>NC_089843.1:183324419-183641919 GCF_035609145.1 Eleutherodactylus coqui | reverse complement strand
GCGGGATCAGATGTCATCATCAGTGGTCAGTGGAGGAAGTGAAAGCTCCAACTTTATTCCCATTGCATGAGTGGCAGCACCTCTTATGGTCAGGGTTGGTTGTCTGGTCCTGACGATAAGAGGAGCAGAAAGTGTAAGGCCTCATTCCTATGGTTGGGTTGGATTCCGAATGCGGAAGCCCGGGAGCTCCTTCTTTTCTGTACTGCAAATGGTCCGCACAGCTTGCCATTCGACATGTGCAGTGCAGATTTTTTTTAAAACTCCTGCTTTTTCCGCAGAATCCACGGCCGGTCCACAATGCCCGTGTGCATTCACCCTAATAGAACATAGAGCTTCCATTGATTTCAATGGAAGTGAATCTGGCCCTTTCACTTCCTGATGTGTCCACTTGTAGTGGTCCAAAATAATGGGGTCCCTCCATAATGTTTGGTATATATTGTCTGTATTGTCTTGTACCTTGTCTTTGAATAAGGAGTGAATCAGCAAACTGTGTATTGGAGTTTGCATCACTGAATGGGTTAATGTCTGCAAATGAGTTGTCTCTGTCTGGAAATGTATCGTTTCCAGTTGTAAGTTTGGTGTCATGTGCCCATGAGAGATATATGCGTTTGAAAGTGGTTGCAGTGGTTGTTCTTCTTCCATCTTCTCTTCGGGTCCTAGCCTAGCAGGGAACCCACACAGACACCTTCAGTCTACGTGGGTCGGATAGAGGAGGCTTAGAGACATCTCCAGCCGTTCCTGGGCTCCTTACACCCAGGAGATGCCAGTGGTGTTAACCCACTGAGGAACTGAGAGAGAGAGAGAGAGAGAGAGAGAGAGAGTCAACCACCATCGCAGTGTGGAGTGTATGCCAAACGAGAGTGCAGCACAGTAGAGAGCTGGGGAGTAGAAGAGGTGTTTGTGCCAGACACGGAGCCCTACAGATAACTGGAACTGTGGATTCCTCTGTGAACCCGTGATTTCCTCCCTGTTGCACCACTTCATGATTTCTACACCAATTGTCCTGCTGGCGTGATTTGTTTTCCTGTTGAACTATAAATACGTTTTTCACAAGTAAAGGGGCATTGCCAACCATTCCCGGCTTTGCAATTTTAAAACTACTCTGTGAGGGTGGACCATTTCTTTCATCATACCGATTCACCACATAGGAAGGAACAGTGGTGTCACCCGTGACAACTCATCACCAAGGTAAACTGCAACGTTAGGTTACCACTTTTTTAGGCCTTTCCTCAGCTACATGGGCGGGTCCTGTGCTACCCTCAGGGTAAGAGATGGTAAAGCCCTGTGACAAGGCCCAAACTTTACCCAGCTGTCTCATAGGCTGAGGGCCCGCTCCTCGGACTCTACACACTCATGAAGACATCCAGCTCCGCTGCTCTGACAGTGGAATTGATGATCAGCTGATAGACAGAGATCCCGATTGGTGGATCCCCGTCATCTATTGATGAGGTATTGAGAGGATAGCACAGCAGTGGTAAATGCCCAAATACCCTTGGATGACATGATACTGGTGGATCGTCACTAGAGATAAGCGAGCATACTCGCTAAGGACAATTACTCGAGCGAGCATTGTCCTTGGCGAGTACCTGCCCGCTCAGAAGAAAAGATTCTGGTGCCGGCGTGGATGAATGGTGAGTTGCGGGAGTGAGCAGGGGGGAGCGGGGGACAGAGAGATCCACTTGCTCTTCCCCGCCGGCACCCGAATCTTTTCTTCCGAGCGGGCAGGTACTTGCTAAGGACAATGCTCGCTCGAGTAATTGTCCTTAGCGAGTATGCTCGCTCATCTGTAATCGTCACCCATTTTTTGTGTGTAAAAGCCCTTTTACAAGGAACGATTATCATTCAAAAGAGGAAAAATAAACGATAATCAGTGTAAACGCAGCCAACAACCAAGCAACAAACCACTCACCCTTCATTTATTTTATGCAGCATACAAACCGTTGTTGGCTCGTTCACTTATTGTTCGGATTAACCAGCGCTCGTTCTGTTGTTCTTAGTCACTTCTACAGCGAATGTGAACGACTGAACGATTTCTCGTTTGAATGAGCCAATGATGTATCTGCCGGTATAAACAGGCTGCATGAGCAAGCGAGCGAACTGACATCATTCGCTCGTTCAAACGATAAGTCGCTTGGTGTAAACGGACTATGAGTGATTCGCTCGCTCTTATTGGCCACTGGTGCCTGGGAAAAGATATCTCTAAGGGCAAAAACACACGGACGTGTTCTTATCCTCTTATGCAGCCGTGATCATTATTGAACCCGAACGATAAGTGAACGAGCCAACACGGATTTATATGCTGCATAAAATGAACGAAAAGCGAACATTTATTGTTTCGTCGTTTGATCGTTGGCTGCGTTCACACTGAACGCTTATTCTTAATTTTTGCTCATTTGAATGATTTTTTGAACTCTAATCGTTCCGTGTAAAAGGGCCTTAAGCGACATGATACTTTCTTGCGCTCTTGGGTCAGTTCCTTCTGCTTACAGGTTGATGTGTTTTAAATCAAGTTGGACGAGTGGCATTCTGTGATGACTATCACACGAGGACAAAGGGGAATGTATCTGGAGTGGAGGTAGCTCATGGCGACTGGCGCGCTGCCAGAGCTTGTCAGGAGGCCTGCGTCACCATAATGGACTTACTGAGAAAGATGCCTTGTATTGTTTCCAAGACTTGTTAGGCATCTGGCTGACTTGTAATGTTTGTTGTATGTCGGTGGGAAGCGGGATCAGAAGCAATGAGGTCACGAGCAGCTGAGGATCTAATAAACACAATGGTGGAAGCATTAACACACAGCGCCGAAGACAATTATAATCATCCACGCCGTTATTAAATCCAAGCAAGTTGTATTTGGGCATTCTGGCCCAATGACTACTTCTTTCCTGCCTGTCATACAGCAGGGGGACTCACAGCAATTGCCATAAAGTGTTAATTATCAGAGCTGCCACTATGGAAGTAGAGTTTTGGGGCTTCTTCACACAAACGTGTTTGCGGATGATTTACGTGCGTAAAATTTATAAAATAAAACCCATTTCTGGATTCGTACATATTTCCCGATTTGGCACGCTCATTTCTTGAACCTGATCTAGAAGTCTAGGAGGGTGTGCTGTTCAGTTGGGTGCCATGAACATTATACAGCCCTCCATCTCCCCTCTAAACTTCTTCTGCAATCCTATCCCTATATGCTATGCCCCATTCCAGACTTAAAATCAATAATTCACTCTCCCCCCCCCCCTTTAACATAAACAATGGTACACGCCAGGGCTGCCCCTTATCCCCTACTCTTTTCATACTGGCTCTGGAACCTTTTCTTCAAAAGGTAAGGAGGGACCCATTGATTCTGGGACTGAAAATTGGCAGAGAGACCTTGTCTGTGGCAGCGTATGCGGACGGCATAGTCTTTCTCAGGTCAGATGACGCTGTGAGGGAGGAGTGGATCTCCCCTGTGTTCGGGAGTTCTACCTTGCCAATCAATTGAATTATTGGATGGAACTTTCCCATCCGAGCAGAGATCCTCTTATCCAGACATTAGGTAGAAGAACGTATGGCCCTTCTCTCATAGAGGATCTATGGTTTCCTGGCAGGAAAATTCATAAGGGCCGTGGACTCGACCCCCTATTAAGAGGCCATCTTGAGACATGGGAGACTCTGAGAGAGACTCTGGCTCCTAGCCCCTCTCCTAGCACCCCCTTATGTGCGCTATATAAATTCATGGGTTTAACCCTAGACCCATGTTCGGCTGGTGCTTGGAGGATCCTTGAAGGTAAATGCTTTCAGGACATCCTCTTTCGCTCCCATAAACCTCCTTTCTCCTTATTGGAAGATCTCCTCCCAAACCGGAACTTGCCATTTCTAGTAGTGACTCACATGGTGAAAGTCTTTAAGGACTTTTTCGGGATACACAAATCGACCAGGCCTCTGACCCCTTTCGAATCCGCAATCAGTGGTGCTTCGGTAGCCCCCAGGAGAATAGCTTATATTCGCAAACATTTCATCTCCCCTCCGATGATATCGAAACCTGCCTTCCTCATTTCTTGGGAGAGAGAGCTCCGCATATCTCTATCCAGAGATGAAACCAAGCTCATCCTTATTTATGCGTTCGACCTGTCTCCGTGTGTCACCTCACAGGAATCCCACTATAAACTCCTGGCGAGGTGGTACCGGACTCCGCAATGGTTGTTTGACCATAAGCTGGCCTCACAGGACAGGTGCTGGAGATGTGAATCTGCTACTGGCTCATTTCTGCATATATGGTGGGATTGCCCGGTTATAACTTCTTTCTGGAGGGGCATAGAGATGGTGCTGAAAAAGCTTTCCCCTAATCTGGCGCTCTCCCCTGAGGTGGTTCTTCTGTGGAGGCCATCCCCTGCCTTTCACCCTCGTAAACACAAACTGATTGCCCTTTTGCTCGATACAGCGAAAGCCCTGATCCCTCTTATGTGGAAGCAGCAAGATGCTCCTACTCTGACTCTCTGGAGGGATAGAGTGGATCTTTTGGTGAACTTGGAAGAGCTCTCCAGTTGGTCTAGGGGGACCCATGATAATTTTCTAAAAATTTGGAGCCCATGGCGGGCTATTAGGAGCGACGTGGTCGGAGGGTCTCCCAGTGCCGGCGACTTGCAGCAGTCGGTTCTACCTTAGCCCTATGGGCTCCAGAGGGTCCTTGCGCTTAACCCTTCCTCTCCCTCCTCCTCCATTACTGGCTTAGAACGAAGCTGACATCGGGAACGTCATTGGGGGTGCAGCTGGTGAGAGCCCCAACGTTGGAAATAACCTTCCCCCCTCTCGGGAGCTCACTCTCTCCTCACCCTCCCTCGTTCCCCCCCCCCCTCACCCATCCTCTCTTAACCCTTCCCATTCCCCCTTTTGTCTTCCACAGTATGTTCTGTTTGAACAGGTCCTTGCAATAATTACTCACAATACTTGCCTCGGTTGAGACCTGATGATCCCCTCTTTCTTAACCCAAAGATACTGTACATGCCCTGCGGTAATGTCTAGATATAGCAGATTGTTAATGCATATGTTTATCCTTGTCTACAGTTCTACATATGTACGGTACGCTGTAAAATTCTCTTTTGTCTTTTACTGTGAAAATTTCAATAAAAATTGATTAAAAAAAAAAAAAACCTCTTCTGGGAACTGTATAGTCAGTCTGCTTCGTACATAGTTTGACTCTGTATAGTTGCCCTTTTTTACCTCCATCTCAGACAAGCCTTTGCGCAAATATTCTTGCTGCAGCGCATTTGCGCATGTGCGATGTTTAAAGAGCCATGTAATCAGCCTGCTGCCGCACGTGTCTGTGCATATTACTGTAATATTTGCGTAAGGGGCCAGTTCACATGCATGATATTCCCTTTCCATGGCATTGAATGGTTATTAAAGCCTAATGAGGTCAAGCTGTCTTCTTTTCTTGTGTTTCGCGCAGTATCACACCCTTCCTCTTTGCTTATTTTTGCATCTCCCATAGACATGTATAGGGCCTTTGCTGGCAAAACGCAGGAAAATAGAGCAGGCCCTATTTTTCTGCGCACACACGAAATGTGCGTGCAAAATGCAGTTAGGAGAACTAACCCATTTAAATGAATGGGCTCTATTCACTTCTTCTCAATGAGGGGATAAATTCCACAGAACAATCTGTGACAAAACCCAAAACATAGCAGACTTTCCACTGCTGATCTGTTGCAGAATGTCCGCTTGGGATATTCTGCAGCAAATCAAGCCCGTGTTGACCCAAACTTAGGCCTCATTCACACGGGCAATGTGCTTTTACCTGGCCGCAGCGTGGGTGTGAAATGCATGAACGACAAATGGACGCAATCAAGTCAATTTTGTTTTTTTTTCGCCCATTTACACAGGAATGTCTTCAGTCGGCATAAATCCTCGGAATTACTTCTAATGCCTAAATAGAGGCACCTGTCAAGTTTTCGCAGCGCTGGCCACATCTAAATTTCCTTCCCCCTCCCTTTTTTGACAGCTCCCATAGGAGTCTATCGGAGCCGCCAGCGTACATTGGCCAAAAGATAGGGCAAGACCTATCTTTTCCGGATGTGTATAAAATCAGCCACCGTATTTGGTCGCCAATGTCCTATCTTTTCGGTCGTGATTAGAGATGAGCGAACGTACTCGTCCGAGCTTGATACTCGTTCGAGTATTAGCGTGTTCGAGATGCTTGTTACTCGAGACGAGTACCATGCGATGTTCGAGTTACTTTCACTTTCATCTCTGAGACGTTAGCGCGCTTTTCTGGCCAATAGAAAGACAGGGAAGGCATCACAACTTCCCCCTGCGACGTTCAAGCCCTATACCACCCCCCTGCAGTGAGTGGCTGGCGAGATCAGGTGTCACCCGAGTATATAAATCGGCCCCTCCCGCGGCTCGCCACAGATGCATTCTAACAGAGATCAGGGAAAGTGCTGCTGGTGCCGGAGCTGCTATAGGGAGAGCGTTAGGAGTTATTTTAGGCTTCAAGAACCCCAACGGTCCTTCTTAGGGCCACATCTGACCATGTACAGTACTGTTGAGGCTGCTTTTAGCAGTGTTGCACAATTTTTTTTTTTGTATATCGGGCGTGCAGAGCATTGCGTCCGCAGTCTGCAGTCATTGTACAGAGTATAGGGCCAGTACTGGTGAGGCAGGGAAAGAGATATTCAGGCTATATAGGCAGTGGGCTTTTTCCAAAAAATTGGGGAAAAATACTATATTTTGGCTGCCTGTGACCGGATTCAGTTTACTGCGTGTCTGCTGGGGGTAGTAGTCCTAATTAATACGCAGCTAAGCGTTACAGCAGGCTTCCGCAAAATTGTTTTCTGGATCTGCTGTCTCTGTTACATGATCGCCGTCATCCCGCCAGAGGAAAACAGTATACATAATATTATACGCTGCCTACAGTATCTATCTGCTGGGGGTAGTAGTCCTAATTAATACGCAGCTAAGCGTTACAGCAGGCTTGCGCAAAATTGTTTCCTGGATCTGCTGTCTCTGTTACATCAGCGCTGTCATCCCGCCAGAGGGAAAAAGTATACATAATATTATACGCTGCCTACAGTATCTATCTGCTGGGGGTAGTAGTCCTAATTAATACGCAGCTAAGCGTTACAGCAGGCTTGCGCAAAATTGTTTCCTGGATCTGCTGTCTCTGTTACATGATCGCCGTCATCCCGCCAGAGGGAAAGAGTATACATAATATTATACGCTGCCTACAGTATCTATCTGCTGGGGGTAGTAGTCCTAATTAATACGCAGCTAAGCGTTACAGCAGGCTTGCGCAAAATTGTTTCCTGGATCTGCTGTCTCTGTTACATCAGCGCTTTCATCCCGCCAGAGGGAAAGAGTATACATAATATTATACGCTGCCTACAGTATCTATCTGCTGGGGGTAGTAGTCCTAATTAATACGCAGCTAAGCGTTACAGCAGGCTTGTGCAAAATTGTTTCCTGGATCTGCTGTCTCTGTTACTTCAGCGCTGTCATCCCGCCAGAGGGAAACAGTATACATAATATTATACGCTGCCTACAGTATCTATCTGCTGGGGGTAGTAGTCCTAATTAATACGCAGCTAAGCGTTACAGCAGGCTTGCGTAAAATTGTTTCCTGGATCTGCTGTCTCTGTTACATGATCGCAGTCATCCCGCAAGAGGGAAAGTGTATACATAATATTATACGCTGCCTACGGTATCTGTCTGCTGTATCAGCTCAGCATTTTAAAAAAATAGAAGCAAAATACTTAAGGTCTACTACTGGCCTTTGGCCACTTGACTGCTTCTGCGCTGTGAATTCCACTAGCTCAGTCATACGCACCTACGTCTCACTACAGGCGTGCGCAAAATTGTTTCCTGGCTCTGCTGTGCGTTCCGTAAGGGAAGTCAGCCTCCAACCACAGGCCAATAAGCGGCACATTTAATTACAGCGTTCTGTTTCTGCACTACTGGTAATACAGCATGCTGAGGGGTAGGGGTAGGTAGGCCTAGAGGACGTGGACGCGGGCGAGGACGCGGAGGCCCAAGTCAGGGTGTGGGCACAGGCCGAGCTCCTGATCCAGGTGTATCGCAGCCGACTGCTGCGGGATTAGGAGAGAGGCACGTTTCTGGCGTCCCCACATTCATCTCACAATTAATGGGTCCACGCGGTAGACCTTTATTAGAAAATGAGCAGTGTGAGCAGGTCCTGTCGTGGATGGCAGAAAGTGCATCCAGCAATCTATCGACCACCCAGAATTCTGCGCCGTCCACTGCTGCAACTCTGAATCCTCTGGCTGCTGCTCCTCCTTCCTCCCAGCCTCCTCACTCCATTACAATGACACATTCTGAGGAGCAGGCAGACTCCCAGGAACTGTTCTCGGGCCCCTGCCCAGAATGGGCAGCAATGGTTCCGAATCCTCTCCCACTGGAGGAGTTTATCGTGACCGATGCCCAACCTTTGGGGGATGAGGCTGGGGACTTCCGGCAACTGTCTCAAGAGCTTTCAGTGGGTGAGGAGGACGATGACGATGAGACACAGTTGTCTATCACTCAGGTAGTAGTAATTGGAGTAAGTCCGAGGGAGGAGCGCACAGAGGATTCGGAGGAAGAGCAGCAGGATGATGAGGTGACTGACCCCACCTGGTTTGCTATGCCTACTGAGGACAGGTCTTCAGAGGGGGAGGCAAGTGCAGCAGCAGGGCAGGTTGGAAGAGGCAGTGCGGTGGCCAGGGGTAGAGGCAGGGCCAGACCGAATAATCCACCAACTGTTTCCCAAAGCGCCCCCTCACGCCATGCCACCCTGCAGAGGCTGAGGTGCTCAAAGGTGTGGCAGTTTTTCACTGAGAGTGCAGACGACCGACAAACAGTGGTGTGCAACCTTTGTCGCACCAAGATCAGCCGGGGAGCCACCACCACCAGCATGCGCAGACATATGATGGCCAAGCACCCCACAAGGTGGGACGAAGGCCGTTCACCGCCTCCGGTTTGCACTGCTGCCTCTCGCCCTGTGCCCCAACCTGCCACTGAGATCCAACCCCCCTCTCAGGACACAGGCACTACCGTCTCCTGGCCTGCACCCACACCCTCACCTCCGCTGTGCTCGGCCCCATCCACCAATGTCTCTCAGCGCACCGTCCAGCCGTCGCTAGCGCAAGTGTTGGAGCGCAAGCGCAAGTACGCAGCCACGCACCCGCACACTCAAGCGTTAAACGTGCACATAGCCAAATTTATCAGCCTGGAGATGCTGCCGTACAGGGTTGTGGAAACGGAGGCTTTCACAGGTATGATTGCGGCGGCCCCGCACTACTCAGTTCCCAGTCGCCACTACTTTTCCCGATGTGCCGTCCCAGCCCTGCACGACCACGTCTCCCGCAACATTGTACGCGCCCTCACCAACGCGGTTACTGGCAAGGTCCACTTAACAACGGACACGTGGACAAGCACAGGCGGGCAGGGCCACTATATCTCCCTGACAGCACATAGGCTGAATTAAGTGTAGGCTGGGACAGAGTCAGAGCCTGGGACCGCTCACGTCCTACCCACCCCCAGAATTGCGGGCCCCAGCTCGGTGGTGGTATCTGCGGCGGTGTATGCTTCCTCTACTCAACAACCCTCCTCCTCCTACGCAACCTCTGTCTCACAATCAAGATGTGTCAGCAGCAGCACGTCGCCAGCAGTCGGTGTCGCGCATCGTGGCAGCACAGCGGTGGGCAAGCGTCAGCAGGCCGTGCTGAAACTACTCAGCTTAGGAGAGAAGAGGCACACGGCCCACGAACTGCTGCAGGGTCTGACAGAGCAGACCGACCGCTGGCTTGCGCCGCTGAGCCTCCAACCGGGCATGGTCGTGTGTGACAACGGCCGTAACCTGCTGGCGGCTCTGCAGCTTGGCAGCCTCACGCACGTGCCATGCCTGGCCCACGTCTTTAATTTGGTGGTTCAGCGCTTTCTGAAAAGCTAACCACGCTTGTCAGACCTGCTCGGAAAGGTGCGCCGGCTCTGCGCACATTTCCGCAAGTCCCACACGGACGCTGCCACCCTGCGCACCCTGCAACATCGGTTTCATCTGCCAGTGCACCGACTGCTGTGTGACGTGCCCACACGGTGGAACTCTACGCTCCACATGTTGGCCAGGCTCTATGAGCAGCGTAGAGCTATAAAGGAATACCAACTCCAACATGGGCGGCGCAGTGGGAGTCAGCCTCCTCAATTCTTTACAGAAGAGTGGGCCTGGTTGGCAGACATCTGCCAGGTCCTTGGAAACTTTGAGGAGTCTACCCAGATGGTGAGCGGCGATGCTGCAATCATTAGCGTCACCATTCCTCTGCTATGCCTCTTGAGAAGTTCCCTGCAAAGCATAAAGGCAGACGCTTTGCGCTCGGAAACAGTGGCGGGGGAAGACAGTATGTCGCTGGATACTCAGAGCACCCTCCTGTCTATATCTCAGCGCGTTGAGGAGGAGGAGGGGGAAGAGACAGCTTGGCCCACTGCTGAGGGTACCCATGCTGCTTGCCTGTCATCCTTTCAGCGTGTATGGCCTGAGGAGGAGGATCCTGAAAGTGATCTTCCTAGTGAGGACAGCCATGTGTTGCGTACAGGTACCCTGGCACACATGGCTGACTTCATGTTAGGATGCCTTTCTTGTGACCCTCGCGTTACACGCATTCTGGCCACTACGGATTACTGGGTGTACACACTGCTCGACCCACGGTATAAGGAGAACCTTTCCACTCTCATACCCAAAGAGGAAAGGGGTTCGAGAGTGATGCTATACCACAGGACCCTGGCGGACAAACTGATGGTAAAATTCCCATCCGACAGCGCTAGTGGCAGAAGGCGCAGTTCCGAGGGCCAGGTAGCAGGGGAGGCGCGGAGATCAGGCAGCATGTACAGCACAGGCAGGGGAACACTCTCTAAGGCCTTTGACAGCATTCTGGCTCCCCAGCAAGACTGTGTCACCGCTCCCCAGTCAAGGCTGAGTCGGCGGGAGCACTGTAAAAGGATGGTGAGGGAGTACGTAGCCGATCGCACGACCGTCCTCCGTGACGCCTCTGCCCCCTACAACTACTGGGTGTCGAAGCTGGATACGTGGCCTGAACTCGCGCTGTATGCCCTGGAGGTGCTTGCTTGTCCTGCGGCTAGCGTCTTGTCAGAGAGGGTGTTTAGTGCGGCTGGGGGAATGATCACAGATAAGCGTACCCGCCTGTCAACCGACAGTGCCGACAGGCTTACACTCATCAAGATGAACAAAGCCTGGATTTCCCCAAACTTCTCTTCTCCATCAGCAGACAGCAGCGATACCTAAACAATACGTAGGCTGCACCCGCGGATGGAAGCATTGTTCTCTATCACCATCAAAAACGTGGACCTTTTAGCTTCATCAATCTGTGTATAATATTCATCCTCCTCCTGCTCCTCCTCCTGAAACCTGACGTAATCACGCCGAACGGGCAATTTTTCTTAGGCCCACAAGGCTCAGTCATATAATTTTTGTAAACAATTTTTATACGTTTCAATGCTCATTAAAGCGTTGAAACTTGCACCTGAACCAATTTTTATTTTAACTGGGCTGCCTCCAGGCCTAGTTACAAATTAAGCCACATTAACCAAAGCGATTAATGGGTTTCACCTGCCCTCTTGGTTGGGCATGGGCAATTTTTCTGACGTACATTAGTACTGTTGGTACACCAATTTTTGGGGGCCCTCGCCTACAGTGTAATCCAATTAATTTTTTGCCCACCTGCATTAAAGCTGACGTTACATCAGCTGTGCTGGGCACTGCAATGGGATATATTTATGTACCGCCGGTGGGTTCCAGGGAGCCACCCATGCTGTGGGTCCACAGGGAGTTGTAACTGCATGTGTCCACTTCTAAAGAACCCCATTCTGACTGGGGCATGCAGTGTGGGCCGAAGCCCACCTGCATTAAACATGACATTACCTCAGCTGTGATGGGCAATGCAATGGGATATATTTATGTACCGCCGGTGGGTTCCTGGCACCCACCCATGCTGTCGGTCCACACGGAGTTGTAACTGCATGTGTCCACTTCTAAAGAACCCCAGTCTGACTGGGGCATGCAGTGTGGGCCGAAGCCCACCTGCATTTAATCGGACGTTACCTCAGCTGTGATGGGCAATGCAATGGGGTACATTTATGTACCGCCGGTAGGTTCCAGGGAGCCACCCATGCTGTGGGTCCACAGGGAGTTGTAACTGCATGTGTCCACTTCTAAAGAACCCCAGTCTGACTGGGGCATGCAGTGTGGGCCGAAGCCCACCTGCATTAAACATGACATTACCTCAGCTGTGATGGGCAATGCAATGGGATATATTTATGTACCGCCGGTGGCTTCCTGGCACCCACCCATGCTGTCGGTCCACACGGAGTTGTAACTGCATGTGTCCACTTCTAAAGAACCCCAGTCTGACTGGGGCATGCAGTGTGGGCCGAAGCCCACCTGCATTTAATCGGACGTTACCTCAGCTGTGATGGGCACTGCAATGGGATACATTTATGTACAGCCGGTGGGTTCCAGGGAGCCACCCATGCTGTGGGTGCATACGGAATTCCCATTGCGGAGTTGTACCTGCCTGTGACTATTTATAAAAAACCGCGGTCTGACTGGGGCATGCAGACACCTTGACAGAATGAATAGTGTGTGGCACATAGGTTCCCCATTGCTATGCCTACGTGTGCAGCTCCTGATGGCGGTGGCACAGGATTATATTTCTCATTGCTTCTGCACAGCGTTGTGGGCTATCGCCCCGCCCCTTTTAAAGAGGGTCACTGCCTAGCCGTGCCAACCCTCTGCAGTGTGTGCCTGCGGTTCCTCCTCATGGCAGACGCACTTATAAATAGACATGAGGGTGGTGTGGCATGAGTGCAGCTGAAGGCCGCGCAGGGACACTTTGGTGTGCGCTGTGGACACTGTGTCGTGCGCGCGCGCGGGGGGGGGGGGGGGTTGGGCGGCATGTAACCCAGGAGAAGTGGCAGCGGAGTGTCATGCAGGCAGTGATTGTGCTTTGTTGGAGGTAGTGTGGTGCTTAGCTAAGGTATGCATTGCTAATGAGGGCTTTTCAGAAGTAAAAGTTGTTGGGAGGGGGGGGCACTCTTGCCGCTATTGTGGCTTAATAGTGGGACCTAGGAACTTGAGATGCAGCCCAACATGTAGCCCCTCGCCTGCCCTATCCGTTGCTGTGTCGTTCCCATCACTTTCTTGAA
The DNA here is from genome assembly GCF_035609145.1 of Eleutherodactylus coqui. Lineage (NCBI taxonomy): Eukaryota > Metazoa > Chordata > Amphibia > Anura > Eleutherodactylidae > Eleutherodactylus > Eleutherodactylus coqui. The sequence continues at coordinate 183,628,740 of NC_089843.1, read as the reverse complement.
TTGCCCAGATTTTCACAAATGGAAACCTTAGCGAGCATCGACGATATACAAAAATGCTCGGGTCGCCCATTGACTTCAATGGGGTTCATTACTCGAAACGAACCCTCGAGCATCGCGAAAATTGCGTCCCGAGTAACGAGCACCCGAGCATTTTGGTGCTCGCTCATCTCTAGTCGTGATGTTTTTATGCAGCTAAAAATCGCTGAATGAATATATTGGAATACAATGCTTCAGATGGTTGTAAAAGTGCTCAAAAAAAGCCCTTAGGGTATGTTTACATGTAGTGGAAATCTCAGTAAAAAACACATTTAAAATACGCTCTGTCGGTGTGGATTTTGACTTGAAATTAGCTGCGCTTCTGCAGCTAATTTCATAAGCTGCCGTGCTCACCCTCACCTCTGAAGTCTTTGCGCTCTCAGTGCCCCCTAGTGAGCACAACGCCGCTGGTCAGGTGATGTGGAAGTGGTAAGCGGCGCTGTGCTCACCACAGGAATATCGCAGGTAAAATCATATGATGTGATAAGCCATGTCCCCAGCCACGCACTCTTATTGGTAGGGGTGTCCCGTGCTAAAAATCTCCTTCCCAGGGGTGCCCCAGGGCTGAAAATGGGAACACTGCTACAGGATATCCTGACAACATGATCTGCTGGTTGTCTAGAGGACTGGAGTTGGTAAACACTGCTTTAATGTAACAAAAGTTACATATTTTATGTTTATAACCCTCATATTTGTGTCTTCTTGAATTCTAGTAAACGTTCCTTCTAAAGTTTTACAGTTTCATATCCCATGTTATAAAAAAGTGTTCTTCTGCTTGTCTGCTACAGTCTAATGTTCACCTTTTAAATGCTTCAACTTACTGTAAAAGTTAAAGGCTAACTTTGTTTTTCCTAGTATTTTGGGGGGAATGCGTGTAAAATAAGGTCCACATTGCAGCTCTAACCTTTATCTTACCAGTCATTACTTCTGGTTATGATTCCTGTTCTGAAGGTTTCCTGGGTCACATTTCAAACTTTTTATTGGGTTTTCTTTGAAATCATGTGGCATTGCTATAATGTTGGCAAAGTGATACATTCAGTTTACAGTAGATAAGGAACTTATGTTTAGACAATCGGAGCTAGCAGATCAGTGAGAAAAATGCATGTTGTAAAGAACATACAGGGGACAAAAGTCTAAAAAATGCCAGCGCGAGATACGGGTTTAGATTGGATTGAGTCAGTACAGGGATGTGTAATCAGACAGTTATGCATCTGTCAGAATATTTATCCGGTGTATCATAAAAAGTTTGAAAAAAGGAAAGTAAAGTTAATTGCTGGTTATGGACCATAAAGTCAGTTTTTGTCTGAGATAAAAGTTTGATTGTTGACAATTCACCAAGGTCTTGTCCTTTTAATCATGGAAATATTTTTTATCCTATATATTAATCCATATTACCATTACGCCAGTTACTTTACTTACATGCATAACAGCTGGTCCTCATCGACATCCCGATTGACGACTATGATCAGAGACATAACTTGAAGGTTTTAGGCCCCAATTCAAAACTGTAACACGCCCTCAACTATAATTTTCATGTACAGTAATGGTCTGCTCATATGGGGAAGAGACAACTTACAGGCCCCCTAAGGTCCAGGACTCGGGTGCAACTTCACCATATACACCCATTATACCCTTGGCTATGATTTAGTTTGACAAAGTGCCACACGTAACCTGCACCTTTCGGTGCCCCCACCCACGGGAGATTGGATGGAGCAACGGTTGCACATGCGTTGTGTGCTCCATTACTTTTAATTAGACTGATAGAAATAGCCAAGTATGAATGTGCATTCTCAACCACTGCTCTAATCAATCTCCTCCTCAATGCGAGGAGGGTTCAGTGAGCAAATAGTGAGAAGGAGACGAGGATACCGGACCCTCGTTCTTGGAATCGGTAAGGGTCTCAGCAGTAAGACCTCCACCAATCAGTTTTCTATACGTGGATAGTTGATGAAAGTCAATCTTGGGAATACCCCTTTAATTGGCCCATTTAGTAATCCTGAGCTTACAATGTATATGACTTACTGACATGACATGTAATGTTACATCGGTGATTTGCAGATGACAACAGCTGTCCACATTGACAAGCTTCTTGGACTATTGCCTGTAATGACTTAACAGCTTTTCTCCAGTGTTAGGCCTCACAAATATGATCGTATTATCATTCTGTATGGTACAGATATGTAATAGGTTACCCTTGTAATTTCATGGACCCTCCGATTTTATACAGAGGTACGGAGAGATTTGCTTTTTTTATGGATTCCATGACACTTAAAAAATAAATGGAGCATTGTTTCTAAATACTGGAGAATCCCGAGCACCACTGAATACCAAGTGGCTGCACCCAGAGGCCTTACAAATCCGTAATGCAGACCTGTAGAGCAGGAGTGCTCAACTAGTTTTTGTAAAGGTCCACTTACCTAGTCTGCTGTCAGGGGAAAGTCTGGCAAACCCAGGTAATGAGGGCTGAAACAATTATAATTGCATATAAATTATGGTTCAATGGCAATAGCAAATATGTGTAGATATTTTTCTTACTACTTTGCACTATAAAACACTTAAAGGAGATGTCCCGCGCCGAAACGGGTTTTTTTTTTTTTAACCCCCCCCCCCGTTCGGCGCGAGACAACCCCGATGCAGGGGTTAAAAAAACCACCCGCACAGCGCTTACCTGAATCCCGGCGGTCCGGTGACTTCAATACTTACCGCTGAAGATGGCCGCCGGGATCTTCTACCTTCGTGGACCGCAGCTCTTCTGTGCGGTCCACTGCCGATTCCAGCCTCCTGATTGGCTGGAATCGGCACGTGACGGGGCGGAGCTACACGGAGCCCCTCTCTGGCACGAGCGGCTCCATAGAAGAAAGCTGAAGACCCGGACTGCGCAAGCGCGGCTAATTTGGCCATCGGAGGCCAAAAATTAGTCGGCTCCATGGAGACGAGGACGCCAGCAACGGAGCAGGTAAGTATAAAACTTTTTATAACTTCTGTATGGCTCATAATTAATGCACAATGTACATTACAAAGTGCATTATTATGGCCATACAGAAGTGTATAGACCCACTTGCTGCCTCGGGACATCTCCTTTAACTCTACATATTCTGGGAGAAATGACGTTTATTTTACCATCAGTGGAGCTGTGTGAGGGCTTGTATTTTGCAGAATTAGTTCAGTCAGGATGCACAGTGATAGTGATTACAGTGCAGTTACCTCCAGTGATCACAGGTAACGTCTTCTCTGATTGGTGATGTCCATTTTTGCTTTACTTCTCTATCTGGACTCAGACTATCAGGACCAGCTAGGACTCATCTCTCTACAGTCTTCCCATCCTGCCGCTACCCGCAATGTAACCCTGCCATAGTAAATAGTGCCCCTCTGTGACCTCTCTTAGTTATACTGCCCCCTCAATGGCCCAAGTTAGTTACGCTGCCCCTTTGTAGGCCTTCTTAAATATAGTCCAAAGGGAATTAATAAAAAAGAGAGGAGTGGAGCTCCCTTTGCTGCTGTTATGCAGGAAAGATAGCTTTCCTGATAGGAAAAAATAAATGATATAAACTTGAGAAATATGCTGAGATCCGCATTTGGACCCTGGTCCTCCTGTTGAGTACGTCTGCTGTAGAGGTTCTATATGCCACTGTACAGGGTCTGTTAATGCTGTCCGAATGCCACAGCACTCTAAATGTTAGCTCAATCACTTCATTGTATTTTTTGATGGGGGACTCACTTCACTGCAATGTTAAAAACAGACCAGCACCAGCAAAATCATGTGCTCTGGGTAGATCCACATAGGATATTTATTTAGATTTCTCTGGGTATTTTGTTCCGTCTTCTAGTGGCGAGAACATATTTTTCAGAAATAGTTCCCGCGGGTTGTACTGAAGTGCTGCACACAAAAATTCCCATCCTTGAAGCTTTGCTCCTTGTTAAGCGAGCAGCAGAGCTTAGCAGAAGGGTGTGCATTTGCAAGATGCAGATAACTAGATAATTACTAGGCGATTACACAGCACTTACTTTCTGCCTGGTAATCCGTGTATAATAGACTTTAATTGCAGAACAGTTATGCGACTTCTGTGTGTCCTGTATTGCTGAATATTCTGGGATATAATATCACATGATAGCCTGTTTCACGCAGCGGTGTACATTGTCAATATCACATGTGCTAGGAAGGCAAACATGTATTGTAAATATTATACCTAGTTAGCTGCTTGTGACTAGTCTAATCAAAACGTTTTATACAATTTGTGCAACTGTTATGTGTAAGGGTGCCTGAACACTCCGCTGGTGCCCGATCCGCGACAACCACTTATGAGTCGATGCCAGAGATGTAACTTGAAGCTTTTAGGCCCCAATGCAAATAATGTAACGGGGCCCCCAAATGCAATGCTTTATCCATAGTACCTTTCTCCCTATATGTAGAAGAGAAGCCTTATGGGCTGCCTAAGGCTCCTGGGCCCAGGGGCAACCTGCCCGCCCTATAGTTGCGCCCATGGTCAATGCTAATTTCTGGGTGGGACCTGGATTTAAAGAGCAAGTTCATGTGTTGCTCGATAATTTTATGCGTATGCCACCCATCATACAGTTGCAGTGGATCAAGTACAGCACATTCGAGCACTGTTAGATGAAAGTAACTATTAAAAACAAGCAGTGTTTTAACCTTCAAATAATATGCATTTATTTGATTTCACACTGGTGCAAATTTTAATTTCCTGCCCATTTCCCATGGACATTTAAACTTCTCCATCCCGCCGACATCCATGGGATTTCTTCTCCTGCCCTGACGGCTGCACCCTCCACCGACACCTTAGGTTTGAGCAGCATCTGGTCGGCAGCACCTCCACAATATCTTGTACTCTTTAAACCTATACGGTATTTTGCCTCCTCTTTGGACCATACAGGTTTTGCTCCATCCCTATTTCTATCCTGCATTTATTTGTAACAGGAATCATGTTTTTTCATCATTTTGATCACTTTTGAGATCACTTGTCTTTCTTCTTATCTCCTCTGCTAACAACTAGTAGATGTCTGATAAACACAAGGGTGTAAATACCATAGAGGCAAAGCATGCAACTGCTTTGGGGTCCTTGGAGAGAGGGGCCCCAGCTGTGATTTCACCATCCCTTTTTCTACTGGGTGGCAAGAACGTATGCAGAACCTTCCTCCAAAGAGGAACGGCATTGTTAGCAAAAAAGGAGGTGGAGAATTTGCTCAAGTGTCATTTTAAAGGGCCTGGAATGGGAATCAACTGGGCTCCACTATCCTGGGTGGCAAAACTGGATGCCCTAATGGGGCCCATTTAAGTTTTTGCTGTCTGGCATCATCACATTTATGTACGCCACTGCATGAAGGGATAAAATGCCAACAATGACTTAGTTAAAGACTATTGTATATATCCAATTATAGTTGAGTATGAATTTTTAATGAGTTTTACTTCTGGGTGTACTGTGAATGTTTCTAACCTACATGGATGCGAGTGGGCAGTTTATTTTCCTGGAAATACTAAAGAAATGAAGATTTGAAACTGAAATGATAAAAATTGATCTCATAGCTGTAGGTTAAATTGAATAATACATAATATCAACCGTGAATAGTAGAATATTTGGGATTTCCAGCACAGGGCTTATGCGTCTGATAAAGAGGGGGCAATGGGAAGTATCATTAAATATTACTATGTTGTTACAGGGACTTACAGTAGATGCACAGGTTGAGATAAAGCCGTTTCACCTGAGCCCTGATACTTAAGGGAGCCTGAAGGCCCTTCTACTGACTAGCGCATAAGAACACACCAGTATTATAAATTTTTCATAGTAGCTGGAAGGCACTGTTATATATTCTGCATTATGGCCCATGGGGAGCTATAGGTTACACCAAAAGATGTGTATATTTCACACAAAACCATTTATTGCTTTTCATATCATTCTGACAAGTGTTCTTCAGGTCACAACTACTTGGTATGACATTGTATAAATTTGGAAGTGATATCATGGTGTGTACATGGAGATATACTGCATAATCCTGTAAGTATTATACACTCATTGTAAAAAGAAAATCTCGCCCAAGAAGAAGTTGTCATTTTGCCGCAAACCCCAGCATGCAGTTACATCTGAATGACTAGAGTTGTGGCGTGATTAGATGAAGGGTCTTGTCACCTGAGGCCCTAAAAGTGGCTCCCCCCATGGCCTATAAAAGGCTCTTGGAGGCTCCTTGTGTGTAATGGACATCTTGTTCTGCTTATGTAGAGCTTGTTGACCACCAAACGTCTCTACAACGCAGAGATTTTACTAAGTTACCAGAGTCTGACAGGGGGTGAATTATTGGTTGTATCATCGAATTGCCGCCACCTGAACCATTCTGACAGGATGGTTAGGAAATTTTGGGACCAGTGGATGCCTGAGGGCATACAAGGCGACTGCCCCCTGCTGGCGTAATGGCCAGGGAATCCATTACATATGACAGTCAGCCACCCCTAGTAGTGGTACAAGGGACAATGACAGCTCAGCGATATGTTCAGGACATCCTGCAGCCACATGTGTTGCTCTCATGGCAGCTTCCAGCAGGATAATGCTTGGATGCTCACACAAGGGCATCACAGAAATGTCCGCATAACATCATCACACTCCTGTGGCTGCCCGGTTGCCAGATTTATCATCAATAGAACATGTATGGGGTGATCAGGGACACCAACTTCCACAGCCTATGAGTTTGCAGGATCTAGAGGCTTAATTACAGCAAATGGGGAGTGATATACCGCAGGATACCATACAGAACATGTATGCTTCCAAGCTAGGGGTGGTACAACAGGGTACTAGAGCCTCCAAGCCCGCCCATATCATATCTTGTATCCAAGCTAGAGGTGGTACAACAGGGTACTAGAGCCTTTATGCCCACCTGCATTACATCTTGTATCCAAGCTAGAAGTGCACAATAGGGTACTAGAGCCTCCATTCCCACCCATATCACATCTTGCATCCAAGCTAGAAGCGGTACAACAGGGTACTAGAGCCTCCATGCCTGCCTGCATGACATCTTGCATTCAAGCTAGAGGCGGTACAACAGGGTACTAAAGCCTCCATGACCACCCGTATCACATCTTGTATCTAGGCTAGAGGTGGTGCAATGGGGTACAAGTGTCTACATGGCCGCCTGTATAACATCCTGCATACAAGCTAGAGGTGGTACAACCAGGTACTAGAACCTCCATGCCCGCCCATATCACATCTTGTATCCAACCTAGAGGCGGTACAACAAGGTACTAGAGCCTCCATGCCTGCCCGTATCACATCTTGTATCCAACCTAGAGGCGGTACAACAGGGTACCAGAGCCTCCATACCTGCTAGTATCACATCTTGTATCCAAGCTAGAGGCGGTACAACAGGGTACTAGAGCCTCCATGCCCACCCGTATCACATCTTGTATCCAACCTAGAGGCGGTACAAGAGGGTACCAGAGCCTCCATGCCTGCTAGTATCACATCTTGTATCCCAGCTAGAGGCGGTACAAGAGGGTACCAGAGCCTCCATGCCTGCTAGTATCACATCTTGTATCCAAGCTAGAGGCGGTACAACAGGGTACCAGAGCCTCCATACCTGCTAGTATCACATCTTGTATCCAAGCTAGAGGCGGTACAACAGGGTACTAGAGCCTCCATGCCCACCCGTATCACATCTTGTATCCAACCTAGAGGCGGTACAACAGGGTACCAGAGCCTCCATGCCTGCTAGTATCACATCTTGTATCCCAGCTAGAGGCGGTACAAGAGGGTACCAGAGCCTCCATGCCTGCTAGTATCACATCTTGTATCCAAGCTAGAGGCGGTACAACAGGGTATTGGAGACTCCCTTCAAGTATTCAGTTTTCCGCAGTAAATTCTACTTTTTCTCTGATATTGTAATCACTTATATCATCATTAGAGTCACTTATAAGAAGTTTCATTTGTTTCCAACAACTTCTTCTAGTCGAGGGAATGTTTTTAACAAGTCTGCATTCTCTAGGTGTAACCAGGGGCACTCAAGCACACAACTAGTAAATGAATAGACACTGAATATAGTGTTCAGGCATCATGACGGCTGCTAATATAGAACCTCTTTCATGCAATGTACTTGATAAGCATTTCAAGGCCTTTGTGTTTTGCAGCAAAGTTCCAGAGCTCTTCTGCTCTTGTGAAATACAACAGTACACAGATGTACAGTATGCAGCTTGAATAATATGAAGAGGTGAACAGTCTGGAGGTGTTGTCAGGCCCTCCCCTGATTTTATTTTGTCTTACAAGGAAATGCAGAGTTTTGAGTTCTTCTGAAACTTCCTTGTTTAAAGAGACTTTGTCTGCTACGGTGAGCCCTTAAAGCTAAGTTCAAAGTCTGGGGATGTAAGTTGCATATTTACCTCCCATGCTGCACCCCCGTTGTCAAACCCGCTGCTGAATGCAGTGAGCAAACTACATAGGCAAGCGCTATGTTGTCCTCTCATTCTATGCATGTGACTATGTAGACCACTGGAAGCATTCAGTGGGGAAGGGGGAAGTTGACAGCTGAGATCGTGGGAACGGTAGGGAAGGTGAGTATAAAACTCACATCCCCAGACTCATCATGTCAGCTACTTTTACCGCACAAGCTTATCTTATAGGGCTCAAAGTATCTAACAGATTCCCTTTAACCTTCACTAAGCCATTAATTATAATTGGAAGTGATATCTCATTCCTCTCAGGCCACTTTCACACGGGCGACAGAATCGCATGATTTTCTCGTGATGCGACAGCGCTATAAATTGCATGTACATGAAGCCCATGCTTTCCACTAGGTTCCTTCACATTAGTGATGTTTTGTAGGCTGCTACATTTCGAGAATACAAAATCGCTCCATGATTCCCTATGGAGCCTTCCTTTGTGTTGCATTGCACGAAATTGCGGTTTTTGTGTGGCGCGATGCAGCTTTTACAGTAGGAAATCCTACTGTTTGAACCCTAAAATAACTCCTAGCTGCAAATAAAAAAAACAACACATTACCTGACTGGCGCTGTCCACTTCACCGCACTTCTCCTTTGGCAGTTCCACAGCACTTGTTTGTGGTCTTCCGCCAGCGCTTCCTGGTCAGGAGGTTCAAAAATCCTGCCTCCAGGAAGTGCTGGCTCTGATTGGTTCTTGAGTGCCACACTTCAGCCAATCAGAGCCAGCGCTTCCTGGAGGCCGGACATTTGAACCCCATGACCTGTAAGCACTGGCTGAAGGCTACAAACAAGTGCCGCAGAACTGTCGGAGGAGAATGACAGCAGAGCGGACAGCGCCTGTTAGGTAATGTATTTTTGTTTTCAATGCAGCCAGGGCGTATTTTAGGGGTAGGGCTTATATTTCAAGACCCCCAGAAAATCCTGGCAAAAGAGCACTACAAAGTCATGCGACTTTGTAGCACCACAAAATCACGATATCGCTGCGAGAAAATACAGCAATATTGCACAATATACAGCTGCGATATTGCAGTGATTTTTTCGCGGCGATATCGCTATCGCCTGTCTAAAAGAGGTCTCATAGCTATATTTTTGGCAGAGATGCTTATTAGCATCAGTTATAAAATGTACTACAACTATTGAGTGTACTAGCACTTGACGAACACTCACCTAGTGGCATAACTGCAGGTTTTACAACAGTTGCAATTTCAATGGGGCCCTTTACAGAATCTACAGTTTAAAAATAATTTCTATGGCAGCATTATCAGCGTTAGCTCATGTCCGACCTCAAAGCCTAGAAGACTATTGAATGCCCCCAACAATTGATGGGGACCCGTTCATTGCACATATGAGAAAAGATAGATAAAAATGAAGGCTAGCTTTAAGCTGTAGCGAATAGCCCCTGTCTCGCCCATTGTTACTGATGTATTCTGCCTCGGTGCTCGCTGTGAACAGGCCACTCTTGTTCCTATATACACGGCTCCGCACTGCTGCAGTCCTGCTGGCCCAATGCCCGGCCTCCTACAATAAGCTTTAGGAAGCCCAGTGTAATTCTGCAGGTTAACTGCCGTATATGTCATCCTCTCTGCAAGCTCTGTACAATGCTTTGTAGGTCACTAGAAGGGATGGTAGAATACACAAAACTTCCCATATGGGTGTGACATTAGCACATTAGGCAGTTCCTGGAATATTACTATCAGGGAATTATCTGCACAAACATCAGGAAGTTTAGTAGGCTGCCCACACAGTAATTACCGGGAGATTGCATTGACCACTTATGGATCATCTTACATTAATGCAATAGAAACAATTGTATCTCAGTGTTTACTAAACTTAAATGACACAATGTATCTATCATGGACATTATAGAAGATGCAGCAGAAGGAATGACCTCTAGCTGCAATTACACAATCACTTGCACAGACATAGAGCTAGAGCGGCCCTCCAGACCTGGACAAATAAGGATGGCCTACCAGCTTCTGTGACTACCTGTGCATTAGTATGCATTGGGAGTCTATAGGCTTATCTACTGAACGCATGTGCACTGCGTATTACGCGTGCAAAATTTGTGCACATAATATGCAGTGAATAGCACCCATTGGTTTCAGTGGGTTTAGTCATGTGCGTTTTTTGCACGCACATTTTGATTGTGCAAAAAAAATCAATGGTAGCATGCTTGCTTTTATTTTTTGTATCCACAAATATAAAAGGCATGTGCATGTATAAAATACAGTAAAATACGCATAAACATGCGCAAAAGCACAATGACCATTGCACAAATACGCAGCACAGCGTTTGTAAATACACTGATGTCCCTGTGAAGCAGCTGCATATTCACGCAATGGGCGTTGCATATTTGCATGGGCATATGTGTGTTTTACTGTACTTTTTGTGCACAATTCATGTGCATTTGCGCAAACAAAAGAAAACGCAAACACGCCCCCATTCACTGAAAGTTAATTAGTTCAATATGTGTTAGAGCTTATTTACACAAGCGTTTTCACGGCCGGCCGATATATGCTTTCATCTGAGCAGTCCTCTCCTTCCTTCCCCCTTACCTCCTCTCTGCTTCTCTCCTCCCCTCCGAGGGGTTTGCAATGGGAGTGGGTGGGATGGGGCAGGGCTAATCTCCCGCCCCCTCCCCGACCCTTCTCCATAGCCAACAATGGGAGTGGGCAGGACATAGCGGAGCTTAGCCCCGCCCCTCCCATTGCAAATGCCGTAGTGGAGGAGAGAGACAGAGAGCCTTGAGAGGTAGGGAGGGGGAGGAGGGACATATTTCGGATTTCAGCCACAGTTCAGCAGCGCTGCTGAAGAGAGCCACCTGATTGGCTCTTCGGCACCACGTGACTACACAGCGTGCATGCGGATTGCCTTCAGCAGCCGTGCACTACACACTACAGTTAAGCAGCCATGCACTACACACTACACTTAAGCAGCACAGGGTTAGGTTTAGGTTAGGGTTTAGGGTTACCTAAACCTAACCCTAAACCTAACCCTAACCCTAAACCCTAACCCTAAACCTTTACCCCGTGCTGCTTAAGTGTAGTGTGTAGTGCACGTCTGCTTAACTGTAGTGTGTAGTGCACGGCTGCTGAAGGCAATCCGCGTGCACGCTGTGTAGTCACGTGGTGCCGAAGAGCCAATCAGGTGGCTCTATTCAGCAGCGCTGCTGAACTGCGGCTGAAATCCTAAATATGCGGAGGGGGGTGTGCTTATATGGAAGCGTATATTATCCGGCCGCAAAAACGCCGGCCGATATACCATTGTGTAAATAAGGCCTTATTCTCATGTGCAAATGCGCGTGCTGTGTAATTTTTGGCGCAAACAAAATCTGTGCGCAAAATATGCTTATGTGAACCAATCTATGGAAATCAATGGGTTTTATTCACTGCATATTGTGTTTGCAAATTTTGCACTTGTAAAACACTGCGCAAATACATTCCTGAGACTCAGGCCTAAGGCCGGATTCGCATGAGTATATTTGCACTTGCAAAATTTGCATGCGTTATACGCAGAGAATAGAGACAATCGATTATTTTGTGTGCGCATTTCAGTCGTGCAAAAAAATGTACAGCATGCTCTATTTTCCTACATATTTGTGCAGGGAATTAACACCTATTGAAATTAATTGGGCAATTCAATGACTGAGAGCACCATTGCGTCTTTTTTGGCATGAGCAAATACGCAAGATTTGGGTGAGCAAATGCACACGATTTGCATGCATAAAAAAGTACAATAAAAAACCAGGGTTTTTGGCAGTGGCTTGAAATATAAGCCCTAAAGCAAAAATAAGCCTTAGCTGCATTGAAAAACAACAACAACAATTAAACTACTAATGACCACTTGTCTGTGAGTATGTATGTATGTATGTATGTGTGTGTGTGATTTTTATGCTCCACCACTGCTAATGTCATCGCTCCGCCCCCTGGTGACGTGATTGCAAGTCCTACAACATATATAAAACACTGAAAGACAGAAGAACAAAACAGTTAAGGCTTTTGAAAAGGGGAGGACAAAAATAACATAATGAGAATACAACTAAACTGCTGTTATGTCAGACACAACCCAGCAGTCCTGACAGAACACACTGATATCCCTCCACCACAGAGATCTGGAGGACTGAAGGACCTGTGGTGATGTCACTGCTGTGGGAGGAGCCAAGCTGTGTGCATGAGGTGTGGGGATCATAATACATGTACCATGTACCAGAGCTGTGTGGCGACACCAGAAACACTGGTACTATAATTTCCTACACAACTCAGCTGTTCTGACAGAACACATTGACCTACCACCACCACAGAGATCCGGTGGGCTGAAGGATCTGTGGTGATGTCACTGCTGTGGGAGGAGCCAAGCTGTGTTTGTCTTGTGTGGTAATCAAGCTACTGTGTATGTGATGTGCCACCAGAAACACTGGAACACTGGTACCATTATTTCCTAATAATTACTAATACATTACCTAACAGGCACTGTCTGCTCCACCGCATGTCTCCTTCTAAAGCTCTGCGGCACTTGTTTGTAGTGCTGCTCAGGGGGTTAAAAAATCTCGCCTCCAGGAAGCGCTGGCTCTGATTGGTGCATGAGCACTGCAACTCAGCCATTGCATTGAATGGCTGTGATTGGTTCATCAAGCGCTACAGTGATTGGCTAAACTGCGGTGCTCGAGAACCAATCAAAGCCAGCGCTTTCTGGAGGTGGGATTTTTGAACCTCCTGACTAGAAGCACTAGCTAAAGACTACAAACAAGTGCTGTAGAACTGCCAGAGAAGTGAGGCAGAGCTGACAGTGCCTGTTAGTTAATGTATTTTTATTTTTTAAAGCAGCTAGGGCTTATTTTAGGGGAAACTGTAGGACTTCCTACTGTAAAAATTGCATCACACCGCACGAAAACTGCCATTTTGTGCAATGAAATGCAACACAAAGGAAGGCTCCAAAGTTAACATGAGCTACAAAACATCACAAATTGTGGCAATATTCAGAAAGCCACGTTTTTTTTCCCTCGCAATTTTTCTCGTACAAAACATTGCTAATGTGAAGGAACCCATAGGAAAGCATGGGCTTCACATACATGCTATTCGTAGTGCTGCCACATTGCAAGAACATCGCACAATTTTGTTGCCCATGTGAAAGCGGCCTCAAAATAATGATAGATACGCACAGTGTGCATCAGGTAGTGAGAGAAGTGGTGTGGCCATCTTTGTTTGTTCAGAGGGTCGCTTTAAATGATAAAATTCTGACTTCCTCCAGCCACCATAAGGGCTCTTTTACACGCCCACAGTTTTCACGACTGGCTGATATACGCTACGATCTCATGCATTGGATTCCAATGCATCAGATCACATGGGCGTATTCCCACAACATAAAAGTGCCCGGCCAGGCCAATATAGTGCCAGGCGCTTTCACGCCAGGCCGAAAAGATAGTCCTGGAACTAACTTTCCGGCCAGAATACGTCGGCCGCTGCATGGGCTCTTATAGGAGCCAATGACAGCGGCCGGAGAAGGGCGGTGGGAGGGAGTTTAGAAGCATGACTGCTAAACTCCCTCCTTCTCTCCTCCTCTCTCCTCCCCTCCAGCTGTTTGTAATGGGAAGGTGTGGGCAGGCGCGGAGCTAAGCTCTGATCCACTCCACCCCCTCTCATTGCTGGCTTAGGACAAGGGCGGGTTCTTAGCTCTGCCCCCGTCCTGTCCATTCCCATTGCAAATGGCTGGAGGGAAGGAGAGAGGAGGTGAGCCAGCGAAGGGGAGGCAATGGCATTGTGGCCTCAGTGTGTATGCGCCGGGACCTGTGCTCTGTGAATGGCAAGCGCACGTAAAAACGCCTATGGTCATGTGAGAGAGGCCTGAGGGCTAGATTAGGAGCTTAAAGGGGTTTTCCCACTGCTTAAAATTGCTCCCCAGTCACTCTGTACTTCTCGGTTGCCGCTGACCATAATATATGACTACTATGACTGGCCACAGCAGGGACCTTCTTTAGACAGTGATCGGCTGCAGCAGTCACAGTGGCTGTGAAGTAATCTTAAGTAATGGGAAAACCCTTTAATGGTGTTCAAAGGTGAGCATTCTCTTTTAACCGGGCCTCTTAGGAAATCCCTTATTTAATTAACTGGGTATTTAGGGCAGAGTGAGAAATAACCCTCTAATGGAATAGTATATCTTGAACATTTTTCCTATTTCTTGGGTGGGAAGCGACTTCCAGAAACAGGTCAGAATATAGAAGTGGTGAAGGTCCAGCCAGTCTTATCAGTTCCCAGGAAAAAGGGGCCATAGTCTTCTGAGCACAATGCACTTTATTCTGGGCATTCTTGGGGACAGATCTCCACTGATTTCCCTATCACATTATAGACTATAGAAAAATGTGCATAAAGGTCCTTCCCAGCACTTCTGCCACATGGACATTGACCACACTGGTCTGCACAAGAGACTTACAATAGGAAACTAGCTTTCATAAACTACAACTTTAATTTATATTCTGGTTTGACGTCTTTTAATAAGTGCTACAATACATCTTCTTAATCTCCTGCTTCCACCTGTAGGCACCTCCCATACTACCTGTTGATACAAGATAAAATACACTTGTGTTGCAATAGTTCTGATCTCTGGATTTGCTGAATACTTACAAGGATTATTTCTTCTTATGCGAGTCAGAGAGGAAATATTGTCTGCTGACTTTGGGCCTACCTAACTATGCCTGTAGTATGAAATAGAAATCTGTTCTCCACATAACAATGTTATTCCGTTGTCAACCCAAGACATGGACTTACTGTAGTAGTAACAAGCCTGTACAAGCTGTAGCAGCAATCCATCAAGCTGGTGTGGGATATTGCTTGAGTGGGGCCCATCCTCTTGGCTACTGGGTAGCAAGAACCATGCAGGGCTCCCCTCTCCAAAGTATTGGTAGAATGCAAAGGAATTGGTCTGATGGTAATGGAAGGCACCCTTATCGCCCAGCAACATAAGCAGTGTGCCCTTTTGATCTTTGCTATGGGGTGCCTTCTCTTCACAGTTTGGTAGTACCTATATAAGCACTGTATAGTCACGGACAATATGCCTTTCTACTGACCTCCCTAATGCACTTTTGACCTGCTAGGCTCCTGCTCTAACTGACAGATTTGTAGAAATGTCAGATTCTGCCTGTTGAATCCATTTACATGCCACAATCCCGTCCCGTCCCGCCTCCTCTCCATGCAGAGAGGGACAGTGTATATCGGCCGGGCGTGAAAACCCGGCCGACATACGGACGTCTGAATAAGCCCGTAAGCAGATGAAAGGGGAAGAAGGATCCTTCTGTTACCCATCGGCACCCCACAGTGTGATTGCAAGTTACTAATGGGTTCCCATGGCAGCCGGAAGCCTGACAAAGGTCTCTATGTCTGCCATGTAACGCAGCTTATTAGACCCCACTGCCGGCAGAGTCTAACAGGCCGCTGTTGTAGGCTTAGTAGAATGCACTACATAAGTAATGCAGTGTACTATCCTAGCAATGGAACTATTGCATCTTCACGTTCCCTTGAGGGACTAAAAAAAAGCCAGAAAAAAGTTTAATAAAGTTTAATTTAATGCAAAAAAATCCAGTTTTAAAGAATAAACATTTTTCCCCACTAAGGATGCGCCCGTGTGACTGCAGCCAGCA
The DNA here is from genome assembly GCF_035609145.1 of Eleutherodactylus coqui. NCBI lineage: Eukaryota > Metazoa > Chordata > Amphibia > Anura > Eleutherodactylidae > Eleutherodactylus > Eleutherodactylus coqui. The sequence continues at coordinate 183,612,640 of NC_089843.1, read as the reverse complement.
GACGGACGTACCTGAAGACGGCCGTTGCTCTGTAGCGCCGGGAGGAAAAACATGTGACCCGCTCCATTGCCGGTCATGTGTTCTATGATAAGTGCTGGAGAGAGACGGCCGTCTTCTAACTGTCAGTCACATGATGCGCCCGTGTGACTGAGCCCTAAAAACCTTTTTTAAATGGATAAAATAGAAAGAATATTTTAAAAAGCAGAACTTAATAGGTATTACCGCGTTCATAACGACCCAGACTAGGACAATATTTTGTTATGAATTGCACATGGTGAACATCGTAAAAATAACGTAAAAAACGGACGCCGGAATTGTTGTTTTTCTATTGTTTGCCTCCCAAAAAACACAATACAAAACAATCCAAAAGTCAAATGTACCTCAAACCAGTACCGATAAAAACTATAACTCTTCCCGCAAAAAATAAGACCTTAGCCCAAATAAAGCAAGCCCTCATACAGCGATGTTAACGAGTTTGCAGTGATACTTGACAAAGATTCGTTGAATCGAAACGTCGTTTGTTTGTTCTGGGAGGAATAAAGAGGATTATCTGTTTGCATCAGAAACTGCTGCCTGTGCTACTATTTATTGGACTGTCTAAACGGTGGCCTGAATTGGATCCGGACCACGGTGAGCATTGCAGGGACTCTGTCTGGCCCTAATGGGCAGAAGATGTGCTGTTGACACAATAATTGTATATGCTGTGCAGTGCGACGATGACAATTGCTTGTCCTTAAGGGCAAAAAATAGGCTGATCCCTAAGAGGTTAACATTACTATAACTTGTAGCATATCAGCTTCTGCTGTAAGATATGAGCAACAAACAGTGGAGTGTCAGAGTATATATATATATATATATATATATATATGTTCTTGTTCTGGAGCCGAGCAGTAGGGCCGTCTTAGTGGGTGGCTGTTGTTGCAGACAAGATTTGGGATGTTCTTCTACAGACATTAGCAGTCGGCCAAGCGCTGCAGTGTTATCATATAGCCTCATGCTCCTGGCATCAGCGCTCTCTCCTCGGAGGGTAAACTAAGTGCCCAAACACTGTCGCTCAGGGAGATGAATTGTATTTTGCTCCGCTACTTTGGAGAAAACAGCAGATGATTGCCTAGCAGAAGTACAATAAGGGAACGGACTTTGTCTAAGACTATCATAGGGGGAACATATATGCCAATTAAAGACAGGGCACAAACGACCCCTGGCATCTTGCCCTCTGTCCTCAGTGACCTTGACAGGATAAAATCCTATTCCTGTTGCTAGAAATCTTACACTGTTCCATTACCTGGAAATCATGTAACTCCCTTAAGTAACAATAGGAAAAGAGAGAAAACACCGGCTGAGTTGTGCAATCCTCCGCTCTCGGCTCAGGTGTGGGCTTGATAAGTCAGAGCTGGGTTAGTATGATGGTGGAATGGTGAGTTGAAGCTGAAGGCCGTCTTCACATGAGCGTAAGCCTATTTGTGCACTCCTGAGCCCAGTGATTTTACGGAATGCACTAATTTATTTGCATGCGCATCAGTGTATTTTACAGTGCTTTTTGCCCCTGCAAGGTATGTGTATTTGCACGCGGCCAACAAAGACACACCGGTTGATATGGCTAATAAGTCTTAATGAGTTCCAGATGAGTTTTTTTCCAGCAGAATTATGCAGTGTTTTACGCATCTACTTGTGTATTGAGCATATTTGCACACTCCCCATTGATGACTTTGGGGATCTTTGGAGCGCACGACCGAAATGTGGAAGAAAAATACAGAAATGTGAATTAACCCATTGAAATCAATGGGTTCTGTTCTCTGCATATCGCACATGCAAATTTTGCATGCGTAAATATATATGAACACAAATATGCCCGGCCTGCATTAGATAACCTATCTGGGGATATTGTAGAGAGGGTTAGTGTGGTTTCATATCTGTGCTCGGGGTTTCACTTTCCTGGTCCGTTTGGGAAATAGGAAAGAGGAATCCCCGCGACCAAATAGCTCCGTCTCTGGACAGAACCGGACAGCACTGGACGGATCCCATTGACTATAATGGGGTCTGTGTGCTTTCCACCCAACTGTCCTGCTTTTGGATGGAAGAAAATGTGCTGCATGCAGCGCTACTTCTTTCAGTTTTTCGAGCCAGGTCTGAGATGGAACCTCCAACCGGAGGTTCTGATGCCAATGTGAAATCAGTCTTACCCATTCAGCTCCCCTCCAACCAATGCAAAGAGCTCTATGCCTTGGTAGAACCAGCTTGGCCATTCTTGCCCTTTGGGGTTTCTTATCATTTCAACCTCTGACATATCAGTCAGGCACTGGTATTGGAACAACCACATTGGTATACGTTGCACAGCTTGGACACCTACCAACACTAGAACTAAAGGCCCTTCTTCATGGCAAGGTAAATAGGAACGGGTATGCAACCAGCGGTGACGCAGTGATCATATATCATCTGCTGGGACACCATTTGCACTGAACCATAACTGAGCAGTTTCAATTGGAACACAACCAGACTCTAGTCTGCCCTTCTGCCACTGCTTCCTATTGGTTATAATCGTATGATGCCTATTCATACCAAAGGATACAGTGGTGGGCCGACAATAATTCTCAGGTCTGCATGAAAGATCTGATCAGTCATAATCTAACGCTTTATCACTGATTGTTTGCTCGCTGCACGCATTTACACCTAACAATTATTATGCAAACCACTCAATATAATGATTACTAGTTATTATTATTTATAGTACCAGTGTTTCTGGTGGCGCCACTGACTAATATAATATATAGTGAAAGGGATTGGAGTTGGTCAAAATATTTCCATGCAAATAATAAGCTAAGGCCATTATTTGCAGTTTTGCTGAACAGTGCAAACACCTATGAATAAGAAAACATGAACATTCTGAAGGGATACAACCAGTGTTTGTGGTGGCGTGATGCTCCACTTACTAATATACACGGTAGGGAATTGGAGTTGGTACAAATATTTGGGTGCAAATAGTAAGCTATTGGCATTATTTACAATTTTCCAGAACATTGCAAACAGTGACTTACGAAGTCCAGCAGCTCGCTGAGGCGACATGTTGGCTCATTGCTTTTGCATATTAGCTGCATATAATTTACAAACTTCAGCAGCTCGCTGAGGAGACATTTTGGCTCGTAGCTTTCGCATATCGGCTGCACAAGATTTCCAAACTTCAGCTGGTGACTGAGGTGACATTGTGTCTTGTTGCTGTGTCATGTAAGCTGCATTAGCTTCACGGCAGCGTTGAACCCTCTGTGGTGACATATTTGCACGACAGCGACAGTTTGTTCCAACTCTGGACAACGGTTGATGATTAGATGAAGGCTGGACTGGTGATGGTGGCATTAGCACTTGAGATGACATGATATCACGTTCAGGAGATGTAAAGAGAGTGGTGAAGGACTATGCTTCAATGTTCTTGGTAAATATGCACTGCCAGCTTTGTATGTGTACATTTATGAGGTGTCATTCATTGGAGTCTCCACACAGGTGTCCAGCTGTCTCACAACATGCAAACTGCCAGACTGAGTACTGATGTATACATAGCAACTGTGGGTTTTTGTGGGAGATGTAGTCCGCCAATAATCCGTCATTCAATGCACAAGGATGAAGGACCTGTAATGACATCACTGTCATGTGATCATGCTCTGCTAGTTCAGGACCTGCGATGACATCACTGATGTGTGATCAGGGGTGGAGCTCAGAGGCCATGTGACTGATCACATGATGGTGACATCATTACAGGTCCTATCAGCACATGCCTGTTGTGCAGCTCTGCAAGTTTTTAATAATGTGAAGCACCTGCAATGATGTCACACAGGCTGCTGTCAGGCTCTGTGTTTTATATATGCTTTAGGACCTGCAATCACGTTACCATTATGTGATCAGGAGGCAGAGCGTGTAAAGCACTTACACACACACTCACAGACAAGTGGCCATTAGGACTCTGATTTGCACAATAGTATCCACCGGCTAGCTGAACAGCAGCGGCCCGTTGGTACGGCTCGGTATCGGGGCCAGTCCGGAGTTCATATATTGTCCAGCTGATATATATTAAAAATTCTAAATGTCACATAAAACTTCCAGGACTAATTAAAGTCCTTGCCTGTCAGCTAAATCGCATCACATAAAGCAGCGGGCGGGTGGTACAATATTTTAACAATCGCTTCAGTAATTTGAGGGTGGGGTGGGTGGCATGCTTGTTCAGTCTGATCCAGCATGACTGGCATTGTGCACGTTCAGGCACTGGCGTTACTTGTAGTCCCAGTATTATCTTGAAATCGTATGATACACAACCTTTCATTCAACCTGATGACACTGAACAGTAGGTGATAATTATGCTGGCACAAGGCCGGCTTCACACGGGTGTCTTTGCGCACACAAAATTTGTGCCCTCAATATGCAGAGAATAGAACCCATTGATTTTAGGGCTGTTTCAGACGGCCGTATGCGCACTTGTCGGCGCGGAGCGTAGTTTCTCATGAACAAGTTTTTTTTCTCTTTTCTCGTCGGCTGTTCAAATTCCGCACCATAGCGCAGGAGTTTGTATGAAACAACTTGCGGGAGAGATGGGGCTGGTGCTATCTTCTCTCGGGCGAGAATATCACTAGTGAAAACAAAACCACTGAAATCAATGGTTTCATTTTGTCCCATTATTTGTCCATGATTATCTCAGCCACGTAACGGGACTAAAACATGTTCAAGTGTTTAACCCCTCTAAGTGGTTGGTTCACATTTCCGTACTTTGCATACACATTTTGGTCGGGCAAAAAAAAAAAAAAGAAATAGAATATGTTCTATTTTTCTGCATATTTGCACACTAAAGACCCCCATAGAAATCAATAGGTGGTGCACAAATGTACAGGCAATATGTAAGGAGATGCGTGAAACACTGTTTAATTTCACTGGGAAAAGAACACATCTTGAACTCAATTTCAATCAGTGCGTCTTTGTTTGCCTTGCGCAAAAAAAAATGCCTTGCGTGCGTAAAAAGTATAGTGATAGACGCCGATATATGCGCAAAGAAAGCAACATTAAGGCCATTTTCACACAGCTGAGAAAATCAAGCGAGATTTCTGCATTGTGAGACGCACAATTCTCGCACGAATATGAAACAAATTGTGGCATGTTCTAGCTTTCTGCGTACCCTCGCATCGCCCATTGTCTTCAATTGGGCCGGTGGCAGCATTGCACAACATACTTGAAAACAATGGGAGAAACTCCGTGATCCTCCAGCGCGGCTGTCAGCTGTGTTAGAGCATTGCTACTTCCACTGAGATAAAAATGCCTCATATCTGTGGGGAAATCGCATGTTGGCGAGTGCGATATTGGGCTGTGATTCATAGCCCAATATTGCACTTGACCGTGTGAAGTAGGCTTAGTGCACAAGTATGTTGCACTGAGGCATATGCAATTACACTTAGGCTGAGGTGAAGGCAGCCTAAGGATGGTTTCACATCTGCATTGGGGGTTACGCTTTTCTGCTCCATTTGTAGAGCAGGAATAGCAATCCCCTGGCAGAACAGCTCCGTGTTAGGACAGAACCAAACAGTGCCTGGATAGCTCAGTCGGTAGAGCATCAGACTTTTAATCTGAGGGTTCAGATTCAAGTCTCTGTTCAGGCGTGCTTGGCTAAAACAAACTGTGAAATGTCTTTATCTGGGCAAGAAAAATGAAAAAAGCACATACAGAATGGGAGGAATTGGGCTAAGCAGCAGCACGTGTGAAAACGACTTGGGTATACTAATAGGTCACAGACTGAACATGAGTCAACAATGTGATGCAGCAGCCAAAAAGGCAAACACAATTCTGGGATGTATTAAGAGAAACATAGAGTCTAGATCACGTGAGCTCATTATCCCCCTCTACCCTTCCTTAGTCAGACCTCATCAGGAATACTGTGTCCAGTTCTGGGCACCCTAGTTTAAAAAATACATCAGCAAACTGGAGCAAGTTCAGAGAAGAGTTTCCAAGATAGTGAGCGGTCTACAAATCATGTCCTATGAGGAACGGTTAAAGGATCTAGGAATGTATATAGCTTGCAAAAAAGAAGGCTGAGAGGAGACTTAATAGCGGTCTACAAATATCTGAAGGGCTGCCAAAGTGCAGAGGGATCAGCCCTATTCTCATTTGCACAAGGAAAGACTAGAAGCAATGGGATTAAACTGAAAGGGAGGAGACACAAATTAGATATTAGAAAAAAACTTTCTGACAGTGAGGGTGATCAATGAGTGAAACAGGTTGCCACAGGATGTGGTGAGTTCTCCTTCAATGGAAGTATTCAAACTGTCTGGGATGATTTAGTGATTCTGCACTGAGCAGGGGGTTGGACCTGATGACCCTGGAGGTCACTTCCAACTCTACCATTCTATGATTACTGAAAGGATACCAATGACTATAATGGGTCCGTCTGCTTTCTGTTCGGCTGCCCGGCATTTTACCAGAAGAAAAGTCCTGCATGCAGCGCATTTTCTTCCATTATTTTGTGCTGGATCTGCAACGGAATCTCTGACCAAAGCTTCCAACGTAGATGTGGATCCACCCATATAGCCAACATAAATTTAATACAGATCAGCACACCTAAGGGCTCGTTCACACAAGTGTATTTGCACAGCGTATTATGAGCACAAATGTTGCATGTGTAAGGACAAAAACACATGGCTGTATGCTCGCCACTACAGAACATAGTTGAGCCTTAATAGGTTTTTTTTTTTTTCTCAGAGTATTCAAACTCCAAGCTATAGAGTGCGGATTTGAATAGAACAGCTGGAAGATATGTCCTGCCCTATCATTCTTGCATATTATCAGATGAGAATAATGCTAGTGAAAATGAAACCATTGAAACTAGTGGTTTCGTTTTGTACCGTTATGGTGATTGTTACCGCTGCATAACGGGACAAAATCATGTCGTGTGAAGAAGCCCTAATTCAATGTGCCATTGCGTGAAAAAAATGGTGAGCTCCAGGCTCTGTGGGGGCCAAATAATTACTTTTAGAACTCCTTGTTGTTCTTTACATTGAAGATGATTCTTTATTACACTGGCTGTGTGTGGGGTCTGTTGTCCTGCTGCAGAAGAAACTTGAAGCCAATCAGATGTCTTCTGTTTTTGAAAAAAATCTTACTTTGCAGCATTTTTTACATACCGTATATACCGGCGTATAAGACGACTTTTGAACCCCGAAAAATCTGCTCTGAAGTCGGGGGTCGTCTTATACGCCAGTAATACAAAAAAAAAAGTGTAAAAAAAAAAAAATCATTACTCACCTCCCCCGGCGTTCTGTCACGCTCCGGCAGGATGTCGCTCGCTCCTCGTCCCCGGCGCAGCATTGCTTTCTGAATGCAGGGCTTGAAATCCCCGCCTACAGAAAGCTAATACACACGCCGTCAGCCAGTTACAGCCATTCAATGACAGCATTGAATGGCTGTGATTGGCTGAAGGCGCACGTGTGTTAGCAATCACACCCATTCAATGAGGTCATTGAATAGTGTGATTGGCTGAAGCCACGTGTGTTTTAGCCAATCGCAGCCATTCAATGATGTCATTGAATGGCTGTAACTGGCTGACGGCGTGTGTATTAGCTTTCTGGAGGCGGGGATTTCAAGCCCCGCATTCAGAAAGCAATGCTGCGTCAGGGACGAGGAGCGAGCGACATCCTGCCGGAGCGCGACAGGACGCCGGGGGAGGTGAGTAATGATTTTTTTTTTTTCTCCACTGTATTACCGGCGTATAAGGTGAAAGTTAGGGGGTCGTCTTATACGCCCCGTCGCCTTATACGCCGGTATATACGGTACCTGCCTACAACATTTGCACAACAATGTAATACCAAGGCAACTCTGGGGGAAATATCTGTCTATCTCATATCCATCTATCTCTATATCGTATCTATCTATCTGTTTATCTATTTTTATATCTCTATCTATCTACCTATCTAGTATCTATCTATCAATCTATCTATCTATCTATCTATCTATCTATCTATCTAGTATCTATCTATCTATCTATCTATCTATCTATCTATCTATCTATCTATCTATCTATCTAGTATCTATCTATCTATCTATCTATCTATCTATCTATCTATCTATCTATCTATCTATCTATCTATCTATCTAGTATCTATCTATCTAGTATCTATCTATCTATCTATCTATCTATCTATCTATCTATCTATCTATCTATCTATCTATCTATCTATCTATCTATCTATCTATCTATCTATCTATCTGTCTATCTATCTATCTATGTATCTATCTATCTAACACTTGTCCATTAGAGATGAGCGAGCATACTCGATAAGGCAAACTACTCGAGCGAGTAGTGCCTTATTCGAGTACCTGCCCGCTCGTCTCTAAAGATTTGTCTGCCGGCGTGGGTGACAGGTGAGCTGCGGCGGTGAGCAGGGGGGAGTGGGGGGGGGGGGGGAGAGGGAGAGAGAGATCTCTCCTCCGATTCTCCCCGCTCTCCCCCACCGCTCCCCGCCCCCTGCCGGCACTCATCTCTATTGTCCATCCATCCTAACTCATATCTACCTATTCAAGAAAGCTGCTACTATTCATGCACACTACCGTATTTCATGCTTTACTTACATACATTTGTATGTCATCTTTGCATGTTCAATAAAAAGTCAATCTGAAGGCCCCCTTAACCTGTTAGTAGACCCTCTCTAGGTAAGTTTGCTGTAAAGTATTTAGTATTCTATAGCTTTATTTGGGGCTTTCCAAGAGACACGCTGTTGGATAAGCCTGGAGGCCTAATGCCCTAATGTGTTGCAAACAGTACTAGACAATCTCTGTAATCTTCTGACCACATGTGCACATTATAGATTATCAAAATAGCAGGCTTGACCCCTTCACTGCCAGAAAGCAAGGCATAGGGGAACTGACAGTTAGTGCTATTAGATCCATGACATGTCTATCACAATGCCAAGTGAAACATGTAAACCTACTGTCTCCATGGAACAAGTCAATCTAAGGTCTGCTGGCCTGTGTTACAGATGCGAGGTCGGCTTAGTAAATGTGCGGGTGGAACAGTTGTGGACAATAATTGGACTTGGGTGTGGAGAGCAGCTGGAGCGCGGCTTTCTGCAGTATAAATACACTTGAGGTATTTAGGAACAGACATTCATTACCGCTGCGATGGAATCAGAAGCGCGTTACATGTCCCCACAGGAATCACTGCAAGACCATAAGCAGTAGATTCATTGCATCTGATACTTAATGTACTACATAGTAATGCATCTTTCTGAATTGTAATAATGTGACTCACTTCCTTCCTCTAGATTTCTATAAATAGAAGAATCTTCCTAAATATTTTATGCCTATATGCCAGCGATGGTGAACCTTTTAGAGACCGAGTGCCTAAACTGCAACCCAAAACGCACTTATTTATTGCAAAGTGCCAACATGTCAGGGGGCGGGGCTTATCACGACGTATGATTTTCACCTCTGGCGTCCTAGAAAGGACAGGGCCGCTTCAAAATAGACAGGGTGCAGATTTTGACTGCTTTTTGGATGCAGAAATGCTGCAGAATTTGCCACGTAAATTTCAGCTGAGAACATTCTGCAGCATTTCCGCCACATGTAAACATACCCCAGTGGTAACAGTGACCCCCCACAGCAGGCCCCAGCGTAATAGTGACCCCCCACAGTCACCCAGTGGTAACAATGACCCCCCACAGCGGCCCCAGCGGTAACAGTGACCCCCACAGTGGCCCCAGCAGTAACAGTGACCCCCCCTTAGTGGCCCCAGCGGTAACAGTGACATCCTACAGCGACCCCCAGTAGTAATAGTGACATCCCACAATGGCCCCAGTAGTAATAGTGACCACCCACAGTGCCCCCCTGTAGTAATAGTGACCCCCACAGCGGTCCCCAGTAGTAATAGTGACCCCCCACAGCGGCCCCCAGTAGTAATAGTGACATCCCATAGCGGCCCCAGTAGTAATAGTGACATCCCACAGCGGCCCCAGTAGTATTAGTGACACCCCACAGTGGCCCCCAGTAGTACTAGTAACACCCCACAGCGGCCCCCAGTAGTAATAGTGACACCCCACAGCGGCCCCTAGTAGTAATAGTGACGCCCACAACGGCCCCTCAGTAGTAATAGTGACCCCCCCCCCCCACAGCAGCCCCTAATAGTAATAATGACATCTCACAGCGGCCCCAGTAGTTACAGCGACATCCCATAGCACCCCCCAGTAGTAATAGTGACCCCCACAGCGGCCTCCAGTAGTAATAGTGACCCCCCACAGCAGTCCCCAGTAGTAATAGTGACATCTCACAGCGGCCCCAGTAGTAACAGCGACATCCCATGGCACCCCACAGTAGTAATAGTGATCCCCACAGCGGCCCCAGTAGAAATAGTGACCCCCACAGCTGCCCCCATTAGAAAAAGTGACATCCCACAGTGGCCCCCACCAGTAATAGTGACATCCCACAGTGGCCCCACCAGTAATAGTGACATCTCACAGCAGCCCCAGCAGTAATAGTGACATCCCACAGCAGCCCCAGTAGTAATAGTGACCCCCCACAGCGGCCCCCAGTAGTAATAGTGACATCCCACAGTGGCCCCCAGTAGTAATAATGACATCCCACAGCGGCCCCAGCAGTAATAGTGACATCCCACAGCGGCCCTCAGTAGTACTAGTGACACCCCACAGCGGCCCCCAGTAGTACTAGTGACACCCCACAGTGGCCCCCAGTAGTAATAGTGACACCCCACAGTGGCCTCAAGTAGTAATAGTGGCACCCCACAGCGGCCCCCAGTAATAGCTCTCCCCTGAAACATATATACTTACCCCTTCCTCCTTGTCGAAGGGCCACTGCTCCTCTGCTCAACGCTGCTGTCGCTGATCACAGGTGCACACTATGACGTCATTGTGCTGTCGGATGCCTCCTCACGCTGCACTCTCAGAACCTAAGAGGAGACGTCAGGAGAGGGGGGTGGAGAATCCCGGCTGCACACTGACGTTACAGTGTGCGGCGGGATCAGTGCAGCTAGTAGCACAGCTGTGTGAATAAACATGGTGAGCATCTGACAGTGGCACATGCCAACAAGGAGGGCTCTGCGTGTCGCCTCTGGCACACGTGCCATAGGTTCGCTACCACTGCCCGTGTGCAGGAGCCCTGAGGGCGGATTCAGACGAGCGCGGTGATAATCACGGGCCATATAATGGGACAAAACCAAAGCCTTGACCTCTATGGATTTCAGGGGTTTCGTTTTCACCATCTCTTTTCCTGGCCGTGATTTGTGCAGCTAAGAAAAGATAGGACTTGCCCTATACAAGCCCTTGGGACTTTTTTACATGGGAAGCTAGGCACGCAAAAAACACACGCTTAAAAAACATGCGGCTATTAAAACCAATGGTTTCCTATGGGAACGTTCCGATGATGAATCCATTTTTAAGCGCGTGATTTTTGTACGCGTAGCTTCCCGTGTGAAAGAGCCCATAGGGCTTATTCACAGGAGCGTATATCAGCTCCCGTCCAATATAAGCTACCATCTGAGCTGTCTTCCCCCTTCCCTCCATTACTGCAGCAGGGAAATCCCTCCAGCCCCCCTCCAGGGGAACCCTTCTCTCCCCGCTGAGATGAATGGAATCTCTAGCGATGAGGGTAAACCCCGCGGGGCTTTCCTTTATCTCTCTCCTCCAGAGCAGCAACGCTTTTTTTCAGTGACACGCAGCTCCCAATTGTGTGAATGGGCAATTTCACCGCTAATTAAGCTCGGGAATTGATAGCGGTAAATTTACCATCCACACGATTTTCTAGCGAGTCAGCTGCGCAGGAGTTAGTTTTTCTGTGCGGCTAACTCCTGCGTGACTTTGTAGCCCATGTGAATGAGCCCTGAAAGAATCCTATTTAGAGCTACCAGCGTGTCTTATAAGCTTCTTTTCCAGTCATTTTTGGTTTTCCGTACACATTTTGTCTCTCCATGATTTTTAGCTTAGTTCTCCAGGAAAAAGTTGACAACCCTACAGCGACCCCTCTCCGTATATGTCACTGCTGTATATCCAAGGGCTGGGTGGGAGCGCCGAAGTCAATGACTTAGTTTATTCTATCCATAGATCAGCTTATCCCCTGCTGCCCCCCACCCATTCCTGCTGGTACAGGAAACAATCAACACTTCTCTCTTCCAGCATTTTGCTGTGTATTTCCAGCACACTTCCTACAGTATCTGCTATACAATAATGCTTTCTCATGAGAACAATCTGCTTTGAATGGCTGAACTCTAATTATCTGTAACTATTCCAGTCGATCATATTTCATTTTCATTGTTTTTTTTCCTTTCTTGTTCTCGTTTATAGTTGCTAAAAATCCTTCGACTCCGCCGCAGCGAGTTATATTTAGGAAGGGATTGTTTACCCACAATGGGAAATTGAATTAATGTTTGCAGAACAGATTTAAGATGCCTCAGGAAAACCTAATATCCAGTGTTAAGTGGCATTAACGTTAGGCAGGGTGCTACTTTCCTGCTGCCACTGTAATAAATAGTCCTTATGTAGAATTAACCCTTTACATGAATGCTGGAGATAATGAAGCCAATATCAGACAGTACTTTATGGAAAATGAACCCCCAAAATGTGTCTTTATGACAATGATGGGCCATTACCAATTTTTGCATTGATATTAATAAGCAAAGCATAAATGTGTGAGTACTTTTTGATAATGGGGTCAGCTTAAGCTAACTCCACTTTGTAGATACTTTACGCAAAATATCGAAACAATGCTTAAGGGCCCTTTTAGACGAGCTGATTTATCGTTTGAATGAATGATGTCACCGCTAGCTCGTTTTCTCGTGCACGCTGTTTAGACAGACAGATATATTGTTGGCTCGTTCAAAAGAAAAAAAGCGTTCAGAATTGTCCACATTCGCTGTATAAGTGAATGAGATCGACTGAACGAGCACTGTTCAAACCGAACGAGTAGTAAATGAGCCAACAATGATTTTTATGCCTGCAGAGAATGAACTACGAGCGAAAAGCGAGCGATTATTGTTCGCCGTTTGGTTGTTGGTTCACATTTCGAACGAATGATTATCATTCACTTTCACTTGCTTCAACGATTTTTTTGAATGATAATCGTTATTTATCAACGACCTGATAGAGGGTCTGCACAGTAAAATAGCAATATTTGCAGATGATACAAGACTATGCAAGATAATCAATGCAACAGAGGACAATGTACGGCTATAAATGGACCTAGATAAGCTGGGGGCTTGGGCAGAAAAATGGCAAATGAAGTTCAATGTTGATAAATGTAAGGTGTGAGACGGTGACCGGCAAGGTGCTGGAGGGCAGGTATGTTTCGCCTAGGATGCTCTCCTATGCTGCTTTAGGGAGCGCTTGGGCAGATACGTGCCACCGAGCAGCCTGGGCTCGGTGGAGGAAGCCGGCAGTATAGTGGTGGCAGCATTAAGCTACTAACACGTTGTAGCTAGAGATGAGCGAACGTACTCGTCCGAGCTTGATACTCATTTGAGTATTAGCGTGTTCGAGATGCTCGTTACTCGAGGCGAGCACCACGCGATGTTCGAGTTACTTTCACTTTCATCTCTGAGACGTTAGCGCGCTTTTCTGGCCAATAGAAAGACAGGGAAGGCATTACAACTCCCCCCTGCGACGTTCAAGCCCTATACCACCCCCCTGCAGTGAGTGGCTGGCGAGATCAGGTGTCACCCGAGTATATAAATCGGCCCCTCCCGCGGCTCGCCACAGATGCATTCTGACAGAGATCAGGGAAAGTGCTGCTGGTGCCGGAGCTGCTATAGGGAGAGCGTTAGGAGTTATTTTAGGCTTCAAGAACCCCAACGGTCCTTCTTAGGGCCACATCTGACCGTGTGCAGTACTGTTGAGGCTGCTTTTAGCAGTGTTGCACAATTTTTTTTTTGTATATCGGGCGTGCAGAGCATTGCGTCCGCAGTCTGCAGTCATTGTACAGAGTATAGGGCCAGTACTGGTGAGGCAGGGAAAGAGATATTCAGGCTATATAGGCAGTGGGCTTTTTCCAAAAAATTGGGGAAAAATACTATATTTGGGCTGCCTGTGACCGGATTCAGTTTACTGCGTGTCTGCTGGGGGTAGTAGTCCTAATTAATACGCAGCTAAGCGTTACAGCAGGCTTGCGCAAAATTGTTTCCTGGATCTGCTGTCTCTGTTACATGATCACCGTCATCCCGCCAGAGGGAAAGAGTATACATAATATTACATGCTGCCTACAGTTTCTATCTGCTGGGGGTAGTAGTCATAATTAATACGCAGCTAAGCGTTACAGCAGGCGTGCGCAAAATTGTTTCCTGGATCTGCTGTCTCTATTACATCAGCGCCATCATCCCGCCAGAGGGAAACAGTATACATAATATTATACGCTGCCTACCGTATCTATCTGCTGGGGGTAGTAGTCCTAATTAATACGCAGCTAAGCGTTACAGCAGGCTTGCGCAAAATTGTTTCCTGGATCTGCTGTCTCTGTTACATGATCGACGTCATCCCTCCAGAGGGAAAGAGTATACATGATATTATACGCTGCCTACAGTATCTATCTGCTGGGGGTAGTAGTCCTAATTAATACGCAGCTAAGCGTTACAGCAGGCTTGCGCAAAATTGTTTCCTGGATCTGCTGTCTCTGTTACATGATCGCCGTCATCCCGCCAGAGGGAAAGAGTATACATAATATTATACGCTGCCTACAGTATCTATCTGCCGGGGGTAGTAGTCCTAATTAATACGCAGCTAAGCGTTACAGCAGGCTTGCGCAAAATTGTTTCCTGGATCTGCTGTCTCTGTTACATGATCGCCATCATCCCGCCAGAGGGAAAGAGTATACATAATATTATACGCTGCCTACAGTATCTATCTGCCGGGGGTAGTAGTCCTAATTAATACGCAGCTAAGCGTTACAGCAGGCTTGCGCAAAATTGTTTCCTGGATCTGCTGTCTCTGTTACATCAGTGCCGTCATCCCGCCAGAGGGAAACAGTATACATAATATTATACGCTGCCTACAGTATCTATCTGCTGGGGGTAGTAGTCCTAATTAATACGCAGCTAAGCGTTACAGCAGGCATGCGCAAACTTGTTTCCTGGATCTGCTGTCTCTGTTACATCAGCGCCGTCATCCCGCCAGAGGGAAACAGTATACATAATATTATACGCTGCCTACAGTATCTATCTGCTGGGGGTAGTAGTCCTAATTAATACGCAGCTAAGCGTTACAGCAGGCTTGCGCAAAATTGTTTCCTTGATCTGCTGTCTCTGTTACATGATCGACGTCATCCCTCCAGAGGGAAAGAGTATACATAATATTACACGATGCCTACAGTATCTATCTGCTGGGGGTAGTAGTCCTAATTAATACGCAGCTAAGCGTTACAGCAGGCTTGCGCAAAATTGTTTCCTGGATCTGCTGTCTCTGTTACATGATCGCCGTCATCCCGCAAGAGGGAAAGAGTATACATAATATTATACGCTGCCTACAGTATCTGTCTGCTGTATCAGCTCAGCATTTTAAAAAAATAGAAGCAAAATACTTAAGGCCTACTACTGGCCTTTGGCCACTTGACTGCTTCTGCGCTGTGAATTCCACTAGCTCAGTCATACGCACCTACATCTCACTACAGGCGTGCGCAAAATTGTTTCCTGGCTCTGCTGTGCGTTCCGTAAGGGAAGTCAGCCTCCAACCACAGGCCAATAAGCGGCACATTTAATTACAGCATTCTGTTTCTGCACTACTGGTAATACAGCATGCTGAGGGGTAGTGGTAGGCCTAGAGGACGTGGACGCGGGCGAGGACGCGGAGGCCCAAGTCAGGGTGTGGGCACAGGCCGAGCTCCTGATCCAGGTGTATCGCAGCCGACTGCTGCGGGATTAGGAGAGAGGCACGTTTCTGGCGTCCCCACATTCATCTCACAATTAATGGGTCCACGCGGTAGACCTTTATTAGAAAATGAGCAGTGTGAGCAGGTCCTGTCGTGGATGGCAGAAAGTGCATCCAGCAATCTATCGACCACCCAGAATTCTACGCCGTCCACTGCTGCAACTCTGAATCCTCTGGCTGCTGCTCCTCCTTCCTCCCAGCCTCCTCACTCCATTACAATGACACATTCTGAGGAGCAGGCAGACTCCCAGGAACTGTTCTCGGGCCCCTGCCCAGAATGGGCAGCAATGGTTCCGAATCCTCTCCCACTGGAGGAGTTTGTCGTGACCGATGCCCAACCTTTGGAAAGTTCCCGGGGTCCGGGGGATGAGGCTGGGGACTTCCGGCAACTGTCTCAAGAGCTTTCAGTGGGTGAGGAGGACGATGACGATGAGACACAGTTGTCTATCACTCAGGTAGTAGTAATTGGAGTAAGTCCGAGGGAGGAGCGCACAGAGGATTCGGAGGAAGAGCAGCAGGACGATGAGGTGACTGACCCCACCTGGTTTGCTACGCCTACTGAGGACAGGTCTTCAGAGGGGGAGGCAAGTGCAGCAGCAGGGCAGGTTGGAAGAGGCAGTGCGGTGGCCAGGGGTAGAGGCAGGGCCAGACCGAATAATCCACCAACTGTTTCCCAAAGCGCCCCCTCGCGCCATGCCACCCTGCAGAGGCCGAGGTGCTCAAAGGTGTGGCAGTTTTTCACTGAGAGTGCAGACGACCGACGAACACTGGTGTGCAACCTTTGTCGCACCAAGATCAGTCGGGGAGCCACCACCACCAGCCTCACCACCACCAGCATGCGCAGACATATGATGGCCAAGCACCCCACAAGGTGGGACGAAGGCCGTTCACCGCCTCCAGTTTGCACCTCTGCCTCTCCCCCTGTGCCCCAACCTGCCACTGAGATCCAACCCCCCTCTCAGGACACAGGCACTACCGTCTCCTGGCCTGCACCCACACCCTCACCTCCGCTGTGCTCGGCCCCATCTACCAATGTCTCTCAGCACACCGTCCAGCCGTCGCTAGCGCAAGTGTTGGAGCGCAAGCGCAAGTACGCCGCCACGCACCCGCACGCTCAAGCGTTAAACGTGCACATAGCCAAATTTATCAGCCTGGAGATGCTGCTGCATAGGGTTGTGGAAACGGAGGCTTTCAAAGGTATGATGGTGGCGTCGGCCCCGCGCTACTCAGTTCCCAGTCGCCACTACTTTTCCCGATGTGCCGTCCCAGCCCTGCACGACCACGTCTCCCGCAACATTGTACGCGCCCTCACCAACGCTGTTACTGGCAAGGTCCACTTAACAACGGATATGTGGACAAGCACAGGCGGGCAGGGCCACTATATCTCCCTGACGGCACATTGGGTGAATTTAGTGGAGGCTGGGACAGAGTCAGAGCCTGGGACCGCTCACGTCCTACCCACACCCAGAATTGCAGGCCCCAGCTCGGGGGTGGTATCTGCGGCGGTGTATGCTTCCTCCACTCAACCACCCTCCTCCTCCTCCTCCTCCTCCTCCTACGCAACCTCTGTCTCGCAATCAAGATGTGTCAGCAGCAGCACGTCGCCAGCAGTCGGTGTCGCGCGTCGTGGCAGCACAGCGGTGGGCAAGCGTCAGCAGGCCGTGCTGAAACTACTCAGCTTAGGAGAGAAGAGGCACACGGCCCACGAACTGCTGCAGGGTCTGACAGAGCAGACCGACCACTGGCTTGCGCTGCTGAGCTTCCAAC
Organism: Eleutherodactylus coqui; assembly: GCF_035609145.1. Taxonomy (NCBI): domain Eukaryota; kingdom Metazoa; phylum Chordata; class Amphibia; order Anura; family Eleutherodactylidae; genus Eleutherodactylus; species Eleutherodactylus coqui. The sequence continues at coordinate 183,594,995 of NC_089843.1, read as the reverse complement.
CGGGCATGGTCGTGTGTGACAACGGCCGTAACCTGGTGGCGGCTCTGCAGCTCGGCAGCCTCAGGCACGTGCCATGCCTGGCCCACGTCTTTAAATTGGTGGTTCAGCGCTTTCTGAAAAGCTACCCACGCTTGTCAGACCTGCTCGGAAAGGTGCGCCGGCTCTGCGCACATTTCCGCAAGTCCCACAAGGCACACGGCCCACGAACTGCTGCAGGGTCTGACAGAGCATACCGACCACTGGCTTGCGCCGCTGAGCCTCCAACCGGGCATGGTCGTGTGTGACAACGGCCGTAACCTGGTGGCGGCTCCGCAGCTCGGCAGCCTCAGGCACGTGCCATGCCTGGCCCACGTCTTTAATTTGGTGGTTCAGCGCTTTCTGAAAAGCTACCCACGCTTGTCAGACCTGCTCGGAAAGGTGCGCCGGCTCTGCGCACATTTTCGCAAGTCCCACATGGACGCTGCCACCCTGTGCACCCTGCAACATCGGTTTCCTCTGCCAGTGCACCGACTGCTGTGCGACGTGCCCACACGGTGGAACTCTACGCTCCACATGTTGGCCAGGCTCTATGAGCAGCGTAGAGCTATAGTGGAATACCAACTCCAACATGGGCGGCGCTGTGGGAGTCAGCCTCCTCAATTCTTTACAGAAGAGTGGGCCTGGTTGGCAGACATCTGCCAGGTCCTTGGAAACTTTGAGGAGTCTACCCAGATGGTGAGCGGCGATGCTGCAATCATTAGCGTCACCATTCCTCTGCTATGCCTCTTGAGAAGTTCCCTGCAAAGCATAAAGGCAGACGCTTTGCGCTCGGAAACAGAGGCGGGGGAAGACAGTATGTCGCTGGATAGTCAGAGCACCCTCCTGTCTATATCTCAGCGCGTTGAGGAGGAGGAGGAGCATGAGGAGGATGAGGAGGAGGGGGAAGAGACAGCTTGGCCAACTGCTGAGGGTACCCATGCTGCTTGCCTGTCATCCTTTCTGCGTGTATGGCTGGAGGAGGAGGATCCTAAAAGTGATCTTCCTAGTGAGGACAGCCATGTGTTGCGTACAGGTACCCTGGCACACATGGCTGACTTCATGTTAGGATGCCTTTCTCGTGACCCTCGCGTTACACGCATTCTGGCCACTACGGATTACTGGGTGTACACACTGCTCGACCCACGGTATAAGGAGAACCTTTCTACTCTCATACCCGAAGAGGAAAGGGGTTCGAGAGTGATGCTATACCACAGGACCCTGGCGGACAAACTGATGGTAAAATTCCCATCCGACAGCGCTAGTGGCCGAAGGCGCAGTTCCGAGGGCCAGGTAGCAGGGGAGGCACAGAGATTAGGCAGCATGTACAGCACAGGCAGGGGAACACTCTCTAAGGCCTTTGACAGCTTTCTGGCTTCCCAGCAAGACTGTTTCACCACTCCCCAGTCAAGGTTGAGTCGGCAGGAGCACTGTAAAAGGATGGTGAGGGAGTACGTAGCCAATCGCACGACCGTCCTCGGTGACGCCTCTGCCCCCTACAACTACTGGGTGTCGAAGCTGGACACGTGGCCTGAACTCGTGCTGTATGCCCTGGAGGTACTTGCTTGTCCTGCGGCTAGCGTCTTGTCAGAGAGGGTGTTTAGTGCGGCTGGGGGAATCATCACAGATAAGCGTACCCGCCTGTCAACCGACAGTGACGAAAGGCTTACACTCATCATGATGAACAAAGCCTGGATTTCCCCAGACTTCTCTTCTCCACCAGCGGACAGCAGCGATACCTAAACAATACGTAGGCTGCACCCGCGGATGGAAGCATTGTTCTCTATCACCATCAAAAACGTGGACCTTTTAGCTTCATCAATCTGTGTATAATATTCATCCTCCTCCTCCTGCTCCTCCTCCTGAAACCTGACGTAATCACGCCGAACGGGCAATTTTTCTTAGGCCCACAAGGCTCAGTCATATAATTTTTGTAAACAATTTTTATACGTTTCAATGCTCATTAAAGCGTTGAAACTTGCACCTGAACCAATTTTTATTTTAACTGGGCTGCCTCCAGGCCTAGTTACAAATTAAGCCACATTAACCAAAGCGATTAATGGGTTTCACCTGCCCTCTTGGTTGGGCATGGGCAATTTTTCTGACGTACATTAGTACTGTTGGTACACCAATTTTTTGGGGCCCTTGCCTACAGTGTAATCCAATTAATTTTTTGCCCACCTGCATTAAAGCTGACGTTACCTCAGCTGTGCTGGGCACTCCAATGGGATATATTTATGTACCGCCGGTGGGTTCCAGGGAGCCACCCATGCTGTGGGTCCACACGAAGTTGTAACTGCATGTGTCCACTTCTAAAGAACCCCAGTCTGACTGGGGCATGCAGTGTGGGCCGAAGCCCACCTGCATTTAATCAGACGCTACCTCAGCTGTGATGGGCACTGCAATGGGATACATTTATGTACAGCCGGTGGGTTCCAGGGAGCCACCCATGCTGTGGGTCCACAGGGAGTTGTAACTGCATGTGTCCACTTCTAAGGAACCCCAGTCTGACTGGGGCATGCAGTGTGGGCCGAAGCCCACCTGCATTAAACATGACATTACCTCAGCTGTGATGGGCAATGCAATGGGATATATTTATGTACCGCCGGTGGCTTCCTGGCACCCACCCATGCTATCGGTCCACACGGAGTTGTAACTGCATGTGCCCACTTCTAAAGAACCCCAGTCTGACTGGGGCATGCAGTGTGAGCCGAAGCCCACCTGCATTTAATCGGACGTTACCTCAGCTGTGATGGGCACTGCAATGGGATACATTTATGTACAGCCGGTGGGTTCCAGGGAGCCACCCATGCTTTGAGTGCACACGGAATTCCCATTGCGGAGTTGTACCTGCCTGTGACTATTTATAAAAAACCGCGGTCTGACTGGGGCATGCAGACACCTTGACAGAATGAATAGTGTGTGGCACATAGGTTCCCCATTGCTATGCCCACGTGTGCAGCTCCTGATGGCGGTGGCACAGGATTATATTTCTCATTGCTTCTGTACAGCATTGTGGGCTATCACCCCGCCCCTTTTAAAGAGGGTCGCTGCCTAGCCATGCCAACCCTCTGCAGTGTGTGCCTGCGGTTCCTCCTCATGGCAGACGCACTTATAAATAGACATGAGGGTGGTGTGGCATGAGTGCAGCTGAAGGATGCGCAGGGACACTTTGGTGTGCGCTGTGGACACTGCGTCGTGCGGGTGGGGGGGGGGGGGGGTTGGGCAGCATGTAACCCAGGAGAAGTGGCAGCGGAGTGTCATGCAGGCAGTGATTGTGCTTTGTTGGAGGTAGTGTGGTGCTTAGCTAAGGTATGCATTGCTAATGAGGGCTTTTCAGAAGTAAAGGTTGTTGGGAGGGTGGGGGCCCACTCTTGCCACTATTGTGGCTTAATAGTGGGACCTGGGAACTTGAGATGCAGCCCAACATGTAGCCCCTCGCCTGCCCTATCCGTTGCTGTGTTGTTCCCATCACTTTCTTGAATTGCCCAGATTTTCACAAATGGAAACCTTAGCGAGCATCGGCGATATACAAAAATGCTCGAGTCGCCCATTGACTTCAATGGGGTTCGTTACTCGAAACGAACCCTCGAGCATCGCGATAATTTCGTCCCGAGTAACGAGCACTCGAGCATTTTGGTGCTCGCTCATCTCTAGTTGTAGCAAGTAAGTGGCTCCAAGCCGCATAATCCGGGCCGGCTTTTCCTGGAGTGACCAAAGTGAAGGGTGGGATGGTCACTCCCACGTACCAGGTGAGGCTGGTACCAGCCCTTATAAAGCCTGGGCCTACAGGGCCTGGAGAGAGAGCTGAGACCTTTGCAGGTCTGAGAGTCCTGGCTGGCTGTGTGCAGGAGCCATTTGGTTACCAGTGTGTAGACAGGGACGCTCCATGTTTAGTAAGTGCTCGGGCGAGCAGGATTTACTTTATGTTGGCCTGAAGTTAAGGCCTGTATTTTGCTTTGTTTGCACTGAAATAAACCCAGGCGAAGCCTGGACTAAAGACTTTATCCCATGTGTCACTGTCTGACTGCTTATGCCCAGGTTGCTACCAATCCTAAACGCTAATCCCTCACAAAGGTTATGCACATGGGCAGGAGAAACGGATGTTAACAATATACATTAAATGGGGTACTGCTAGGGAAAAGTGATATGGAAAAAGACCTGGGGGTACTAGTGGACTATAGACTTAACTGGAGCAATGAATGCCAGTCAGCTGCTGCAAAAGCAAATAAAGTCTTGGGGTGCATTAAAGAAGGTATAGGGGCGAGGGACGAGAACATTATTCTTCCGCTATATAAGGCACTTGTCAGCCCCAATAGAATGCAATGACTAGAATATCCATAGAGGCTATCAAAATTAGGATTACTCACCCTGGAAGAAAGACAGCTAAGGGGCGACCACGTTACTATGTATAAATACATTAAAGGACAATACAAGGATCTCTACCATGATCTGTTTATACCCAGGACTGTGTCAGTAACAAAAGGGCATCCGCTATGTCTAGAAGAAAGCAGAATTCATCACCAACACAGAAGGGGGTTTCTTTACTGTAAGAGCAGTGAGACCGTGGAACTCTCTTCCTGAGGATGTGGTGATGGCAAAATCCATTGAGGAGTTAAAGAGGGGACTAGATGTCTTTCTAGAGTGGAAGGATATTACAGGATATAGACATTAGGTGACCAGCGGGTTTGTAGTTCCGGGTCTAACAGTCAGGTAGGAACTATTAGGGGTTGATCCAGGGATTAGTCTGATTGCCATTATGGAGTCGGGAATTGGGTTAATTGGCTTCTGCCTCTTGGGGTTTTTGCCTTCCTCTGGATCAACTAGAGGGTGGAAACAGGCTGAACTAGATGGACATTGCCTTCATTCAGCCTAACATACTATGTTACATGGGCGATGCATTTTTACGTCTGCCGCTTTGCAGCCGAAAAAACTCATGTATGCGAGAAATCCGAGTGACAGCTAAAATTAGCGTTTTTTCGTCCATTCACACGACCAGGCGGATATACGCCGCAGCCTGGAATTCCTTTGGTTCGAGATAAATCCTCAGCATGGCTTCTATTAGTTAAATAGAGCCAGCTGACATGTTTTAGCAGCGTTGGCCACAGCTAAACTCCCTCCCTTTTTCGGCAGCTCCCATAGGAGTAGATAGGAGCCCCCAGTGTATATCGTCTGAAAGATAGAGCACAACTTATCTTTTCCAGCCACACATAAAATCATCTGCCAATGTCCTATAAATATGGGATGCAATGTTTTTACATGGCGAAAAACCGGCCATCTGAAAGAATACATTGGAATCCAATGCTTCAGATGGTCACGATTTTTTATCGCAGCTAAATTAGCCATGTAAAAATGCTTGTGTGAATAAGGCCTAATAAGCATTGTTTTTTGGGGGGTTATTTCTCTCAGCAGTGCAACAAAAGATTCCTTTCCGATTACAGGATTAAAGTAGATAATACAATTAGATTAATAGGACATTTTGTAAAAGGTAGTTAGCGGGATCCTTTTTAAGAATCAGTTGCAGGCTGTTAAACAGATGGCTTTATTTTCTTCCACAACAGAGGCGCTGATGCTTGTTGGTTGCAAATACACAGAGTTGCACAATAAGCTTGATGATTGTGGGCCACACTTGGTGGTGCAAAAGTACTCCACAAGTCCATTGAGAGTCTAGTTGAGCTCGAAGTAGCTGCCAGCTTCTTTCAGTACCACTGTGGGTGGCCAACCCTTGCCACAGCCTGCCCCGTCTATGTGTTTCATGCAGAGCCACAAGATCCATGTTGTATTGTTTTGTAGATAACTAGTACAGGTAAAGCAATCCTTACATATACAAGTCAGACAGTGTTGCTGGAAGCTATTAATCACTTTCTATTTGAGGCCAGGAATGTCTTCAGGATCTGGTACACTATACAGATGTGCCACAAGAATAATTTGGAACCACCATACCTTGATGTTCAAATTAGCAGTTCATTCTGATACAAGAAAATAGATATACAGGACATGTGGAATTGCATTGTATTGTGGAGAAGCGTTACTAGACAGCCAATCAGTGCAGTAATACAGGGGTTTTTACCAGTGCCTATGCGGGTTGGCTGGATTGTCCAGCAAAGTGCATGGTCACAGATTCAGTCTTGTAATCTGCTTTCAAGTTACAATGGCCAATGGAATGACTATTGTATGTTGGAAATATTGTAATGAAGAATAACTTTGCCAGTATAGTTTGTACTAACACTTTCTGGATTTTTTTACCTAAGGTCATCACACTGTCTACATTGGAGTTCATGTTCCTAAGAGCTACCGGAGGAGGAGACGTCATAGACGTAGAACCAGCCACAAAGACAAAAAAGAAGAGAAGGATAAATCAGAGAATTATTCCGATGTTGAGAAATCGGATACAGAAAACGCTGATGAGCACGGGTCCAACATTCTTAAACCCCTCAGTAAGTACAATGTACAATCAAAATGTTCACACGGCGGTCCTTTGGGCTATTTGGTTATGTGTCAGTTAATGACTGGGGAGAAGTACATTAAAGAGAATCTGTCACCTACATTTAGCCCTGTATGCTAAGCTTATGGGTTGAAAGTAGATAACCCATAGAGTCCGGGGATGTAAGTGTTATACTTCCCTTCCATGTCGTTTCCCCGGTATCAGCACTCAAATCTGCCACTTTAGTGCATTGAGCAGCGTGCTAAGTAGTCCTACACGGTAGGCCGCTCCATGCAGTCAGCTACGGCTTTCAGCGCTGACTCCGTGTGAACTCTGGGGAAGGTAAGTATAACACTTACATCCCCGGACTCCATGGCTCATCTACTTTCAGCCCATGATCTTACCATATACTGCTAAAGATAGATGATAGATTCCCTTTAACCCCTTAACGACCGGGCCATAGTGTTTTTACGTCCTGCAGCTGCAGGACGTGTATGGAGGGAGGTAGCGCCGCTATCTCCCTCCATACAGCGCGGGCGTCAGCTGTTTATTACAGCTGACACCCGCGGGCAATAGCCGTCAATTCTGACAGCGGCATTTAAATCCCCCGAACGCTGTTTGGGGGTCTCGCACGCCCCCCCCCCCCCCCGCGGTGAGATCGGGGGATCCGTGCAGGTGTCATGGCAGCCGGGGGCCTAATGAATGGCCCCAGGGCTGAGTTAGCAGACTGCCTATCAAGCCATCCACACAGGGTGGCTTCATAGACTGCCTGTAAAAAAGCAGTATGACGTAATGCTATAGCATTACGTCATACTGCAAGAGCGATCAAAGCATCGCATGTTAAAGTCCCCTAGGGGGACTTCAAAGTAAAGTAAAAGAAAAGATCAATAACGTTTTTTAAATCGTAAAAAAAAAAAGTTATAAAAGTTTAAATCACCCCCCTTTTGCCATATCTATTATTAAAAAATCTAAATCATAAAATAAAAATATGTATTTGATATCGCCGCATCCGTAAAAGTCCGTTCTATCAAAGTAGTGCATTATTTTTTCTGCACGGTGAACGTCGTCCGAAAAAAAAAATAAAGAACGCCAGAAATGCATTTTTTTAGTTACCCTGTCTCCCAGAAAAAACGCAATAAAAAGCGGTCAAAAAGTCGTATGTATTCCAAATTGATACTATCGGAAACTACAGGACATCCCGCAAAAAATGAGCCCTTGCTCAACTACGTCGACTGAAAAATAAAAGTTATCGCGCGCACAAAATGACCGCAGAAAATATTTGAAAAAAATGTAATATCTTAAAAAAAAAATACAAGTACTACAGCAAAAACAATACTATATAAGTTTGGTATCGTAGTAATCGTACTGACCCATAGAATAAAAATATCAGGTCGTTTTTGTTGCAGTTTGTGCGTCGTAGAAACAGGACGCACCGAAAGATGGTGGAATGTCGGGTTTTTTTCCATTTCTCTCCGCTAAGAATTTTTAAAAAGTTTTTCAGTACATTATATGGTACAATAAATAGTGCCATTGAAAAATACAACTCGTCCCGCAAAAAACAAGCCCTCATACAGCGACTTTGATGGATAAATAAAGGAGCTACGATTTTTTAAAAAGGAGTAGGAAAAAACAAAAATGGAAAAAAGCAAAAAAGCCTGGTCACTAAGGGGTTAAAGGGGTCTTTAATGGATCCCTCTCAGTACTTGTAATTGGCAGTGTCTTCTCAGGTACATTAATTTATTTGCAGTGCCCTCTGTCTTTCGTTATCAGCCCTTAGTAGGTAGAGTGACCATTCAGTAGATGCAGTTAGAACCCTTCTGACATCATCCTAATATTAAGGCGTAAAGCTTGTGCTCTGTCGCTAAATGGATCTCATTGTCTCTTACTGCAGGGACTGAATAGAGGCTTAGTGGACCCCGTGATTATTTCATGATTGCATGTCTAGGATAATGATGTATTTCATATGCACTCAACCATATTAACCTATACTTGTAGGGGCAGCACCAATGTCCGGCATCCTGTGTATCTCTACTCTTTAATCATGTGTTGGACTCTGTAAAGAGCAGTCGGTCTGTCTTAATATTTGCTCCTCTTGGTTTATTTTCTCCTTTTTAATTATGTGATCATGAAAACCAGTGATGTGTCCTTACTGTGAATTATATTGGACGCAGTGTAAAGTTCCCATTCATCACTGCTCATAAACAGGATTACCATTACTCTCGGTCATATTTATCTGGTTTTATGAATATTACTTAATTCATAGTGATTTCAATTAGTTTCAGAATTCTAGTAATTTATCTTATAAACTACCATATACTGTAAGGAACTTATGTTCAGACATTACAGCTAAACATGGGGCAGCCACCTTAATATTCCTTTTGGCATGCCATAAAATACCACCGGTGGGGGTTCATGAACTCCCACCCACCCATTGATGCACCATAGTACGGTATATTGTGAAGCCCCAAACTCATTTGACACTATTTGTAGATTTCTGTCTACCACACAGCTTGTGATAGTGAACACTGCAGACTATTCAGTTTGCATATCAGTAGGGGTCCAAGTCTACAGATGGCATCTTCTGGCATCTCACAAGTTTTATTAAGACATATCCCCCTCTAAAAGGATTTTATAGGTTTTTTTTTGTTATTAAAGTTGGATGAAAGAAGATATAGTGTTATTTGTAGAGCCATGATGCTAATTTGCTAATCTGTTTTTATTTATTGCAGTAGTAGAATTATTTGTGCTGCTCGTAATATATTTAATAGCTGTACTCTATCACTGAGCATACATTTATAAGGAATGTGATCCATAGACAAATAGATAAATGACCAAATTAGTCATAACCGCTTGAAGATACGTCCGTTTTTCATTTTTTTTCTCTTCTTGCTTTCAAAAGAACCTTAACTTTTTCTTTAACACAATTTGAAATGCTATGGGTTTAAGATCTACCCACACTTGATATCTCTTCTGCAGGGGTCCAGGGGTGGTCTGTCAGTCCCATTGTTCATAAGAGAATGAGAAAAGGAATTGGGTAATTCCTTTGCTCCTTTGGATTAAGAGCATTCATTTTTGCTTACGCACAAGACCCCCATTTCTTGTATGCTGCAAGATACACATTTTACAATCCTAACATGCTAGTAAAGAACTCCTGTTCTCCTTCATTATGCTTTCTGAGGTCTCCGAGATGCCCATCTAATAAAGGCACTATGACACATAATTTGTGGAGATGCCCTACACTAAAAACCAGATGGGCAACCTATGCGCACAGGAGTCCAGAATGAACTCTGCTCTCCATTACACAGACTCCTATAGCTTCAGTTAAAAGGGGGCTTCTTTGCTGCCTCATGTATTATGAGTTATGGCTCAGCTTGTCCCAGGGTTGGTGAGAGCTGTGTCTACAACAATGAGATCCCAAAGGGTAGACACTTTCCATAACATTATGAGAATGGAGGATCTAATTGCTGCTAGTTAAGTCAAAACACCTGTGATACCTGTTTCAAAGTTTGTCCACTCTGGTCACTCTTCAGGGAGTCTTCTGCTTTCGCCCATTGGATCAAAGAGGGCATATTGACATAGTTCCCACCTTTGATTTGATTACTTTTCACAATAGTTCGGCCACCCTCTAAATTCAGTTTTATATATACATACACATACTTGGGTTTATTTATTTATTGTTTGGATACCAGAATTTTGCAGTTTTAGCCATGTAACTGGACCTTTTGGGGCATTTATGCTATGCTACGCCACTAAAAAATACAAATGACAGCTAAGTGTTTTGACAAGGGGATCACATGGCAACTCCTGACCCCACTAATCAGCCATAAGGATTCACAGAGGGAATAAGTATATGTGACAATAAAGTTACAGCCCCCCTGATCTGGACTTCACTTATTGTAACTTCTAGTATTGTCATGCACAGCACTTTTATGAAGAGGAGGTTATACAAACACGCATAAAACATACGCAGTGCTCATACCGTACACAAACATACAAGGACGACATAGACCTTGTGTTGTCCAGGATTACAAAATAATGGTTTCTCTTCAGCTTTAATGAAGTGAATGTGGATGTACTGCAATATGCACAACTTGTGGAAAGGTGCGCCACTGTTTTTGAATGACAGCTGCTATTTTTTCGAATGTTCGACAATCCCTTTGAAGGGCAAACCCAGTCAAAATGGCTTTCCAATTTCTAATATGTGATAAAAACATCTGAGATCACCACTGATTTCCAGGATGAAAAGGCTTTATTAAAAATCTAAGGCCTCATGTCCACGGGGAAAATCAGGCCCGCTACGGATTCTCCATGGAGAATCCGTAGCGGGTCCCTCCTGCCCCGCGGACATGAGGGCTGAAAATAAGAATAAACTCACCTGCTGCGGGCCGTGCAGGTCTTCCCTTCTTCGCGGCCGGATCTTCTTTCTTCGGCCCGGCGGATGTGCTCGGCACGCCGGCTGCGTGCCGCGCGCATGTGCCGGGCACATCCGCCGGGCCTAAGAAAGAAGTTCCGGCCACGAAGAAGGAAGGAAGAAAGACCTGCATCGCCCGGAGCAGGTGAGTTTAATTCAGGTGCGGGTCTCCTGCGGATCCGGACGGCTTCCATAGACTGCGATAGAAGCCTGCGGGAGACCCACACCTAAATGGAGTTTGTCTGGATTTTTTTCCTGCACGCGGCACCCGCGCCTGCAGGGAAAAATGACATCTGCAGGTATTTAACTACCTGCGGGTGTCTAATGCATCCTTATGGGGTGCGCATCCACGTGCAGGAAAAACGCTGCGGATTTAAAATCTTAATTTGCCCGTGGACATGAGGCCTAAAACCTCTTTGGTACTGCTCAGAGATTTTCAATCAGCAATCTTTTGTTTAGAAGGCTGTATAAGATTTTCAGTAACAGAAATCTCCGAGCAGTGCCAAAGGGGTTTGAGTTCAAAGCCTTCTGATGGTGAAAAATCTGTGGCATATTACGCACTTTCATTAGATTACCTTAGTCAGACCTCATCTGGAATCCTGTGTCCAGTTCTGGGCACCCCAATTTAAAAAAGACATAGACAAACTGTAACAAGTTCAAAGAAGAGTTACCAAGATGGCAAGTGGTCTGCAAATCATGTCCTATGAAGACTGGTTAAAGGATCTGGGAATGTTTAGCTTGCAAAAAAAGAAGGCTGAGAGGAGACTTAATAGCTGTCTACAAATATCTGAAGGGTTGTCACACTGCAGAGGGATCAGCCCTATTCTCATTTGCACAAGGAAAGACTAGAAGCAATGGATGAAACTGAAAGGGAGGAGACACACATTAGATATTAGAAAAAACGTTCTGACTAGTGAGCGTGATCAACGAGTGGAACAGGTTACCACGGGAGGTGGTGAGTTCTCCTTCAATGTAAGTCTTCAAACAAAGGCTGGACAGACATCCATCTGGGATAGCATCTGTCAATGAATCTTGCATTGAGCAGGGGGATAGACCCGATGACCCTGGAAGTCCCTTCCAACTCTATAATTTTATGACCACTTTCAGAAAGACCTGCAAAGTGCGGTCCAGCTGCCAACCTTCCCCTGCCATCCTGAGTACATGCAGCAGTGAGAGCTTATAGGCAATAGAGAGAATCCTGCCCACCTGTATTTGCCCTACACTGTGATGACAACTCTCAGCAGACCAGTGCATGCTCGGATTGGTGCCATAGACATGCCACCAACTCTCCTGTTGATCACTGCCCAATAATTCAGCATTATTATATCAGATGCCAGTTTACATTATTGTGTCGTAGAAAATTAAAGCAGCCACTTGACTGCTAAAGGGAACTTCTACCGTTTTGTTTTTGTATTCATGTAATATTTATTCATATAGCCCATAACCCTTCATTTTCTTGCAAACCATTGCAAGTGCACTCCTGCACATATAGGCTGTTGACCTATTTGTGTCACTCACCCCCTCATAGGTCTTGTTCTTTGGGTTATGATGTACATTCGAGTTTTGACTCCTCACTGAAGAACACACGCTTCAGGCTGGAGAAGGGAGGAAGGATGTGAGTGATAGCTTCTTTGATGAGAGCCAGATCTGAGGATGTTACATGTAGGGGCCTTGCAGGGAAAGCTGAGTTGAGAAAATAGGTTAATAAGTATTTGCAGACGTCTTACAGCGCCCGTCTGCATTCAATGTATTTATATCGCAGTGCAGAGAAAATCTGGTGAAATATGTTGCTCTCACATATTACCCTGCACATTCCCTTCCTGCATAATGTGGTTGATGAAGAATTTCGATTTGACTCATGTATGGGTAATGTGAATGCTGCTTTTAACATTTTCACACCGAAAATCCAGCTTTCCCTTGAAAGAAAATTCCACGTAATCTTATTTGGAAAGTTAGATTTAACAATAGTCGTCTTTCATGATTTTAGCTTATCTAGCGGTTTAGCCAGAAATTGTGTTAACAAGTTTGAGCCAGTAGGATGGATCTCATCTTGGCTGCATGTGGGCATCACAGTTCACAAGAGGGGTCATTCCGGGGACCTCTGTTACAAAGCCATGTCTAGAGCTGCTGAACAGAGATCAGATTGACAGGAAACCACTGGAGCCGTCAGATGTAATACCCTGCCCTTGTACAGTTCTCTGACTAACGGTGGCTTCACAGAGGCAATTTTGTGCACGCAAAATTTACGCGTGCAGTATGCAGATTATAGAGCCTATTGATTTTAATGGGTTTGTTCTCATTTCCTTCTTTTGTGCGTGACAGAAAACGCAGCATGCTCTATTTTTGTGTGCGTTTGTGCACCAAAGGTCCCCACAGAAGTCTATGGGGGTTGCTCAAAGGCAGGCACATTAGGCAAGCAAATGCATGAAAAACAGTGTAATTCCACTAGAAAAAGAATACATCTGGAACTCATTGGACAAAAGAGCCATTTAAATCAGGGCGTGTTTGCCTGTCGGCGCAAATGAACATGCCGTGGAAGCGCAAAAATACGCTGATACGTGTGCAAAAAAACCTTGTTCACAGCACAAATACAATTGCACATATGCTTGTGCGAAGGAGCTCTAATTAAGGATGGCTTCACATATGCGCAATTGCGCGCACTTTAGCGCAACATATTTGCACTATAAGAATGCTTTTTTATGTATGTATTGGTGTATTTTACTGTACTGTTTGCAAATGTAGGACATGGCTTTTTGCACACGGGACACTACTACGCCTTAATTTAAATCCCTATTTAACTTAATGAGGTCTAGATATTTTCTGCACTATGTTTTTGCACTGTATTTCAGCGCATTCCGTTGCACATTGCGTGCCCCTTATAGACTTCTATGGGGCTCTTTGGTGCAAATATGCACACAAAAACCAGCACGCTGAAATGCACGCAGAAGGAAAGGAAATGTCCATGAAGCCATTGATATCAATGGGTTCTATTCTCTGTGCATTGCACACGTACTTTTTGCATTCGTAAATATACTCGTGTGAAGAAGCCCTAAATTATATTTGGTGAGAGAGAGTGGAGATCAAATATACATGTAATAACCCAACGGTTGAAGCCAATGTGCTTTACCCAAAAGTGACCTTAGTGCAGATGACTTTCCACAAATGTAGCAGAAGTTATTACAGAACTGTAAGTTCTGTGTATTAGGACCTCTAATGAGTTCCAGATATGTTCTTTTTTATCATGGAATTGCCCAGTGTTTCACGCATCACCTTGCAAATATAGACTTCTGTGGGCACCGTTGGTGTGCAAATGCGCACAAAAGTAGGGCAGGTTACATTTTTTTGGCATGGGAGAAATGTGCGCTGAAAATCAGGAAATGTGTACAAACCCATTGACATTTCTGTACTCCCATGTGAAACCATTCTTAGGGGGACTTCCAGACAAGGCAGATTTGCCACAAAATTTCTATTTTAACCGATCCACACGGAAATTCTGAGGCATTTACAGGAGCAGCAAAATGGATGAGATTTCGAAAATCTCATGGACAAGCTGTAGAAATAATTTGAACAAAACCCGTGGGGAAATTGACACACGTTGCCGGATTCAGTTCCGCAGCATGCCAATATTATTGCCGTTTCTACTGCGGAATTCACCTCTTCTCAATGATGGGTGAATTCTACACAGAAATATGCGACAAAACTCACTTTAAAATCTACATTGAATGGTGCAAGCTTTGAGGCAGGCTTACCGCTACTGATCTGCCCGCTGCGGACATTCCACTGCAAATCAGCCCCCGTGTGGGCCCAGCCTAGGACACTGCATGCTGATCTGACAGGCTAGCATTGCTCGTGTGGGCAGCACTGGTTAAGCAAAGCACGTGTGATGTTTTAGAGCAGTAGTTTCCAAACCTTTTCAGCCATGGAGCCCTTTTTGATGCAAAAGTTTCTCGTGGAGCCCCAAGGTGTGGTCAGGGGAGCGGTTAGAGGAGGGGCTTATCACAACATATAATTTTTACCTCCGTCGTTATAAAAAGGACAGGGACATTTAAAAAAACAGGGAGGAACGCTGGAGCGCTGGATGGGCTATTGCTATACATTATATTTAAAATTAATATGCTGCAGAATTAAATCCCGCACCACATGTCAATATCCGCATGGGTTTTGTGAAGATTTTTTCCACAGCGTGCGGATGAGATTTTCAAAATCTTATCCACTTTACAGCTACTGTACATTCTGCAGCAAATCCACTCTGTGTAGTAATAGGGACCCCTATATTGGTGACCCCATTAGTATTAGCGTTCCCTATATTGGCCCCATTAGTAATAGCTCTCCTATATTGGTGGCCCCAGTAGCGATAGCATCTCCAATATTGGCCTCAGTACTAATAGTGACCCTTATTGCAGCCCCAGTAGTAATAGTGACTCCCTATATCGGCCCCAGTAGTACCGATAATAGCGTCCCCTGGCTTGGCCCCAGTAGTAGTAGCATCCCCTATATTGGCCTCAGTAGTAGTAACGTCCCCTATATTGGCCCAGTATTAAAAGTGTCCCACGTAGTAACATAGTTCGTAAGGCTGAATGAAGACAATGTCCATCTAGTCCAGCCTGTTTAGCCTCCTTTTTTGTTGATCCAGAGGAAGGCAAAAAACCCCAAGAGCAGAAGCCAATTAGCCCTTTTGGGGAAAAAATTCCTTCCCGACTCCCTAATAGCAATCAGACTGTTCCCAGGATCAACCCCTAATAGTTCCTACCTGCCTGTATACCCGGATTAACAAATCACCTTAGATTTATAGCCTGTAATATCCTTCCTCTCCAGAAAGACATCAAGTCCCCTTTTAAACTCCTCTAAGGATTTTGCCATCACTACGTCCTCAGGCAGAGAGTTCCACAGTCTAACTGCTCTAACAGTAAAGAACCCTTTTCTATGTTGGTTATGAAACCTGCATTCTTCTAATCATAGCAGATGCCCTCTTGTTACCGTCATAGTACTGGGTATAAACAGATCCTGGGAGAGATCCTTGTATTGTCCCCTCATGTACTTATACATGGTTATTTGGTCACCCCTTAACCTTCTTTTTTCTAGAGTAAATAGTCCCAATTTGGATAGCCTCTCTGGGTATTCTAGTCCCATCATTCCATGTACTAGCTTAGCAGCTCTTCTTTGAACCCCCTCCAATACCGTAACATCCTCCCTGAGCACCGGTGACCAGAACTGTACACAGTATTTCATGTGGGGCCTGACAAGTGCCTTATATAGTGGGAGGATAATGTTCTCATCCTTCGCCCTATACCTCTTTTAATGCATCCCAAAACTTTATTTGCCTTTGCAGCAGCTGATTGGCATTGGTTACTCCAGTTTAGTCTACAATGCACTAGTACCCCCAGGTCTTTTTCCATATCACTTTTCCCTAGCAGTGCCCCATTAAGTGTATATTGGTAACATCCATTTTTGCTGCCCATGTACATAACCTTACATTTATCAACATTGAACTTCATTTGCCATTTTTCTGCCCAAGCCCCCAGTTTATCTAGGTCCGTTTGTAGCCGCACATTGTCCTCCATTGCATTAATTATATTGTATAATTTTGTGTCATCTGCAAATATTGAAATTTTGCTGTGCAGCCCCTCTATCAGGTCGTTGATAAATATATTGAACAGAATGGGGCCCAATACTGAACCCTGTGGCACCCCGCTAGCGACGGTGGCCCAATCAGAGTATGAGCCATTTATTACCACCCTCTGCTTTCTATCATTGAGCCAATTTTTTACCCAATTACACACGTTTTCACCCAATCCGAGCTGTCTCATTTTGTATATTAGCCTACTATGTGGTACGGTGTCAAATGCTTTAGAGAAGTCCAGATATACAAGATCAATAGATTCTCCCAGGTCCAGCCTAGAGCTTACTTCATTGTAGAAACTGATCAGATTTGTCTGACATGAGCAACCCTTCATGAATCCATGCTGGTGAGGAGTTATTCCCTCGTTCTCCTTGAGGTGCTCATCGATGGCGTCTCTCAGAATCCCCTCGAAAATTTTTCCCGTTACTGAAGTGAGACTTACCGGCCTGTAGTTACCAGGCTCACTTTTGGTCCCCTTTTTGTAAATTGGAACCACGTTGGCAATGCGCCAATCCAATGGTACAACACCTGTCTTGATAGTGTCTAGAAATATTAGGTATAGCGGCCTAGCTATCTCATCACTTAGTTCCCTTAGTACCCTTGTGTGTTTTCCATCTGGGCCTGGCGATTTATTGATTTTAATCTTTTTTAATCGGTTCCGCACTTCCTCTTGCGTTAGGTATGACATATTTTGCGAGGGGTTTATTTTATTCCCCTGCATCTCATGTGGCATTTCCTTTTCGTTTGTGAATATGCTTGAAAAGAAACTAATAGATTTGCCTTCCCTCCATCATCTTCAATGATTTCTCCTGCATTATTTGTTAAAGGACCAGTGCTCTCCATGCAAATACTTTTGCTGTTAATATAGTTGAAAAATTGTTTCGGGTTGATTTTGCTCTCTTTGGCGATCAGTCTTTCTGCGTCCTCCTTGGCAATTTTGATCCTGTCTTTGCATATTTTGTTTTTTTCCCTGTACGATTTTAGCGCTTCTTCGCTGCCTTGTTGCTTTAGTAGTTTGAACGCTTTCTTTTTTTTGTTTATAGCCCCTTTTACCGTCTTGTCGAGCCACCTTGGTTTCCTTTTAGTTGAGATTCTTTTATTTTTATATTGCAGACCCAGTAGTAATAGGGTCCTCCACTGCGCCCCAGTAGTGATAGGGTCCCTCATTGCCGCCCCAGTAGTGATACAGTAGTGATAGGGTCCCCCATTGCCACCCCAGCAATGATAGCGTCCCCCATTGCTGCCCCAGTAGTGATAAGGGCCCTCATTGCCACCCCAATAGTGATAGGGTCCCTCATTGTCGCTATGTTCTTTTGATGCAGGGAGAGGTTTAGAAGTGCGGATTACAATAGATGTGATTGTAACGGGCGTGGGCCCCCTTGGAGTCTCGGACCTGGGGCGGTCGCCCCAATCACCCCTATTATAATCTGCTAGTCCCTGCTCTACTCACCCCTGTAGCAGTGTCCCAGCAGCCTGTACTAAGGAAATCAGCATGCACGGCTTGTGGTCAGCATAGCAACGTGTCTCATATGACCAGAGCAAACCGCAGGTCTTGCATGCTGATTTTCTCGGTACAGACTATCCAGACACCGCTACAGTGGAGAGTAGGACAGGGACCTAGACTCTCCATCGCAGCTACTTATTGTTCAATCAAATTTTATTCGTTTTCGAATAGACACTTAAAAAACAGTACAACCATCAAATATACCTTCATAAAGCTCTACAGAAGAGCATCTTACAAAACTTGGTATGTGGTATCTTAAATTGCAGATCCCATATTCTTTTCCAGTGTCTTTAGTAAACAAAGAAAAAAAAATGGAAGATACCCCTGATATGTAGTATCTTAAAGGGGTTGTCCCGCAAAAGCAAGTGGGGTTAAGCACTTCTGTATGGCCATATTAATGCACTTTGTAATATACATCGTGCATTAAATATTGGCCATACAGAAGTTATACACTTACCCCCTCCGGTGTTGGCGTCCCCGTCTCCATGGCGCCAACCGAAGCCTTCTGCTCCCTCGATTAGGCGCGCTTGCGCTGTCTGCTCTTCTGTTCTGTTGAATGGGGCCGCTCCGGTGTGCTCGCGCCGCACAGGTCTTCTGCGCATGCGTACGTGCGAGAAGAAGGCTTCGGTCGGTGCCATGGAGACGGGGACGCCAACACCGGAGGGGGTAAGTGTATAACTTCTGTATGGCCAATATTTAATGCACGATGTATATTACAAAGTGCATTAATATGGCCATACAGAAGTGCTTAACCCCACTTGCTTTTGCGGGACAACCCCTTTAACTTAAAACAAACCTGGGAGGGAGGGGGGGGATGGATAGAGTAGGAGAGGAGGGAGGGAAAGAAGGGGATAGGGGATTGAATTGACCTCGCTTACCTGTGCTAAGTACTGTTCATTAAGCCAGGCATCCTGACTCCAGCCAGGATTTAAAGTGTTCTGAGGCTCTCATCGCGATCCAGGGGCTCCAAAGATCATGCGTGCCCATACGCACTTCCTCGTTCTCGGACCCCTCTTCTTCATATCTCATGAGTAAATTCAACTTCTCAGTCCATAGCATTCTCGAGGGAGGAATCGTAGATCTCCACAGACCAGGGACAGACATCCTGACTGCCAGTATGACCAGCCTCAGAAGGTCCGCCTTAATTCTGGCGATAGACCCAGGGAGCATCAGAAGGAGGGCCATTTCCGCTGTTATGGACACCGCAGATCTGGTCATCTCGTTATATATTAATTCTACGTTATTCCACAGTTCTCTGACTGGGGGGCATTCCCACCATATGTGGAACATTGTTCCAGAGCCGTTTTGGCACCTCCAGCAAGTCTGGGGGATCTGATTATCGAGTTGATGCAGCCTCGAGAGCGTCCAGTACCAGCGGGATAGGACTTTGAAGTTCTGTTCCTGTAGCCTGCCATATTTAGAACTTTTATGGCACATGAGGAACGCTCTCTGCCAGTCAGCCTCTGTTTGATTCCTGCCCAGCTCCATCTCCCACTGGCTTGTGTAGCTTGGAAGTTCGTCCCCTGTCTCCCCCTTCAGCAACAGCTTGTATATAGTTGATATCCCATGTTCGATATGAGTCGGCGCCATGCACAGGGATTCAAATGGCGTCAGCTGCTTGCTCCCGCTTCCCTCGGGCGCCAGGGACTCCACATAGCCCCTCACCTGGAAGTAGCTCATCCAAGCCCCCGGGGGAGGGGTCTCAGTCCCATAAATCTCCACCAAGGTTTTCATTCCAGTTTGTGTAACTACGTCTGACCCTTGGGATAGGGGAGCCCGGGAGGGACATTAGTGATGTTTTGTATCTAGCTACTGGGAACTGCGGATTGGCCAACAGCGGCGTGAGAGGGCCCGGTATATTTATTAGTCCCGATCACGGGGCAAAAGTCCCCCAGGCCTTAAGGACCCCAAGTATGAAGGGTGACAGAGATTTTATATCCCCCAGCAGCCTTCTTGGGATGCACGGAGCCCCCTGTACCCCTCTCTCGTCGCTCTCGTACTCCATTTCTACCCATAGCTTTGACTGTCTTCCTTGCAATAGGGTGAGGACAAAGTTCGCCAGACTTGCTTTGTAATATAGCACAAAGTCAGGGAGTCCCAAGCCCCCCCTTTCCTTGGCCGATGTAAGCACTCTGTAGCTTAATCTGGACTTACGCCCCCTCCAAACAAACTTAATAATTAGAGAGCAGATGCTAAGTAGGTATTGTCGACTGAGGTGAATCGGGAGGGTCTGACATAAGTATAGAAATTTCGGGAGAGAGTCCATCTTAATGGTGTTGATCCGTCCCGTCCAAGACACGTACAATGGGCTCCACCCATTCAGATCAGTCTCGAGCCTATCTACATATGGGAGAAAGTTTAATTCAAAGATCTGGGCCGGGTCTGCGTGGAGTTGAACCCCCAAATATTTTATGGATGAGGATTTCCATTTAAAGGGGAAGGAGTCCGAGAGTACCTCGACCTCCTCTTGGGGGAGAGTTACGTTAAGAATCTCCGATTTCTGGAGGTTGACTTTAAAATTGCTGACTCGGGCATACCTCTCAAACTCTCTCATCACCACCCTAGGGTTCAACAGGAAGAGAAGGAGATCATCTGCGAATAAAGCCATCTTATGCTCGGAGGGTCCCTCCTTCTGGCCACTGACCGATCCATTTTTTCTAATGGCGTTGGCCAGAGACTCCATGGATAGGGCATACAGCAAAGGCGAGAGAGGGCAGCCCTGGCGTGTCCCGTTCTTTATCTGTATGGTGTCTGACAGGCTACCATTCACTCGTACTCTTGCCGAGGGGCCGTTATAGTGTCAAAGAAAATTTCTGCGTACAGCACCAATCAGGCCCACCCCAATGCCCCGCTGCCGGCGGTAAAGAAGAGACACCACACACGGAGGTCTGGTATAGTTCCTCACACGGGGACATGACTGCGCACTTTATTACAGATTACATGGGATCTTATACCCTTTGGTCTCATCACTAGGAATGGGTGATGGGCTCATTGGCTCAAATTCACCGCATAACCATATATGGGAAGTCCGTATTTCCGGCCTGAGACAGTGAAAGTTATATACGTAGTTGAACAGTCGTTATCTAGATATGGCGCTTCTGGGAAAACAGCCAAGCACATGGCCTTCGTGTCAGGTTCTGTATCATCTCTGAATTTCTGGACACATCTCTCTCAGCCTTGCAAAGCCTTGGAATATCTGATATAAGGCGACATATAAGTTTTTCTCATTTTAACTTTGAATAGAACTTGCATACAGGTATAAAAGCATAAAAAACATATGGCAATATATACATATACCCTCACAAACCCCCCTAAAAACTTATATGGAGATCAAGCACCAGGCCTTGCACTCTTCCTCGGTCGCCTCTCCCTTGTGTCAGGGTTTTCCCACTGCCCGTAAGTCCCTACTCCTAGGAGGGGGGATCCCTACCTCACCTCAGAAGGAGGCCATGGATTCCCTGGGCTCATTTCCGGGCATCCATACCCTCTATCTGTACAAGTTAACACCCCACAGGGTGTGCCCTCGCTCGAACCTAAGGTCTTCTGCACTAACCCTAGGCAAATGGGAATTCCACTGACAGTCCATCTTATGAGATCGGGGCAGGCGCAGTACTAGTACATTTCTCCATTCTTCTGGTAACGTACGTGGTTGGCACTATCGGAACTGGCTCTTCATCTTTTTCAAACAAGGGAAATGTTGGTGTCACATTGTCCAGTCCCTTACTCATACTCTTTTTGGTCAAAGGGATAATGCACATACAGGAAATTACATACCCCACCTCTTTCTGCTAAAATCATATCCAGGGCCACTCTATTTTGGAACGCCATGGATGCAGTGGGCCCTAACTGGTCAGCTAACCCTTGCAAAGCATCTCTGGTGTAGTTTACAAACCTCTGCTGATTGTAATAGATATAATTCATCCAATCTACATTATTATTAACAGTGACAATAGCAAATAAGGACTCAAAACCTGCTTTAACTTGATCTCTAGAATTAAATTCATCTGGCACCCCCCTTGGCACTCCTATTGCATCTATGTATACATGTGGATCAAAGTTACCACCTGGAGCGTCAACTTCTCTCTTAGCACGATGTGGTGCTGGATTCTCACCCTCAGTGTACTCTTCATATTGCACATTTGATTGTATTAATTTGTTCTGATCCCTGAAACAGGGGGCTAGTGTACAGTAGTCAAAGGTGTGTGTTGGAGGAATTGTACCACATTATAGCATGTAAAGGATATGCAGGATCATGAGTTTTTGCAGTGCGAAGTGTGGATCCAAGTGGGCTTTCCTTCAAGCTTGACTGCAGTTAGGGTGGTGAACAACATCTGGTAAGGACCTTTAAACCGGGTTTCTCTCTCAAACTTTTTCACATAGACCCTGTCACCTGGTTTCAGATTGTGACACTCATCTGTAGGACCTGGGAGAAAAGCAGAGACTGCAGAATGCGTTATTGACAATTCCTTGGAGAGACCTGTGACAAAATTAACAAGAAAATCATTCCCAAAACTCTGATACTGTGGCATGTACCCTCCGGAGAAAAAGAAAAACTAATGGAAGACACTCAATTCAAGATTTGCCCGTTTTCTTCATTGCCTTTTGTATCTACTTTCCCCCTACTCCGCGGATGGTAGGGTGTGTGAAAAGCCTGAAATATACCCAAAGCAGACATGATGTATTGTATTATTTCACCTGTGAAGTGCGTACCTTTGTTTGACTCAATCACTTCCGGTGCCCCATATCTGCAGATTACCTCATTCATGAGCTTCTGAGCGGTTACCTGCTTATTTACTTTGGTAACAGGGTAGGTCTCTCCAACCTGAAAAGAAATCAACAACAACAAGCACATATTCATACTTCCCAACAAGTGGGAGCTGAGTGTAGCCAATTTACAATCCCTGAAATGGGTAGAGTGGTCTAGGCAAGTGTGATGTGGCAAATTTACTTCTGCCCTGTTGCTTACGGCAAAGATCATGCAAAATTGGACAAATGATGCAGCAGTTACAGAAAACCCAGGAGCCACCCGTCCTTGTTCAAGCATCGACATCATTGCTGCTTTGAGAGGTGCGTCTTTCCGTGTGTCAGCTGGGCCATCATGGGGCACAGAGACCTTGGTAGGCAAGTGCTGTTGACTGTTCACCATACACCGTCCTGTTTCTGCTGCTCCCATATTTAGTCCATTTGTCTTTTTCTTTCTTGCTGGCTTGTAACTGTAAAGTCTTTAGCATATCAAAGTCCAAAGTTTTTATCAAAGTCCAGGTTTAGTCAAAGTCCAAAGTTATTGTTAAATTCTTCTTTTCTTCCACGGCTTGAGGGCCGCTGCCTTTGCTGTTTGGTCTGTGATGGCGTTGCCTCTTGTTTCTCCGGTGTAGGAATTGGTGTGAGCTCTCCACTTTGTTAGGTAGTAGTAGAGCCTCCGTGAGACTCTGCACTACTGCACCATTCTTAATTGGCTGTCCTGGTGAGGTAAAAAACTGTCTGGCCTTCCATGTTGGGCCGTAATCATGAGCTATGCCAAATGCATACCGGAAGTCAGTGTAAAGGGTTGCCGTCTTACCTTTTGCCACTCTACTCGCCTCAGTGAGTGCCTTTAGTTCCGCTTCTTGTGCTGCGACATGCGGAGGCATTCTGCTTTGAGGACATCTTGTTGTGTGACCACTGCATATCCAGTGTGGAGTCATCAATCACCCTGGGACCATCTATAAAAAACAACTCAAAATATGCATTGTTAACAAGGGCTTTCAGTAACTTTTTTAAAACTTAAATTTTCTTGTTGCATCAATGCTAGACAATCATGCTGATATTTTATTTCAAAAAGATCAGAACCTTGTTGCAAAAAAAAAATTAAAAAATGGCTGATTTGCAATACCTAGATCACCTATGCCTTCTCCCCCCCCCCCCTTTGAACCAGGGTACTCAATTGGAACAAGAGTACCCGGTTTCAAGGTAGTATAACATTGTAAAAAGATTTGATGGATGCAGATAAGGCCTGTAAAATGTTAGCACCAATAACAGAGACATGAGTTACATCAGGGCAGAATAATCTACAAACCCCTATTAATATTGGAAATGTGATATCCTTTAAGCAAATTCATTATTAATCTGTTCCTGCCTGCAATGTCTTATCAAATTTGAGAGAGAAAAAAAACAAAACTTTTACTAGCTGCTCAAGATCCTCACCCCCTCCCTTGTGGACAAGAGGGATGAAACATTACATCCTTTACATCATCTAGCTCCACCCCTTCGATACTGGTCGCTTGCGTCTTTTTTCACACCTTCATTTAAGCTCCACAGTCTAAGCATCCACATCACAACCAAGTAAAGTCTTATGCATGGGGTGGGGAACACTTTTATCCCCAGTCAATACCTGCATCACACATTTTACATTCACCACAGCCTGAACACTGGGCATTAACTCTCATCCATCCATGCACTCAAGTCTGCTCTGTCACCCCCATTGAAGGTGTCCCAGTACATACAGATGCACAGACAAAAAAAGTTTGACAAACATACATCAGTTGAAAAACATTGAGGTGAGTGCTATAATGTTATAAAGTACATGATTCTATTGAGATGAGATTGTGAATGAGCGCTATTTTTGACAAATTATGTGAAAAAATTTGCTGAGTGACTGAGACATTCTATCTTTCTTATGTACTGAAGCTATTTTATGCTGTATTAAACGCTGAAGTATTTTAGAATCTGTGACCCTGAGCTTAGAGTGAATTCTGAAAGCCCCCACCTTTGCAAAATAACTGTTATCTCTCTACGAATATGCAAAACCAACTGAACAGAGTTTTTTTAGTTTAACTATTCCCTACATTTGAACTCATAAATAACATATGCTGGGACCTTCTGACAGCTTACACCTGTATGAAAGAGACCAAGATGTCTCCATTTGTGACCTCAGAACCCAGTAAGAATATACCTTAGAAATTGCTATATTTCCTGAAATCTAAGACTGTATAATTCATTAGATTAATTTCAAGCTTTCATGGTTAGTATTGCATTCTCTCTCGCTGTTATCTTCTTGACCTTGAAAAGCTACACAGACTGCAGCTTCAAGTAAACAATCCTTCTCCTCTAAAAGCAAGCTCAGTTAACCATTTGCACACATATATATACATATATACACACATATATATCCACCTACTGTATATCTATTATCTATATCCACCTAGTATTATACACCTTTTCCTCTCTCTTTGCCAACAAATCACATGCTTTGTAACTTTCCTCTCGACTTTGCTTGTTCCCCATACTTCTCTCCCTACCTAACTGCCAATGTAACCTTCAGTAGACACTCTCCCAACACCCTCTTGATCACTTACTGTACTTTCCAACATTTCACTTACGGATACTTTCTTAAACAAATAATGTGTACATACTTAACTTTCTCTGACTGTCTCTCTGCTTCTCACTTCAGCACTTTCTAGCAACCCTTGGTCTTTCAAGGCGCCCTTCTTGGTCCTAAAGACCTCCTCCTAGTCCCTATATTGTAATCTACCGTGCGGGTCGATGTCACACATTTTCATTAGAGTTTTCTTACATTTTACAGATTGGGACCCTTGTCTCTCCTACTGTCTCTCCTCCATCAATTGATCCGCACGGCGGCGGCCCATAAAGGGCTCCGTCTTCTTTAATAAGGTCTTACGCATATTAGAACAACAATGATAATAATAATAATAACACGCTCCATAGAATGTATCCTTCTTAATTCCAAATTGTCAGCCCCTTATATACCGGCAAAACAACCGAAGGTCTCTTCTCCTATGGAACCAGCCTCACAGAATGCATCCCTCTGAAATCAAATTGTTAGCCCCATATATAAGGCAAAACAACCGAGGGTCCCTTCTCCTATGAAGCCTGTCTCACAAAATGCATCCCTCTTAAATCAAATTGTTAGCCCCTTATATACTGAAAAAACAACCGAGGGTCCCTTCTCTTATGAGACTAAATGAAAAGAAAGAGAAAAAAATTCTGCAGATACAACAAACAATCTCCACTATCGTTAAAACGCTACGGACTTTAAAGTACAAATAGACTAATGACTAGTCCCTGGGTGAGCGATTGGTGCGCATATCACGGTCAGTGGTCCGTGACGGCAAGCCCAAAGCCCACACGAGCTACCGTGTAGAACTCTTAACCCAACCCGTCCGGTCACAAAACACAGATAGTCCCTCCCGCTGCAAGACTCTCAGCGTAAAACACAACATAAATATATGCCGGTCTTACCTGGAGTTCAGTGAGTTGATCAGGCTCGGTTTGCAGCAGGACGGCTTCCCTGTGGCGTGGATCCGGGTGGACTGCGCTGTACGGCTCCGGTTTTACCGCCCCACTTTCATTGGGCGCCATTGTCAAAGAAAATTTCTGCGTACAGCACCAATCAGGCCCACCCCAATGCCCCGCTGCCGGCGGTAAAGAAGAGACACCACACACGGAGGTCTGGTATAGTTCCTCACACGGGGACATGACTGCGCACTTTATTACAGATTACATGGGATCTTATACCCTTTGGTCTCATCACTAGGAATGGGTGATGGGCTCATTGGCTCAAATTCACCGCATAACCATATATGGGAAGTCCGGATTTCCGGCCTGAGACAGTGAAAGTTATATATGTAGTTGAACAGTCGTTATCTAGATATGGCGCTTCTGGAAAAACAGCCAAGCACACGGCCTTCGTGTCTGGTTCTGTATCATCTCTGAATTTCTGGACACATCTCTCTCAGCCTTGCAAAGCCTTGGAATATCTGATATAAGGCGACATATAAGTTTTTCTCATTTTAACTTTGAATAGAACTTGCATACAGGTATAAAAGCATAAAAAACATATGGCAATATATACATATACCCTCACAATAGAGAGCCATGATCCACTCTCTCATCCTCTGCCCCAGGCCCATCCGACGAAGGGTCCCCTCCAGGAATCTCCACCTGACCCTGTCGAACGCCTTTTCCGCGTCCACCGCCAGCAAACATAGTGGCTTGCCCGTCGATCTTGCACAGGTGATCAGGGAGATAGCTTTAATAGTATTATCCCTGGCTTCCCTACCAGGGACGAATCCCACCTGATCTTTGTGTATCAGGTCTGGAATATGGCCGCTTAGCCTGTTTGCCAGGATTTTTACCAGCATTTTTACATCTATATTAATCAATGAAATAGGCCTATAGCTAGCACACAAGGAGGAATCTTTACTCGGTTTCGGGATTACCACTATATGAGCTTGTAGGGCCTGAGGGGGGAGGGGGCTCCCCTTGGATATCTCGTTTAAAACTTGTGCCATGAATGGAGACAAGTCCTCCGTGAAGAGTTTAAAAAATCTAGCCGAGAACCCGTCTGGGCCTGGGCTCTTACCTATCTTGAGGTCTCTGATTGTTTCAACTACCTCCTCACATGTGATATCCTCCTCCAAAGCCTCAGACTCCCCCCCCCACTCAGGGGGCCCAGACCATACTCGTCGAGGTAGGTTCGTTCTTCCTTGTGTTCCCCCTCAGCTCCTTGAGCGGGTCGCTCTATATCGTACAGTTTCTCGTAACAGAGGCGGAACTCCTCTAATATGTCTTTTGTAGCTACCGCGGCCCCTCCTCTGGTCTCTTGGATCTTAGAGACGAACGTTTGTTGGGTTCTGGGGTGGAGCACTCGCGCTAATCGACGTCCGCATTTGTCCCCTACCTCGTACGCTTCTCTACGGAGCCTGTCTTTGAAAGCCAGTAACCTCTGGTCTAAAATTGATAAAATCTTTTGTCTCAGCGCCGATATTTCTGCCCGCCGGATGTCATTCAGGGACCTCTTGTTTGCCAATTTGCTCTCTTGCAATGACATCAACAGATTTCCCAGTTCCCTTGAGCGTTCTTTTTTTAATCTAGCCCCGTGCGAGATTAGGACACCTCTCAGGACGCATTTTAAGGCCTCCCACTTGAGCGGGGTACTTGTGGGATCGTTTTGATGATCTATTAGGAAGTTATTTATGGCATTTTTAACTTCCTGAACACACAGGGGGTCTTTTAAGATATTATCGTTTAACCTCCATCCTCGTGTTCGGGGGTCTTTTAGGGTGCCTTCAAAGTCCGCATATACCGGGGCATGATCGGACCAAATAAAAGGTCCAAATGCGCATGTGGGCTGGGAGTCTAACAGGGCGTGAGATATAGTCAAATATAGTCGAGCCTACTGTAGCTGTTATGGGCTATCGAGTGGAATGTATAGTCCCTGACGCCGGGGTGTAGCAGCCGCCAGAGGTCCACTAAGTGCATATTACCCAGCTCCCTCAAGAGGATTCGTGTTGCCGAATGAGAGACCGAGGACTTACCGGACGTCGAGTCTAGTCCTGGGTCCGCCGTCAGGTTAAAATCGCCTCCCAGGATGATAGCTGTGCCATCTGCAAATTTCGTTAGCTCTCTCAGGGATGCGATTCCAAAGGAGGTCTGTCCCTTGTTCGGGAAATAGAGGTTAGCTAGTGTGATTACCCTGCCACATAATTCAACTTTGATAAAAAGGTACCTGCCTTCCGGGTCGCACATTATGCCAAGGGGTTGGACCTGTAGTGAGCGATGAAATGCTCTAGAAACTCCGCCCGCTTTACGGGTTGGGTTCGGACTATGGAACCAGGAAGGGTATGTTTTCGTGGAGCAGGAGGGGGTTTCTCCGGTTTTGAAATGAGTCTCCTGAAAAAGGATTACTTTCCTCCCTTTTTTCTGCATTTGGTATAGGATTTGCCCTCTCTTGGAGGGGATGTTCAACCCCTTGGCATTGTAGGAGCACACCGTCAGGCTAGCCATGGTCTCATGGTTCGGGGGGGCTCCTTCCCTTGTGTAAGCGAGGTCGGGGATGGGTGAGGGAAAGGTGGGGATAGGGAGAGTTTGGGGTGGATTGGGCTGGGTGGGAAACACATAGATAACATTATTTGGCCTTGGTTAGGCCTTATAACTCTGAAACAAAAAAAAGCAAAGAAAAAGAGAAAAAAAACCCCAAACAAACAAAAAAACCCCGTAAACTAATAGCTAACGAACTCTATCGATTAGTGCAGCTAAGAGCTGCCTAGTCTAGGTGGAGGAGATGGGAGACCGACGATGGAGGTCTTCCCACACCTTCACCGCCGATCAAGACATTTTTTATGGCCCCTAAAGAGGAAAAAAGGGTAGTAAAATGAAAGGGACAGGCAGAGGGGAGAGAGGGAGAGGGTTAGAGGAAAGAAAAGGGAATAAGAGGGAGTAAAAAAAAAAAAGTAGGGGGGGGAGGGGGGAAAGGTGTAGAGGGTTTGCTTATCTGCAGACTATAAATCGAGTCTGCCGCAGGACCCGTTAACTTCTCAAGCGTTGAGGTTTGATGGTTTAAGGGAGTCGCTCTGGAATGGCCTCCAGTACGGGAAACCTTCTTGGAGGCGCATGTTAAGAGGAAAAGTACGCCAGTTTTATTGTCTGGCGATTCTCAATTGGTTCCTTGCTCTCTTGGTAATCTGCTGATTGTCCCCTTTCTTGTTTCGCCTGCAACTTGCCACTCCATTCTGGGCGGGGGGACCGGCATCCCTCCGATTTTGGGCCAGTCCGGGATTGCTATTTGGGGTAGCTCCAATGTCCCCAGGAACTTGGGTAAGTCCCCCAGATGTCTGAAAATGGCCGTCTTACCTCCTTTTTTGGCTTGTAGCTGTAGTGGGAATCCCCATCTATACGGGATGTCTTTTTCTCTCAGGACATTCAACAAAGGTTTGAGGGCTCTGCGGAGTTGAAGTGTGCGTTTAGATAAGTCCTTGTAAAAGTGGACACGACAGACCACATCTCTGGGCTTGGCGGGATACAATGGTTTCGGTCCTAGCGCCCGGTGAACTCTGTCCAACTCCAAGACGGAATCAAGTGGTCTGTCCAGCAGGTAGTTAAGTAGTTCTGTGACCCAGTCCTCTAGTTGTCCGCTACCAATTTCTTCGGATAGCCCTCTTATACGGAGATTATTACGCCTATGGCGATTTTCTAAGTCATCCAGATGATTGGTTAGTTCTGCGATTTGGTGAGCTTGCATTTCCATGATATGCGCATGCTCTAATAGGGTGCTGTGGAACTTGTCTTGGGTTTCCTCTACCTCAGCTACTCTCTGCCCAACATTCCTGATGTCTTCCTGCAGGGCTGCAATATCTTGTTTGTGGGCTGCGTCTAACTTCTGCAGCAAATCATTCATTTCTCCTTTGTAGGGAGAGCCTTCAGGTGAGCCCTCCAGTCCCAGTCATCTTCGCTTGTCTGGGGGGTTTGAGTTATTCCTTGCCCAGTTGGATGTTTGGGATTAGGGCTAAGGATGCCTATTTCGTGATCTCCTTTTCAGGACTTGGAGGGGGGGTGTCGTTCGGCCCTTTTCTCCTGGGGGGCCCTTTAACTCCCGAGGCTGCAGGCGTACCGCTGGGCATTGGCCGTACTGGATCTCGCGGGGGCCTCTGCGGGAGGGGGATGGTGGTAATGTCCCTCTCCTTTACACAGTCACCTGCTGTGCTGCAGACAGGGGCCCCTTTTATGTCTCCCTGAGTTATGGGGCTCTGGTGTGCTGCCGGGGGGTCTGTTTGCTGTTGGCAGGACCCTGGGGGTGCTTTTGAGCTGGGCTCAGCGTGGCCCTTATTGCTCTTGACTTGGGGGGAGCAGGCTGCCTCAGTGTGAGGAGCTATGTGTGGTGCCGACACTGTCCCTCTGCTGCTTGGTGCGCTGCCGCTCTCCTCCCTCCCCCCTCCTTCCTCCGAGCCCTCTTCACTTCTTACTTGGAGAGCCAGCATGCTGCTGGAGGTGGCCGCTGTCATCTCACTCGTTACTGGCGTCCCAGCCTTGCTCCTGCCTTGCGGGGTGCCTGCTTCTTCAGCGCTCGGCCCCTCCTGCTCCCTCCTTCCTCTCTCTGCTCGGGTCGGGTGGCGCGGCGCCATCTTGCTCTTCCTGCTCAGCGCTGGAGCCTCCTTGGGTGAGCGGAGGAAGCGTTCCATGGCTGCGATGGATGATCTCGGCGGGTGCCTGGGGGTCTCAGCTGTTCTCCTCCTCGTCATTACAGGCTGGATGCAGGTCTGCAGCGGCTCGCTAGTCCGTTCTGTTGGCGGGTCTGGCGGGAGCTCCGGGAAAGTGCGCCCTACTCCATCGGCGGTAAGAAACGCCCCCCATCGGAGCTACTTAAAGCTCTCGCAGAGCCCCAGGGGCTCCAAGGAGCACACTTTGGGAAACCCTGTTTTAGACTACATACTAAGGGCAAAAGCACATGGGTGTATGTACAACTACTCTCGCCGCTACAAAGTGTAGTTGCGCATGAACCTTTTTAAAAAATTTTTTATTGGGCTATTCAAGCTCTGCGCTATAGCGCGCAAGTTTGAAAAAAAACTGCGAGAAGATAGGTCTTACCCTATCTTGTCACAGGTGAGAAAACCGCTAATGAACCATTGAGATCAGTTGGTTTCGTTCTGCCCAGTTATGCGGCCGTGATTGTCATGGCCGCATAACGGAACTAAAGCACGCCCGTGTGAAGAAGTCCTAATGCACAGTGAGTATGTGGTAGTCAGAGAAGCCTGAGTGGCCATCTATGCTTCTCCAGGCCCGGAGGGTCGCTTTTGTGCACATGTATCAGAAATGATGTGGGTTTTAATGAGTTTTCACTGATTACAATTACTACTATTTTTGCAGATCCCTGATATATTCACCTACGATTATGGAAAATGGATGTATTTTTTCTTTGTTGACAAAAAACGCTTTAAAAACAGAACATGGTCTTATACATAGCTGTCAATAACTTTTTGTGCTGTCAAATGAAAATATTTATCCTAGAAACACCTAAGTAATCTCCGGGGAACACTGAGCGATGAATATTATTTGAAAATCACTTGGTTTCGAACCAGGTTTATTACCTATTCTTGCTTGCAATGCATTTGCTGCCAGTATCATACAACATTGAAAGTCCATTAATCAATCTCTAAGCTCTGAACAATTGACCCTAAAAGAGCGACAATACTACAATACACTGGTGAATGTCATTGTTCAAATGATTTCAGAAGTCATTTGTGTTTTAAATGCCCGATTGCCATATTATCACATGATGGGGTAATTAAATACCGCCACTTTACTCCCTTGTAATTCTCTATGCTAAGTCTAAAAAACTGTATTTATATGCCCTGGTGAAACTTTCCTTAATGTTCACATGGAACAATAGCCGTCTGTGTAGTTTTCACACAGGAAGTGAACACCAAGCAATTGGCGAACAGTTTTTTTGTACTATCACACAGTGCTGCCTTTCATAGTTGCCAACTCCACTCATTCTTTATTTCCGCCTACTGTTTTCCACTTTTCCTTTTTAGATTTTTCTTAGCCTTTCCACATCAAGTGGAATCATTTATTTAGTAAATGTAAACTCTCTTTAACCAGAGAACGGAAAAGATCCTTTATTCTTTTGCTTAGCGTCTTTGCATAGCCAAGGAGGCATCAGTGATGTGAAAGCAAATTAACAAGGGCATGAATTGGTCTAGAACATACAAGACATCACAGACTCAATCAAGTTCTCATGCAAGAAGCCTTAGTTGTATATTGTAATATTTTAAAATAAAGCTCTGGCATAGAGGTAAACACTACTGGTCAAACATTTTAGAACACCTCAAAATTTTCAATTATTTTTGACATTAAAAAACTTTAAATCCAGCAAATAAGTTCAAAATTAAAGGGGTTGTCTCGCGAAAGCAAGTGGGGTTATACACTTCTGTATGGCCATATTAATGCACTTTGTAATGTACATCGTGCATTAAATATGAGCCATACAGAAGTTATTCACTTACCTGCTCCGTTGCTAGCGTCCCCGTCTCCATGGATCCGTCTAATTTCGCTGGCTTCTTGCTTTTTTAGACGCGCTTGCGCTGTGCGGTCTTCTGCCTGGTGAATGGGGCCGCTCGTGCCGGAGAGCTGGTCACCGCGTCGTCATCGTAGCTCCGCCTCCGTCACGTGATGCTGATCAGCCAATGAGGTGGCTGTATCGGCAGTGGAACGCGGAAGACAGAAGAAGAAACTCCACGGTGCACCATGGGAAGACCCGCGGTGCACCATCTTTAAAAGAAGAAAAGAAGAAGCTGCAGAACGCTGATGCAGGTAAGTGCAATGTGCTTGTTAAACACTAACACATGCTTTCTTTTTCACAGGGCATATTGCAGGGGTCCATTTAAAAAAAACGCTTTCGCCGCGAGACAACCCCTTTAAGTTAAAAAAGTAAAAATATGAAATCTTTACCTTAAACATAACAATAGTCTGAATTTATGGCAAATTATGGTTTGAAATTGGATGCAAACTATTCCTACAGGTGTCTAAACTTTTGTAGATTACTCTTTAACCCTCTGATTCTATATAGCCAGTGTTGAAACATACTGAATAAGATTCCCTCTAGGCCAGAATTTGGACAGTTTTGTTCTTCAGGACAGAGCACATTGCTATCGTAATGGCAAGAAAAGGGCAATTAACCAAATGAAGAGAGACAGTTATAACCCTTAGGTCTGTCCTACAGATAAATTGCTAAGAAAGCCAAGGTGGCAGTCAGTACAGTTTCCTGTACCATCATAGGTACTTAGAAACGCTGATAGGAAGAGAACAAAACCACTACCAAATCAGATGACAATTTTTTGAGAGTCAACAGTTTGTGTGATCGGCTCCTCACAGCACAAAATCTTCGCGCATGACTTGATGCAGCAAAAATGAAGAAATTTTCATTTCAACTGTGAAAAGAATACTTCTATCCAAAGATTTGATAAGTAGAGTATCAGCAAGAAAGTCACCGCTATGTTTGCAGAATATCAAAGAAGACTTGTCCAGGCCAAGCAGCACCTCCAGTGCATTACTGAAAGAGTTCTAGGTTATGTCAGGGCTACTTAAGAAGACAAAAAGAAGCTGGTAGGCTTCAAAGAATGGAATGGCCTGCACAGTCTCCAGACTTAAACCCCATTGAACTAGTTTGGGATGAACTGTACGGAAGGGCGAAAGTGCAGCACATTTGTGGGAACTCCTGCAGCAACGTTGGGAAGGAATTTCTGAACAATATCTGAATGCAATTGTAGAAAGAATGCATCGATTGTGTAAAGCTGTTACTTCAGTTAGGCCGGCTTCCCACGGCCGTGACGGGCTCCGCTGCAGACTTCCACAGCGGAGCCCATTAAGGCGCCCCCCAGAGACCCCAATACTTACCTCCGGATCCGGCGTCCCCTGTTCCCCCATGATGCGTCAGCGCGCATGCGCAATAGAGCACGTGACGCGCCAGCCGTGCCTTATGACACGCTCACAGCGTCACATGATGCGCCGGCCGCGTCATATGACGCGGCTGGCGATGGGCGGGGAAGTGGTTTCACGCTATCTTCCGCTGTGCTACAGAAAGCCACAGCGGTGTGCTACAGAAAGCTACAGCGGAAGATAGCGTGACAGACGGCTTCCATTGACTGCAATGGAAGCCGGCTGCGCGTACACCCGCGGCAAATAGAGCATGCCGCGGGTGAGGTCGGGTGATTTCACGGTGCGGAATTCCGCGATGGAATTCCGCACCGTGAGCATTGAGCTATTAGGTTCAATAGAACCTAATAGCTGCGGGCAATACGGCGGATTTTCGCCGCCTATTACGTGGCGGAGATCCGTCCGTGGGAAGGAGCCCTTAGAGGTGGCTACTCTGAAGAGTCAGCAATGTAGATTTTATTTGGTCAAGCAAATAATCCATTTTTTTTTTCATCTTAACTTGTTTCTTTGTTCTATACTTTCATTTCAGAGTACATTTGAGACATTAAACTGTAAATATCAAAAAGAACTGGAAAAATTGAGGTGTTCTAAAACTTTTGACGAGTAGTGTATACTGGGGATAAACAGCTGTATAAGTAGAAATTCTGTAAAAGGTTTCAGCAGTTCATTTTAATTATTAAAAAAAAAATATTTGTGATATATTCCCTTTTAATGATGGGGAGTCCTCGGTAAGAAAAAACAACTGGGTGATTTATACCCAAGGTATAAGTAACATTAGTAGACCGATTTTGTTTATTAGTCTCCTGCCCACTTGCGTTTTTCTTGCACATTTTTTTTCCACGCAATCTCGCTGCATTTTTTTCACACGATTGTCAATGGAACTTTCTAATGTTAAAAACTAGAGATGAGCGAGCACCAAAATGCTCGGGTGCTCGTTACTCGAGACGAACTTTTCGCGATGCTCGAGGGTTCGTTTCGAGTAACGAACCCCATTGAAGTCAATAGGCGACCCGAGCATTTTTGTATATCGCCGATGCTCGCTAAGGTTTTCATTTGTGAAAATCTGGGCAATTCAAGAAAGTGATGGGAACGACACAAAAATGGATAGGGCAGGCGAGGGGCTACATGTTGGGCTGCATCTCAAGTTCCCAGGTCCCACTATTAAGCCACAATAGCAGCAAGAGTGCCCCCCCCCTCCCAACAATTTTTACTTCTGAAAAACCCTCATTAGCAAGGTATACCTTAGCTAAGCACCACACTATCTCCAACAAAGCACAATCACTGCCTGCATGACACTCCGATGCCCTTCTCCTGGGTAACATGCTGCCCAACCCCCCCGCACGACCCAGTGTCCACAGCGCACACCAAAGTGTCCCTGCGCAGCCTTCAGCTGCACTCATGCCACACGCTGGCCTCATAGCCACACCACCCTCATGTCTATTTATAAGTGTGTCTGCCATGAGGAGGAACCGCAGGCACACACTGCAGAGGGTTGGCACGGCCAGGCAGCGACCCTCTTTAAAAGGGGCGGGGCAATAGCCCACAATGCTGTACAGAAGCAATGAGAAATCCAATCCTGTGCCACCTCCATCAGGAGCTGCACACGTGGGCATAGCAATGGGGAACCTATGTGCCACACACTATTCATTCTGTCAAGGTGTCTGCATGCCCCAGTCAGACCGGGGTTTTTTATAAACAGTCACAGGCAGGTACAACTCCGCAATGGGAATTCCATGTGCACCCACAGCATGGGTGGCTCCCTGGAACCCACCAGCGGTACATAAATATATCCCATTGCATTGCCCATCACAGCTGAGGTAATGTCAGGTTTAATGCAGGTGGGCTTCGGCCCACACTGCATGCCCCAGTCAGACTGGGGTTCTTTAGAAGTGGACACATGCAGTTACAACTCCGTGTGGACCGACAGCATGGGTGGGTCCCAGGAAGCCACCGGCGGTACATAAATATATCCCATTGCAGTGCCCTGCTCAGCAGAGCTAACGTCACATACAATACAGATGTGCTTCGGCCCACAGTGCATGCCCCAGTCAGAGTGGTAATATGTACCTTAACAGTAACCGCGTTGGTGGGAATGTGGTGGCGACTGCGGACCTAGTAGCGCAGTTTTATTTAGTTGGTTTTCGGAATGTGGCCAGGATTAAGTGGGCCGTGGTGGGGGGATGGTGGGGGGGCTCTCTTGTTGTGTCGGTAAAGGTGAAATTCTTGGACTGCCACCAGACGGACCTATGCAAAGGTATTTGCCAAGAATGTTTTCATTGTTGGAGGAGGAGGGGGATGTTTTTGAGGCACTACGTGTCCTCTCCACGTGTCCGTGATTATATGCACCTTAACAGTAACCGCGTTGGTGGGAAATGGCCTCGCCACCATCATGTCTTTGGGAAGCCTCCGTTTCCACACCCCAGTGACATAGCATTAGCAGCAGTATAGGCAGAGCCCAGAATTAGTAACATTTCAGCGGTAGCATTAGGGACAGGCCCCAGTAACATATCACTAGCAGCATTATAGGGGGAGCACAGTATTAGTTCCATTTCAGTAGTAGTAGCAGTCTAGACAGGCACCAGTAACATATCACTAGCAGCAGTATAGGGGGAGCACAGTCTTAGTTCCATTTCAGTAATAGTAGCAGTCAAGACAGGCCCCAGTAACAATTCCGAAGCAGCAGTATAGGGGGAGCACAGTATTAGTTCCATTTCAGTAGTAGTAGCAGTCAAGACAGGCCACAGTAACATTCCCCTTGCAGCAGTTTAGGGAGATAACAGTCTCTTGCACATTTCAGTAGTTGCAGTATAGACAAGGCCCCAGTTACATTTATGTAGCAAAATTGTAGGCCAACCCCACACACCTTGCTGTAGCATGAGTGCAGGCGAAGCCCATAAAAGTTACTAGGATCACACTGTAGGCGAGGGCCCAAAAAAATTGGTGTACCAACAGTACTAATGTACCTCAGAAAAATTGCCCATACCCAACCAAGAGGGCAGGTGAAACCCATTAATCGCTTTGTTAATGTGGCTTAATTTGTACCTAGGCCTGGAGGCAGCCCAGTTAAAATAAAAATTGGTTCAGGTGCAAGTTTCAACGCTTTAATGAGAATTGAAACGTATAAACATTGTTTACTAAAGTCATATGACTGAGCCTTGTGGGCCTAAGAAAAATTGCCCGTTCGGCGTGATTATGTGAGGTTTCAGGAGGAGGAGCAGGAGGAGGAGGATGAATATTATACACAGATTGATGAAGCTAAAAGGTCCACGTTTTTGATGGTGATAGAGAACAATGCTTCCATCCGCGGGTGCAGCCTACGTATTGTTTAGGTACCGCTACTGTCCGCTGGTGGAGAAGAGAAGTCTGGGGAAATCCAGGCTTTGTTCATCTTTATGAGTGTAAGCCTGTCGGCACTGTCAGTTGACAGGCGGGTACACTTATCCGTGATGATTCCCCCAGCCGCACTAAACACCCTCTCTGACAAGACGCTAGCCACAGAACAAGCAGGCACCTCCAGGGCATACAGCGCGAGTTCAGGCCACGTGTCCAGCTTCGACACCCAGTAGTTGTAGGGGGCAGAGGCGTCACGGAGGACGGTCGTGTGATCGGCTACGTACTCCCTCACCATCCTTTTACAGTGCTCCCGCCGACTCAGCCTTGACTGGGGAGCGGTGACACAGTCTTGCTGGGGAGCCATAAAGCTGGCAAAGGCCTTGGAGAGTGTTCCCCTGCCTGCGCTGTACATGCTGCCTGATCTCCGCGCCTCCCCTGCTACCTGGCCCTCGGAACTGCGCCTTCTGCCACTAGCGCTGTCGGATGGGAATTTTACCATCAGTTTGTCCGC
Source organism: Eleutherodactylus coqui (assembly GCF_035609145.1). Lineage (NCBI taxonomy): Eukaryota > Metazoa > Chordata > Amphibia > Anura > Eleutherodactylidae > Eleutherodactylus > Eleutherodactylus coqui. Next base: position 183,556,968 of record NC_089843.1, on the reverse strand, counting down.
CAGGGTCCTGTGGTATAGCATCACTCTCGAACCCCTTTCCTCTTCGGGTATGAGAGTGGAAAGGTTCTCCTTATACCGTGGGTCAAGCAGTGTGTACACCCAGTAATCCGTAGTGGCCAGAATGCGTGTAACGCGAGGGTCACGAGAAAGGCATCCTAACATGAAGTCCGCCATGTGTGCCAGGGTACCTGTACGCAACACATGGCTGTCCTCACTAGGAAGATCACTTTCAGGATCCTCCTCCTCCTCCGGCCATACACGCTAAAAGGATGACAGGCAAGCAGCATGGGTACCCTCAGCAGTGGGCCAAGCTGTCTCTTCCCCCTCCTCCTTATGCTCCTCCCCCTCCTCCTCAACGCGCTGAGATATAGACATGAGGGTTCTCTGACTATCCAGCGACAATCTGGCACTATGACGGCAGTGATGTAACGGAGACAGCAGAGCCAGGAAACAATTTTGTGCATGCCTGTAGTGAGATGTAGGTGCGAAGAACTGAGCTAGTGGAATTCACAGTGCAGAAGCAGTCAAGTCGTCAAAGGGCAGTGGTACGCCTTAAGTATTTGGCTTCCCTTTTTTTAAATGGTGAGCTGAAACAGCAGATACTGTATGCAGCAGATATATTGTATACTCTTTCCCTCTGGCGCTATGACGGCGGTTGATGTAACGGAGACAGCAGAGCCAGGAAACAATTTTGCGCACGCCTGTAGTGAGACGTAGGTGCGAAGAACTGAGCTATTGGAATTCACAGCGCAGAAGCAGTCAAGTCGCCAAAGGGCAGTGGTACGCCTTAAGTATTTGGCTTCCCTTTTTTTAAATGGTGAGCTGAAACAGCAGATACTGTATGCAGCGTATATATTGTATACTCTTTCCCTCTGGCGCTATGACGGTGGTGATGTAACGGAGACAGCAGAGCCAGGAAACAATTTTGCGCACGCCTGTAGTGAGATGTAGGTGCGAAGAACTGAGCTAGTGGAATTCACAGCGCAGAAGCAGTCAAGTTGCCAAAGGGCAGTGGTACGCCTTAAGTATTTGGCTTCCCTTTTTTTAAATGGTGAGCTGAAACAGCAGACAGATACTGTATGCAGCGTATATATTGTATACTCTTGCCCTCTGGCGCTATGACGGCGGTGATGTAACGGAGACAGCAGAGCCAGGAAACAATTTTGCGCACGCCTGTAGTAAGACGTAGGTGCAAAGAACTGAGCTAGTGGAATTCACAGCGCAGAAGCAGTCTAGTCGCCAAAGGGCAGTGGTACGCCTTAAGTATTTGGCTTCCCTTTTTTTAAATGGTGAGCTGAAACAGCAGATACTGTATGCAGCGTATATATTGTATAGTCTTTCCCTCTGGCGCTATGACGGCGGTGATGTAACGGAGACAGCAGAGCCAGGAAACAATTTTGCGCACGCCTGCTGTAATGCTTAGCTGCGTATTAATTAGGACTACTACCCCCAGCAGACACGCAGTACACTGAAGACTGTCACAGGCAGCCCAAAGATAGTATTTTTCCCCAATTTTTTTGAAAAAGCCCACTGCCTATATAGACAGTATATCTCTTTCACCTTTCCCTCTTTCCCTGCCTCACCAGTACTGCCCCTATACTCTGTACAATGACTGCAGACTGAGGACGCAATGGTCTGCACGCCCGATATACAAAAAAAAAAATTGTGCAACACTGCTAAAAGCAGCCTCAACTGTACTGCACACGGTCAGATGTGGCCCTAAGAAGGACCATTGGGGTTCTTGAAGACTAAAATAACACCTAACACTCTCCCTATAGCAGCTACAGCAAGACAGCACTTTCCCTGATCTCTGTCACCATGCATCTGTGGCGAGCCGCGGGCGGGGCAGATTTTAATAGTCAGGTGTCACCTGATCTCCCCAGCCACTCACTGCAGGGGGGTGGTATAGGGCTTGAACGTCACAGGAGGAAGTTGTAATGCCTTCCATGTCTTTCTATTGGCCACAAACGTGCGCTTATGTCTCAGAGATGAAAGTGAAAGTAACTCGAACATCGCGTGGTACTCGTCACGAGTAACGAGCATCTCGAACACCCTAATACTCGAACGAGCATCAAGCTCGGACGAGTACGCTCGCTCATCTCTATTAAAAACGCATCACACAAAAATTGCAAAGCACCAACTTGCGATGTGTCTTTAACGTTAGAAAGTCCCATTGATAAACGCGTGAAAGAAATGCAGCGATATCGCAGCGTTAAAAAAACGCAAGTGGGTGTGAGCCCTTAGGGCTCTTTAACACTAGTACTGACAAGTGTTGTCTTTTCCTGTACTTTAGCTCTGTCCCAAAAGCTGAACAACGGCAAAAACAGAACTGCCCAATCGAGCGCATATCAGACCTTTACAGCGCCAGACGAAATCCATAGAATAGAATTGGTTTCATCCAACTGCCGTTATGTCTTTATGGATCAACTAATACTATGCCCTCTTCTGCTTAACTTACTCTTCAGATAACTATCTTATGACTGTAGTCAATGTGGCTAGGGAAAAATATTGTATTTTATAGACTGTTATGTGTTTATGTTTTAAGTCATGTAGTAAGTAATATTGCAACTTCTGTCATAATATTCATAAAAGCATTTTATCTAACCTTCAACAGCCATTTCCAACCGAGATCAGAGAAAGCACTTTTAAAGGGAATTTTCGGGGACTAGATCATTGATGGTCTGGATAGTTGGCCATGAGTCTTTGATTACTGGGGTTGTTTTTACTCTGACGATCAGCAGAATGAACAGAGCTGAACTGCAGTACCAGTTACAGCTGCATGTTAAAAGGGCCACTACAGCTGCAGCATTCACTGGTGGCCAGGGTCCACTAAAAACCTTTATGTCATGTACCAGAGGTGTATTCAGTTGATTTTATTGAATACTATATAATAATTTTGTTTTGTCAGTAGGATCATGGGGTGCATCAGAAAAGGCCTAGGGGTACATGATGAGAACATTGTTCTTCCTCTTTACAAATCACTGGTCAGACCACACATGGAATATTGTGAACAGTTTTGGGCACTGGTACTCAAGAAGGACATATCAGAGCTTAAGCGGATACAAAGGCGGGCAACTACAGTAATAAAAGGAATGGTTGGACTACAAAACCCAGAGAGGTGATCAAAATTGGGGTAATTTAGTTTAGAAAAAATACGGCTGAGGGGCAACTTAATAGCTATGTATACTATATCAGGGGACAATACAGAGATCTCTCCCATCATCTATTTATCCCCAGGAATGTAACAAGAGGGCTCTCTAATAACTATGTATAAATATATCAGGGGACAATACAGAGATCTTTCCCATCATCTATTTATCCCCAGGAATGTAACAAGAGGGCTCTCTAATAACTATGTATAAATATATCAGGGGACAATACAGAGATCTTTCCCATCATCTATTTATCCCCAGGAATGTAACAAGAGGGCTCTCTAATAACTATGTATAAATATATCAGGGGACAATACAGAGATCTCTCCCATCATCTATTTATAACCAGAAAGGTAACAAGGGAGCCCCCTCTACTTCTAGAGGAAATTAAGGTTTCTTCACTGATAGAGAAGGGGGTTCTATACTGTAAGAGCAGTGAGACTATGGAACTCTCTGCCTGAGTAAGTGGTGATGGAGAACTCACTAAAAGAGTACAAGAGGGGCCTGGATGTCTTTCTTGAGTGTTGCAATATTACATGTTATAGTCAATAATTACTTCAGAGTGGTTGGTGATTATTCCGAATGCCAGATTGAAGTTAAGAAGGAATTTTTTCCCCTTGAATGGGGAAAATTGGCTTTTACCTCATTGTGGTTCTTTGTCTTCCTCTGGATCAACATTTCGAGGAAATAGGAAATAGGCTGAACAGGATGGGAAATTGTCTATTTTCAACCTTACATACTATGTTACCATGTTAGCAATGTGTTTGGAGGAAGGGACAGCACCACAGCTTGTGGACACTAGACCTAGAATGGTTCACTTACTATAAGGATCCACACATGACAGTAGAGCTATGAGAGAGTCATATGGTTAAGCCTTTATAGCCAATAACTGACCATGTGGACTCCAAAAGAAGAGCAGCATGGAGCCATAGGGAGCTAAAGAGGCATGGAGCTTTCCTTGGGCAGCTGCCTCTGTTATGGTTATCGGTGGAGTCCTAGCGGTTGAACATTAATGGCATATCCTAGTAACCTCTTTATGTAGCAGGACACCAAATTGTTATCATCATTATTATTATTATTAATAATCTACAAAGTATTTTACAGTATTTGCTCGCTTTTATTTACTAGTTTGGGATTAATGAGCATTTTGTGTTTTCTTTAAGGGTCATGCGTATTTCAGGGTTGGGGATAATGATTTAATTACAGTCCATATGATGCCGTTATGTAAGTGATCTGGTGAGCAGAGTAAATCCTTCAGTAATCTTATGTTGTACAATACGTCTTATCTGACTCATGCTTATGTGTGATTCATAGAGCCTCATCACTACCTGGTGTCAGGTCAGTGTCACTGTGTGGCCAGTGGATGTCACTGTCAACACTTAACAAGCCATTGACACCAAGTCACTTTCTCCATGCTGTTACTTTGAGCTTCCCCTTGCAAATTCAATGAAGCAAATAGCTTAATGGTTTTGTTAATAACATTGTATCAATGTAGTGATACAATATCGTGGTCAGAATACATTGTTTCAAAATTTTTGTCGCCAACTATTTGCATTTCATTCTGAACGTCTATAAAATTAATGTAAAATGACTATTGTTTGTGCAAGTCCACAAATAGCCAAAAAAGTGGGTTTGCGTAGATTAATTTTGAGCACCGTGGCAACACAAGATATGATTGACAAGGGATTTGTACAAAGGATGCTATACATGCAGAACCGGTCTAAGGATGTGCTGTGAGGTTATCTACTCAGACGCAGAGCTAATGCAACAAAATCAAGGAATTTTATGATCAGATTGAGGGCGGTTTCAGATGAGTGTATGTGCAAATACGTTCGCGACTATGGATTGTATTTGTGCATGAACGAGGTTGGAAGATGGCAAGAAACAGGTTGGTATACATGTGCCAGCGAATAGTACTGTTAAGTTTTGTGCTTTAAATGCCAGTTCATACGCTGGCACGTTACACCCTTCCTATGAAATAAAATGACAATTAAATGCCAAATTAGCACTAGCTGTCTTCTCTTCCCTCCGTTGTACACAGGGTAACTCCTTCTCTCACTTTATTTTAAGCTTCCATAGACTTCTATGGTAGCTTTCTGCGTAACACGGAACACATTGTTAATTTTTCTGCAAGCCCACATGTGCAAAAGTTTTCAAATCTTTGGCCTTTTTCCATTGTCCTCACCACTTTCTAAAAAAAAGGAGGGGTGGAACCAGCTGTGGCCCAACATATTTACTATAGCTGATGTCAGAAGCTCGCACAAACTATGGTTCCAATCTACGCCAGTTCTTCTCAAGCTTAGATTTGACTTTTTGGTGCATGGGGTGGTCAGAGATGCAACAAGTTTATTAAGACATATGGGTGTTTTAATAAATTTATTGCATCTTACTTTTTTTTTTTAACATTAGATTTTTATTGGGATTATAAACAGGTACAAGCATTTTTTTCCATGACGTTGTAGGTACAAAATAAATCATCCGTATCTTGTTCTATTTTTGAGTGAGCATAGATCAAAGCAGATGCAAATATATCCCATTTTTTCATACATGTAAAAAGTAAAGTAACATTTAACAGGTATATGAACCATATTTCTTCTCAGGGCAAGTATTTGGTAGCGTATAATAACATAATAAGATAAAATAAGATAAGTAAAAACAATAAAATGAAAAAAAAATTAAAATTAACTTATGGCAGTGAAGCTGCATGCTTTAAATTTCTATTTGAATCGTCTCCACGGTCCCCACACCTCCTCATGTTTTCTAAGTGTGTTGTCTCTCAGCGCCAACCACTTTTCAAAAACTTGTTGTTCCGCCATTCGGTCTTTAAACTTGCTAAAGGTAGGGGGTTTATGATCCTTCCAATGTTTGGCTATAATGGATTTGGCCCTTATCAAAGCATGACCCAGTAAGTATCTAGCATTTGGGGTGTATATGTTTAGGTCCACTAGGAGTAGAATTAATTTGGCTTTTCTTTCTATGCGGAGCTCTAGAATAGTTTCCATTAAGTTGAGAATCGGATTCCAATAGTTGTCAAGGATGGGGCATGACCAAAACATGTGGGTGATTGTGCCCTTTTGTCCGCAGTTTCTCCAACAACCGTTTTGATTGTTGTGGAGTCTAGCGGCCAGAAGGCTGGGTGTGTAATACCATCTCAAGTTTATTTTCAATTGTGTTTCCAAAATACCCAGTCCCCTGGTAGAGCCGCATGCCACTTTGTATGCCTTTTCCCAGGTGTCGATTGCTATTTTTTCTCCCAGTTCTTTTTCCCAGCTCAACATGTATTTTCTTTTAGTTAAGTTGTTGTTGCATGTCAAAACATCGTAAAAGTATCTGGTATCAGATTTCTGTAGCGGTGGGATTGATGTAATTTTGTCTAATACTGTAGCTGGGATTTTTATTTTGTGGATAGATGATTTTTTTAGAAAAGTTTTTATTCTAGAGTAGTTAAAGAAGTCTTTTTGAGATAGATTGAATTTTGAGCATATGTTCTCAAAAGACAATAGTTCATTACCGCTTGTTAGGTCGTCTATCGTTTTTATTCCTCCCTCTTTCCAAGCGGCTAAGTTTAGGTCTGTGATGAACAAATTTAGGATCTCCAGCGGAATGCTAGGTTTTTTGTACGTATCATACGTTGCTACTTTCTCTGTGTATTCTTTCCAAGAATTAAAGGAAGCTATAATTGTGAGGGGGGGGGGGGGGGGAGGGTTTGCTAGAGAGATTTTTATGCCTGGGTGCTTTGACATAGCTTCGAGAGAAGCGGCGAGTAATAAAGAGTTCCCTCTATGGGAGTTAGCAAAGCTGGTTTCAATGCCCACCCATGCCATTGCATTGTCTTGTTTTGTCCAACTTCTTGTTTGGTTTAGGATAGATGCTTTAAGATATGCTTCTAAATTGGGTAGATCTACTCCTCCCTTCCTGCGGTGTAGGGCTAAGATTGGTAGAGTTAGTCGTGATTTCTTCCCATTCCAGATAAACGCGGATAGTTGTTTTTGTAATTTATTAAGAGTGGTTTTGGATATAAGAATTGGGAGCACCCTGAAAAGGTACAGGATCTTTGGTAATATTTTCTTTTTATATGTCATGATCATGCCCAGCCACGACAAATTTATGCTAGATAGGTACTCGAGTTCTCTTTGGATCGACTCCAAGAGTGGGGAGAAATTGGTTATTTCTAAGTTGGCGATATCAGTTGTCATGAGCGTGCCTAGATAAGGAATACTCTGATTCCCATTTAAAGGAAAACTCTGACTGTATTGTATATTTTAAGTTTTTTGGGACGTTTATGCCCAATATTGTCGATTTGTCGACATTGAGCTTGTAGTATGAAGTCTCGCTGAATTGATTAAGGGTCCGGTAGGCATCTCTTAGGGATTCAAGGGGGCGTGTCAGTGTTAAAACAATGTCATCCGCAAATAATCCAATTTTGTGCTGTCGGGTATTGAGGGGAACTCCCCGTGTTTCAATAGAGGACCTAATTAGTTCGGCTAGCGGCTCAACCATAAGGACATACAATATCGGTGACAGCGGGCACCCCTGGCGCGTTCCATTTGTTATACGGAATTTGTCAGAGAGGGCTTCATCCACCAACACTCTGGCTGTCAGGCAGGAGTACAGGGCCCGGACGGCGTGGATGGCATCCTCTCCCATACCAAATTTTTCTAAAACCTTAAATGCATAACCCTAGTGGACTCTATCAAAAGCTTTTTCCGCGTCCAAAGCTATCAAAACCGATGGGGAGCCTGTATTTTTTAAGGAGTGGATAATATTGAGGAGTCTTCTAGCGCCGTCTGAAGCCTGCCGCCCCTTTACAAATCCGACCTGATCTGAATGAACAATAGTTGGAAGTATATCAAGCATTCTGTTCGTCAGTATTTTTGCATAGACCTTAATGTCCGTATTAAGCAGGAATATTGGTCTAAAATTTGCTGGGCTGTCCGGTTCCTTGCCGGGTTTGGGCAATACAACCACTGTGGCTTGAAGCATTTCCTCAGGGAAACTACCCCTGTCCATAGCTGAGTTGTACATTCTTTCCAGGTGGGGGGCCAAGGACTCTGAAAATAACTCATAATACTCAGCCGAGAAGCCATCGGGCCCTGGGGCTTTACGATGTTTCATGGAGGATATTGTTTTCATTATTTCGGGTTTTTATATTGTGCGATTTAACGCGTCGGCATGAGTTGTACTTAGTGTTGGAAGGTTAATTTTGTTTAGGAATTTTTCTATGTTTACGTTGTTTGGATGTATAAGTTGGGGGTCATCCTTTAGATTATATAATTTATTGTAGAAGGAACGAAATACCTCCAATATTTGTTTTGGGTGAGTTAGTTTACATTCTTGGTTTTTTGGGTCTCGGATGAATGGAATGTTGGCTCTAATCAATTTTCTTTTTGTTAGGTTGGCCATCCATTTCGAAGGTTTGTTAAGGGAGGCGTATATATTCGCGCGATGGGACGTTATTTCCCTGTCATGGTCTCCTTGTAGTACTTTGCGTAATTCCAGCCGGGTTTTAAATAGGTCATTAAAGATCTGTTGATCTGTAGAGATTTGAGCCTGTTTTTCTAAGATTTGGATCTGGGATAATAGCTTCTCTGTTTTAGATCATTTTTCTTTTTTGTATCTAGCTCCCATTTTTATGAGAATGCCTCTCATGTAGGCCTTATGTGCTGTCCAAAGCACTTCAGGGCTGATTTCTGGGGGATTTTTTAGGATAAAATAGTCTGCAAGGGCATCTTGTATATCCTTACGGTATTTGGGAAGTTTCATCAAATAGGTATTATTCTTCCACAATTTGTTAAGGTGGCGGTTTTTTCCAAAAGCTAGGGAAGTTATTATTGGTGCATGATCCGACCACGTTACATAGTAACATAGTAACATAGTATGTAACATAGTATGTAAGGCTGAATGAAGACAATGTCCATCTAGTCCAGCCTATCTATCCTACTGTGTTGATCCAGAGGAAGGCAAAAAACCCCAAGGCCAGAAGCCAATTAGCCCTTTTGGGGGAAAAATTCCTTCCCGACTCCCGAATGGCAATCAGACTGTTCCCTGGGTCAACCCCTAATAGTTCCTACCTGCCTATATACCAGGATTGACACTTAACCTAATATTTATATCCTGTAATATCCTTCTCCAGAAAGACATCAAGTCCCCTTTTAAACTCCTCTATGGATTTTGCCATCACCACTTCCTCCGGTAGAGAGTTCCACAGTCTAACTGCTCTTACAGTAAAGAATCCCCTTCTATGTTGGTGATGAAACCTACTTTCCTCTAATCGTAGCGGATGTCCTCTTGTTACCGTCATGGTCCTGGGTGTAAACAGATCGCGGGAGAGATCCATGTGTTGTCCCCTCATGTACTTATACATGGTTATTTGGTCGCCTCTTAACCTTCTTTTTTCTAGAGTAAATAGTCCCAATTTGGATAGCCTCTCTGGGTATTCTAGTCCCGTCATTCCATGTATTAGTTTAGTTGCCCTTCTTTGAATCCCCTCAAGCACTGTGACATCTTTCCTGAGCACCGGTGTCCAGAATTGTACGCAGTATTCCATGTGACGCCTGACAAGTGCCTTATATAATGGAAGGATAATATTCTCGTCCTTCGCCCCTATACCTCTTTTAATGCACCCCAAGACTTTATTTGCCTTTGCAGCAGCTGACTGGCATTGGTTACTCCAGTTTAGTCTATTATCCACTAATACCCCCAGATCCTTTTCCATATCACTTTTCCCTAGTGGTACCCCATTAAGTGAATATTTGTGACATCCGTTCCTCCTGCCCATGTGCATAGTCTTACATTTTTCAACATTGAACTTCATTTGCCATTTTCCTGCCCAAGCCCCCAGCTTATCCAGGTCCGTTTGTAGCCACACATTGTCCTCCGTTGCATTAATTATATTGTATAATTTTGTGTCATCTGCAAATATTGATATTTTGCTGTGCAGCCCCTCTATCAGGTCATTGATAAATATGTTGAACAGAGTGGGGCCTAGTACTGAACCCTGTGGCACCCCGCTAGCGACTGTGGTCCAACCAGAGTATGAGCCATTTATTACCACCCTCTGCTTTCTATCATTGAGCCAATTTTACCCACTTACACACGTTTTCGCCCAGTCCGAGCTGCCTCATTTTGTATATTAGCCTATTATGTGGCACGGTGTCAAAGGCTTTAGAGAAGTCCAGATATACAAGATCAATAGATTCTCCCTGGTCCAGCTTAGAGCTTACTTCATCGTAGAAACTGATCAGATTTGTTTGACATGAGCGACCCTTCATGAATCCATGCTGGTGAGGAGTTATTCCCTTAATCTCCTTGAGGTACTCATCGATGGCGTCTCTCAGAATCCCCTCGAAAATTTTTCCCGTTACTGAAGTGAGACTTACTGGCCTGTAGTTACCAGGCTCACTTTTGCTCCCTTTTTTGTAAATTGGAACCACGTTGGCAATGCGCCAGTCCAATGGTACAACTCCGGTCTTGATAGTGTCTAGAAATATTAGGTATAGCGGCCTAGCTATCTCGTCACTTAGTTCCTTTAGTATCCTTGGGTGTAATCCATCTGGGCCCGGCGATTTATCAATTTTAGTTTTCTTTAGACGCTTCCGCACCTCCTCCTGCGTTAGGTATGAGATATTTTGTGAGGGGTTCGTTTTATTCCCCTGCATCTCGTGTGGCATTTCCTTTTCTTTGGTGAATACACTTGAGAAGAAACTGTTTAGTAGATTTGCTTTCCCTTCGTCATCATCAATGATTTCTCCTGCATTGTTTTTTAAAGGCCCAGCGCTCTCCCTGCAAATCCTTTTGCTGTTAATGTAGTTGAAAAACAGCTTCGGGTTGTTTTTGCTCTCTTTTGCGATCCGTCTTTCTGCTTCCTCCTTGGCAGTTTTGATCGTATCTTTGCATATTTTGTTTTTTTCCCTGTACGATTTTAGCGCTTCTTCGCTGCCTTGTTGCTTTAGTAGTTTGAACGCTTTCTTCTTTTCGTTTATTGCCCCTCGTACCGTCTTGTCGAGCCACATTGGTTTCCTTTTAGCTGAGTTTCTTTTATTTTTAAAGGGAATGAACTGCTCACATGAGGCGATTAGGATCCTTTTAAACTTTTCCCATTTGTCCTCTGTACTGTTATTTTTGAGGATGTTGTCCCAATTAATGTTACCGATAGTAGTTCTAAGCTCATCAAATTTTGCTTTACTAAAGTTTAGTTTCTTTGCCACTCCCTGATAAAGCTTCCTATTGATTGACAGCTGGAAGTTGATTATATTGTGGTCGCTGTTCCCCAAGTGCCCCTCAACCTGCACCCCCTTTATACGTTTGTTGGTTTGTTGGTTAGTACTAGGTCCAGAATGGCCCTCCCTCTTGTTGGTTCCTGCACAAGTTGGTTCAGGTAATTGTCTTTAATTACTCTCAAGAACTTATCACCCCTGTGAGATTTGCAGGTTTCGTTCTCCCATGTTATATCTGGGTAATTAAAGTCCCCCATGATAATTACTTCGTTTCGCTTTGACACCTCTTCTATCTGCCTTAGTAGTAAGTTTTCAGTTTCTTCTGTTGCTTTTGGTGGTCGATAGAAGACCCCTATCAGGATTTTGTTATTTTTTCCTCCCTGTATTTCAACCCACAGAGATTCCACCTGTTCGTCTCCTACCCCTATATCCTCCCGTAGCCTCGGCTTCAAGTTTGATTTGACGTACAGACATACCCCTCCCCCTTTCTGGTTCCTTCGGTCTCTTCTAAAGAGATTGTACCCCTGCAAATTCACCGCCCAATCGCACTTATCATCAAGCCATGTTTCAGTAATTCCGACTATATCATAGTTTTCATCAGTCATTCTCGCTTCAAGCTCACCTACTTTACCGATCAGACTTCGTGCATTCGTGGTATATCATTTTTTTTGTTTTTTAAATTTGTTTTGTTGCTATTCGTACTTATGGTTGATCTATCAGTTCTAACTGTACTAACCTCACCCCCTGCTCGACCCCCATTCCCTTTGCTTGGACCTGGATCGCTAGTTACACTGGCTACCCCACTATTTCTCATTTTACCCTCCCCCCCAGTCCCTAGTTTAAACACTCCTCCAGCCTTCTAGCCATCTTTTCCCCCAGCACAGCTGCACCCTCCCCATTAAGATGCAGCCCGTCCCTACGGTAGAGCCTGTAGCCGACAGCAAAGACAGCCCAGTTCTCCAGGAACCCAAATCCCTCCTTCTTACACCAACTCCGGAGCCACTTGTTTACCTCCCTAAGATCCTGCTGCCTTTCTAGTGTGGCTTTAGGTACAGGTAGTATTTCCGAGAAAACTACCCTGGAAGGTCTTTGCCCTGAGCTTGGACCCTAAGTCCCTGAAATCATTTTTGAGGGCCCTCCATTGACCTCTAACTTGTTCATTGGTGCCAACGTGCACCATGACTGCTGGATCCTCACTAGCCCCTCCCAGTAATCTGTCAATCCGATCCGCGATGTGTCGAACTCGAGCGCCAGGAAGACAACACACCGTTCGACGATCCCGGTCTTTATGGCAGATTGCCCTCTCTGTCCCCCTAATAATTGAGTCCCCCACCACTAGAACCTGTCTAGCCTGCCCTGCGCTCCCCGTCTCACTGGAGCAGTCATCCACCTGGCGTTCAGAGGGCGTGTCGTGCTGCAGCGGTGCTGGCTCTGTAATGGCATTGCCCTCATCTGCCAACGTTGCAGACATGTTGGGTTGTGCCAGTTCAGGACCAGCCTCCCTGAATCTATTCCCTCTACGCCTCCTTCTATCTGACACCCAGCTGACTGCCTGCTCCCCCTGCTCTTCCGTACTACCATCCGCCCCCACCTCTACCCCAGCGAGTGTCTGCTCAGTGAGCACCAAACTCCTTTCCATGATGTCAATGGCTCTCAGTGTTGCCAGTTGCCCATTTAGATCCAGAATTTGGGCTTCTAAATGTTCGACGTGCACGCATCTTGCGCAACAGTATGCACCCTCGATCGGCTGATCAAGGACCGCATACATTGCACAAGTAGCACACTGGATGACATTGCCAGACATGGAGCTCATCCTAATGGGGATCTAGAATTTACTTGTGGAAGTAGTGAAGATAGACTTGTTCACACTCCGCTCACACGCTGCCGCAACCGCTGACCGCTGCTGCAACCGCTGACCCGCTGCCGCAACCGCTGACCCGCTGCCGCAACCGCTGACCCGCTGCCGCAACCCCTCACCCGCTGCTGCAACCCCTCATCCACTGCTGCAACCCATCACATGCTGCTGCAACCCATCACATGCTGCTGCAACCCCTCACACGCTGCTGCCTCTGTGCAACCACTCAAACACTGCTGCTCTCACGCAACCTCTTACCCGCTGACACTTATGCGCAACCAGTCACAAAAATTTTTTTTTTTTTATACCCCCCTCACAAACACTTAGACCCCCAGACACACACACACACAGAAGACACAACTAACCAGATACACAGAAGACACACACTTAGCTCACAAACACACACAGAATATACTTATCAGCTCCTCCACTCCTCCGCTCCTCCTGGTGACGTCACCCGCTGTCCCGGCGGCCGCTCACTCTGCCCTCCTGTCTCAGCTGCTCCGCTAAACTCCTGGTGGCCTCTTGGCGCCGGCTGCTGCGCTCCGGTCTCTCTGGTCTCTCCTGCCCCCGCACCTGCTTCGGCTACCCCGCACCTGCTTCGGCTGCCCCCGCGGCTGCTGAGCTGCTCCGCTGTCCCCTTCAGCTCCCCGCTCGTGCCTCCGTCTCGTGCCGCTGCTCCTGGCGTCTGACGTCACTTCCGCGTGTTATTGTATCTATTTCAGCTTTAATTACCGAGGCGATAAGGGATCTGTCAACTAAGCATAGGTCTATCCGAGAGAAGGTTTTATGGCGGGCGGAGAAAAAGGAATATTCCCTAGCGGAAGCGTTGATACATCTAAACATGTCAAAGAGGGCATTGTTCTTTATCCACTCACTCCAACACACCCCTCCTCTCTTCTTGCGGTTCGTTGTGCCAGTATATTTTTCCGGCACTAAATTAAAGTCACCGTTTATAATAGTTGACCCTTTGGCTACTTTTCTTATTGTTTTTATCATTTTGTTTAGGAAGCTAATTTGCTTTGAATTTGGGATGTATACGTTAACTATTGTTGTTTGCGTGTTTCTTAGCGTGCCTACCAATACTATGAATCGGCCTTTTGGGTCACATATTTGTTTGTCAATCTTAAAAGGGGATGAGTCCCTAAATGCTATCAGGACGCCTGCGTGCTTTTTTGGGGCACAGGCGTGTACGATTTGGGGGTAACGTTTGTGGGACATTCTCTGACTGTCTGTATGCAGTAGGTGTGTCTCCTGGATACATACAATTTCTGCATCGAGACGTCGAGCCTCCTTCCATACCGAGCTCCTCTTGAATGGGGTGTTTAGACCGTTGGCGTTTAATGACATCAGCTTTGTAGCCATCTTTTTATGGTTGGTGAGTTGCAGTGGGCAGCGGAGAAGTGGAGGAATCTTTGAGAGTCTGCCAAGAAACAAATAATACAAAAGCAAGCAAAAACAACATGTTGCTTTATTATAACAGTCTCACTGTAAAGAGTGTATCCCCTTTTCCTTACTGAGAAAGCAGCACGACTTGTAGACCAATAGCTCAGGGTCCCTTTTGGTTGGTTAAGGGATTGCTGCATGATCAGTGAGATGTAGAAACAACAACTGCAAACAAATGTCAGCACAAGCATATGCCTGTGAGTACGGTTGGGGAGTAAAGTCACCATACTGAGAGGGCTCAAGACATCTTTGTGTTAGGACGGTAAAGCTGAATTAGCTTTTTGGTGGAAGATTCTTCTTTTTTTTTTTATCTTTGTCTTCTGATTCTTTCAGTGTCTGCTTTATCAGAGGAGGTTACAACACGATTAAGGATTTTGATACCCCATGTGCTCAGGGTTTCTGCTGCCGAGTTGGAGTTATGAAAGATATATGTTGAGTTTGCCTTTGTGACTATAATTTTTGTAGGAAAACCTCACTTGTAGGGGATGTTTGCATCCCTTAGGGCCGATGTCACATCTGCAAAATTTCTTCTTGCTCCCATAGTGGCCTGTGAGAGATCTATATAGACGCGAATGTCTGCATATGGACTTGGGAGAGTCTTTAGTTTTCTGGCAGTATTCATGAGGGCCTCCTTAGTGCTGTAATAGTGTATGCGCACTATAATGTCCCTGGGAGTGTTCTCTTTGAGAAATTTTGGAAGGGGGAGCCTGTGGGCTCTATCTATCTTTAGTTCTTGTTCTGGGATGTCTGGAAGAATTTTACAGAGAAAACGATTTACGAAACCTGCAATTTCAGCATTTGACACTTTCTCGGACACTCCTCGCAGTTTGACGTTGTTACGTCTGCTTCTATCCTCTAGATCTGTCAATTTTTCATGGGATGTTAGATTTTTCAGATCAGATTGTATGGTTTCCCTCAGTGCCATAACAATCTCTTTTATGTAGAGCTCTGAGGCTGGTTTGTTGGAGGCAGATAGGTTTGCTAGTGTGCCTTCTTTTGCATTAGTATATTCTTCCAGGCTAGGTAAGCTGGTGTCATCAGACAGCTTTTGTTTCTGCTTTTCAGGGCTGCCTGTGGGGGAGGGGATGCACTGTGATAGCGTGGTCGGCGCCATCTCATGTCCCCCAGGATGCCCTGTATTGTCCCCAGCCCCCAGGGATTCTCTCTCCTCTGCGCTCTCTTCAGCCCGCTTAGATCTTCCTACTGCCGGCATTTTCCCCTCTGCAGCCCGAGGCTCACCTGTCATTAGCGCTGCTGTGATCTCCGGCATCTCCTCCGCTTGTGAGCCTCCGGCTGAAGCGTCCCCTGCATCCATGTCAGAGGGGGTGCCGCGCGCCGGGAAAAAGTCCTCCAATCTGGCTGGTTTAGCCTTGGTTGTTCTTCTTTTTGACATTGCCGGGTTTCCCACAGGTTCTCCTGTTCTGCAAAGCTGCTTAGTCCCGTCCTCGGTCGCTTTTTCGTTGCTTTAGAGCCTGAGCTGAACGGAGCCTAGAAGGATGCGCCCGTCCTGCTGCCTCTCTTGGCCACGCCCCCCTATTGCATCTTACTTTGTCAGTGACATTGGTGTATGAAATGCCAGTCTTAGTATATGTGCCCCATAGAACTGGAGGGGCATTACAACCTATATAAAAAAACTTTTTTTAGGACAGGGAATGGCATAATAAATATAACAGCCATAACCTAACCCTTCCACCGTGCTGCCATTATAGCACCACCAACCCAGCCCCAACTGCTCTGGTCCCCGCTGAAACAGGAAGTGGTGATGTCACGTTCATGGTTCACTTGACCACTGCAGCCAATCGTTGGCCAATGTGTTGGCATGTGTGCACTGAGTTCAGTGTTTGGCAACAGCAGTCAAGTGAGCAAAAAATGTGAGCTCAACACTTCTTGTCTCAATGTGGACCACTGGGTCTTCAGCGCTGGACTGTAGGCACAGTAGAGAGGTGATCAATGGATGTTTTATTACTTTAGGCCATTTCTTACCCTGATGGAATTTTTTTTTTTAAGTTGGAAAATCCTTTTAAAACATAACATTCTGATTTCCTGCAGCTACCACTAGAGGGAGTGTTGGAGTTTAGTGCATAGTGTCTAAAGGCGTTGAGTGTAGAACCCAATGCAGGACGCTGTAGTTCATAAACTTTATTGTGATGTTAAATTGTGGGTTTATCTTTATTTTTGGTAGATGAAGACAAGAAAGTCTGAACCTGAACAGAAGAACTCTGTCACTATCCATGCAGTAATGAAGGCAGCCTTACTGCATGTTCCTCTATACCAGCAGCAGTAGTGGGAAGAGTGCTGAGAGTTGTAGTTCAGCCGTCGCTGGGCAGATATAACACAATAATGGGCTGCTTCTTTGACCCTTCATGCTTCTTCACAGTTGCATGTCATTGTATAAATGATATCTCTATTAAGTGTGACATGGAGGAAGTCATTAGTTTCTAGTTCCCAGCACTTATGTAATGTTGCCATTTATAACTAAGGGCAAAAACAGACGGCCGTATGCGCAGCTACACGGATTGTAGTTGCGCACAAACAGGTTTTTTTTCTTTTTGGACTTTTTAAACTCTGTGCTAGTGCGAGCAAAGTTGAAAAAAATAGCGGGAAGATAGGTCCATGGGAGGAGGCGGGATGGGCCAGGGCTTAGCTGCACCCCCTTCCATTGCAAAGACCGAAGCGGGTAGGAGAGCAGAGGTGAGCCTGCAAAGGGGAGGGAGGGGAAAGGGCGACCGAATGGTAGCCACGTGTATATGCACCGCAACCCATGCCGTCTGAACGGGCGCACAAATGTTTGATTTTGTGCGCCCATTCACCAGTTTTATCTCTCCCAATCTAGCGTATATCGGCTGGCCAAGAAACCGGCGGCCTATATACCCTTGTGGGAAAGAAGCCTGATCAATATATATATATATATATATATATATATATATATATATAGATATGTATTACTTTTCATTATACTATGATTATTGTTTCTTTACAAATTGTGTATACAATGAAAAACCTCTCCAGAAGACCACCTCTTTGTGAAGACCACTCCCTTATCCAGACGAGATGTTCTGGATAAGTTCCACCATGTACAGTCTTATTATATAGCCTTATATGAGACCTCTTTTTAGTACAATTTTTGGTTGTCATCTCAAAGAGGTTTCACTATACTTTATGTTTTACTACAAAGACATGTAGGAGGCGCTTTACATATATAGCCACACTGGTGCTCTTTTGGTTTCTTTTCTTTCTCTTCCTCTAGTCAACGAGAAAGTTTGATAAGAACATGAAGTATCTGTTTATGTAGGATGGATGACGATTTAGATGTTTTAATATTATCAGGCAGACTAAATACATATGGGGAGAACAAAGTGGAATACGATGAGTCTGTCATGGTTGCCTGCTGCTAGTACAAGAAAAAATAGTTGGCACCACAATAAATGGAACGGGGTGCTGCTATTGTGTCATTGAGGCGATATGTAACAAAAACCGGGAAAAGAAACAAAACAGCACACCTAGAATGAAAAAAAAACTAATATAAGCTTAATTGGCAAACACACTGAAAAACAAACATAAAAACATTTAAAAACAATACTGCCCTCATGATATGGGGCACAAACATCTGTGCAACCAATGATGCTATATAAAACTATCAACAAAAATAAATAAAGGCTAAACTCCCAGTTGTGGATCAACATATAAACCCATACAATATATAAAAATATCTCTCATGTAATCAACATATAAACCCATACAACATATAAAAAATATCTATAATATAATAACCAACATATATCCCCAACATATACGAAAATAAAGCACAAATAGCAAAATAATAATTTAGTTACATACTATGACATGCAATACAAATTAACAAATACCAAGCCCCATGATAAGGGCTGGAGATTCTCCCATGCGTATCTCTATACACAGGTAGCTTCCCCAGGGGTAACCATAAGATGCCGATACTAATTTTATAGCGCTGCTTCCATGCGTACGAAAAAAAAGCAGCGTGCTCTATTCTTTGCTCACTCAATACCTGTGCAATTGCGCAATACACTGGTCAATTCAGCGAGA
Source organism: Eleutherodactylus coqui (assembly GCF_035609145.1). Classification (NCBI taxonomy): domain Eukaryota; kingdom Metazoa; phylum Chordata; class Amphibia; order Anura; family Eleutherodactylidae; genus Eleutherodactylus; species Eleutherodactylus coqui. Next base: position 183,538,237 of record NC_089843.1, on the reverse strand, counting down.
GAAAGAACACATCTGGAACTAATTAGGCTAAATAACCTTTTAAATCACGGCGCAGGTTTGTCCTGTTCCCATGTGAAATAGCCCTGCAAGTGCAAAAAGTACAGTAATATGCGCAAAAAGTCACGCAAAAATGGTGACAATGAGCTGCACTTGTGTGAGCGTGTTTTGTATATATGCTCATGTGATTACGACCTTAGGGTCCTTTTACACGGGACGATTTTCATTTGATTTTTTTGCCTGTGGAGTGCAGAGGAGGGTGGCGTTCTCCTGAACTCTCTTCCTCCAGGCCACGTGACTGTTTTCAGAAATCTCGTAGAGCGGACACTTGAATAAAGGGAGTGAAGTGGCCACGTTTCCTTACTTTATCTGGAATATGGCTCCACTTTCATCTTAACCTACTCTTTAAGGGCTCAGTCACACGGGTGCATTGGCATCCGTACACCGGCGCCGATGCACCCGTGTGACTGACAGTTAGCAGACGGGCGTACCTGAAGACGGCCGTCTCTCTCCAGCGCCGATGAAAGAACACATGACCGGCAATGAAGCCGGTCACATGTTCTTTCCTCCGACACTGCAGAGAGACGGCCGTCTTCAGGTACGTCCGTCTCCTTCCTGCAGTAACATGGGCGCCGATGCGCCCGTGTGACTGAGGCCTAAACAGGGTCTAGCAGAGTTAGCAGTGGCATCTGGATCCTAGTGCCTGAACAGTGTCTAGCCGATATACGGCGTTTCTCTCTGCGGGGAGGAGGCTGGAAGAGCTGGGAGCAGTGCCCCTCTCTAACTCCTCTTAACCCCCTCTCCGCCCCTCTGCACTATTTGCAATGAGAGGAGGCGGGGCTAAATTCTGAGAATTAGCTTCCTCCCCACCCCACCTCTCCTCATTGAAAATAGTGCAGGGGGGCAGAGAGGAGGCAGAGAGGGGGCGGGAGCTCAGAGCACTGCTCCCGGCTTTTCCAGCCTCCTCCCCCAGCAGAGAGAGATGCCGTATATCGGCTGTCGTGAATACCCGGCCGATATACGGTCATCTGAATGCACCCTTAATAAGTGTTTTTTCTGACGCATCTGCACACCCGATAGACTTTTAGGGGAACCAAGTGTGTACAAAAGTAGAACATGCTGCAGTTTTTGTCATGCGCGTGATAAAAGGAATTGAGAATAAACCCCTTGAGATCAATGGGTCACACTCTCTTTTTATTGCGTGCAAATTTTGCACAAGCAAAAAATGTTCAAGTACAGCAATGTGAAGCTGCCTATAAGCGCAAAAATGCTTTCGGTAGTGCGACTGTGAAGGTCGGGCTATTTCAAGCGTTTTAGTGCATTTATGCGCATTTTACTCTACCTTCTGCACTGCCTAAGACTGTTCTCACATCCGCCATGATTGAAAACGGCGTACAGCCTAATTAGTCCCCGGGTTTATTGATTTCCCTGCAAAACTGCACAGTTCATTGCGCAATTTCTCAGGGATCAGCTGTTCATTTGCACACCCCCATAGACTCCTATAGTGCTTTGATACGCAAATGTGCACAAAAATAGAGCATGTTGGCTTTTTGTTTTGCATGGGCAAAATGCGCGCACAAAAGAAAACAGTGAGACCGAACTCATTGAAAACAATGGGTCCTATTCTGTGCGCAAGATTTGTGCACGCAAAACAATACATAAGTCTGAAGCTGCCCTAATACTCCATGGTTTGTTAAGGGCTCATAGGAAAGCATTACATGATTTCTATCATTGTATCTCTTAGAGGAGCCGTGAGAAGCGTTGCCGTAGTATACAGGAACCGACTACTTCAAGCTAGATCCTGTCTTTTTCCAAAACCATCAAATAAAAAAGTTGAAAAGCACAGAACTCATTTTTGCTCTGATCTCTTTTCAGCTGTCTCTCATCTGTAATGTCTCAGAGATCAAGTCTGATATATCTTGAGCACTCCAATTCTCTGTTTCTTGTGAGCTCTTGAAGCAGTGAAATCCCTTAAGCCGTCTAAAGTTGCTATGAACTATTCTTATTTTCTGATCTTTTATCCAAACTCTTTTCAAACCTACCGAAAGTACAGAAGTGCCTGCTGATCTCCCCTGAGCTAGTCCTGCTATCTCTGCTGAGGGTTTGTTACAATGTATCAATCTAGATAATTAAAGGGGTTGTCTCGCGCCGAAACGTTTTTTTTTTTTTTTTCCATAGGCCCCCCGTTCGGCGCAGGACAACCCCAAAGGATGTGTTAAAAAAAAAAAATATTACTTACCCGAATCCCCGCTCTGCGACGTCTTCCTTCTTCCTTCTTCTTCCTTCACCAAGATGGCCGCCGGGATCTTCACCCACGATGCACCGCGGGTCTTCTCCCATGGTGCACCGTGGGCTCTGTGCGGTCCATTGCCGATTCCAGCCTCCTGATTGGCTGGAATCGGCACACGTGACGGGGCGGAGCTACGAGGACCAGCTCTCCGGCACGAGCGGCCCCATTCACCAGGAAGAAGACCGCACAGCGCAAGCGCGCCTAAAAAAGCAAGAAGACATCAGAATTAGACGGATCCATGGCGACGGGGACGCTGGCAACGGAGCAGGTAAGTGAATAACTTCTGTATGGCTCATATTTAATGCACAATGTACATTACAAAGTGCATTAATATGGCCATGCAGAAGTGTATAACCCCACTTGCTGCCGCGAGACAACCCCTTTAACTTCTACATACAACCACAGCACAAACTTTTCTGCTGTCCTCTAATAGTTGCTGGAATCACCTTACTGGATGTCACGTTCAGCAGCACACTTCCTTTTTTTTCTAGCTCTAGATATTGTTTTCTCTTTGTATATGTACTAAACTACTTCATCGTATATTTCCCATGTAATAAGGAGCTTTACACAACAATGGTGTATTTACCTAACGTATGTAAATATCCGTCCCATATATGCAAATGGGGCAGTTCCTGCAGCATGTGCATGCATTTCTACAAGCCCATTCAGATATATGGGACTGTTGCGGAAATTTCTACAACCAATTCATTCACACAGGGTGGAAATGTTGCAGAGTTTCTGCAGCAAAACATTCTGTGGCAATTCCGCCACATTTCCGCATCCAAAGCAAAGTGAAAATCCACAATGTTAATGAAGATTTAACTCAAAGCCTTTTACCTGGCAACAAGGAAAAAAGGAGAGTTGTGCCCGTAGGCTGCCAGGTCCTGGCAAAAAGTTGCTCTGATAGCGCAAAGAATTGGAAGGTGAGAGGAGGTGCTGTATCTGCCGAAATCAGCAGAACTCTAAGCATATGCTCTGTGAGTTCAACAATTTTCGGTCACATTGCTGCTCCTGCATTCCAGAATTAGTAAAGGCTACAGTTACGAGTAGTAGAAAGCAGTTTAGACAAACTATAAAACACTGAATGATCACTGCATTAGGAATACCTACTCGGTAACAGGTTGGTCCATCTTTTTGGGTGATCACAGCTTTCAGACGTCAGGGAACAGATTCAGAAAGGTGACAAACATCCTTCATACTCAGTTAGTGCACTTTTTGCAGATAACAGGATACAGATTTCACAGCCCTTTCCAGCATATCACAAACATGTTTAATGGGCTTACAGTCCAGTAAATTTGGGGGCCAAGGCAGTGAGAATTCATTGTCATGTTCCTAGTGATCACTCCTAAGTGCTCGAAGCTCGGAGCATTGTCCTGTTGAAAGATGGCACTGTTGTTGGGGAAGACTTCCTGATTATATGAGTGCAGATGACCAGCTAACAGGTCCCTGTAGTGTTCACCATTCAAGGATTGAGGTATGATAGCCAGTGGTCCTAGCCCATGAAGAAAAATGTTCCCCAAGCCATGACACCACCACCATCTGCCAATTGATCCCCAACAGTGCACCTATGGATTATGGCTTCATGCTGTTTATGCCAATTGAGGACTCGGCCATCCATATGGTTCATCAGGAAATAGAACTCATCACTCTAGATGACCTTCTGCCAAGTCCATTGATATCTTTCCTAGGCTCATGAAGGGCGGGGGCACACTTGTCAGTCTTTGTCTGTTGAACCCCGGTCGATACAAAGTACATTTTGTTAATGTAGAGATTTGTCTAACTTCCCCGCTGTTGTACTGCTAGGTCAGTTGGTCCACTGTGGTATATAATTGCTGTAATACCAGACACTCGCCTCTAGTATCAACCACACATGGCCTACAACTGGATGATCTTCAGTTGAATATCTGTCCGTGGTTCAACCAGTCTGGGTACACTCTTCATATCGTGGTTTGGGAACAACCAACAGGTACGACTGTTTCAGAAATACTAGAGAGTAGCAGCAGCACTCCACAGTTAAATAACACCCCTGGTGTAAGGTACCATGCAAAGCCCAGTTAGGATCCCGACTTCAAGGGTCCACCGTTGGTCATAAATGTAGAAGACAGAAGTCAGTAGGGCAGCATCCACTTAAAATTTTCTTCTTTATTGAGTCAAATACATCAAGGTAAGACAAGCAACAGCCACGTATCGACCCTATGCCAAGCTTGACAAAGACCCATTCATAGGGTCCATACGTGGCTGCTGCTTCTGTCTTCTACATTTATGTTTCAGAAATACTGGCAGCATACCTCCGAGCACCAACAATCTGCCCGCGGTCAACTCAAGTCACCACGTTTAGTCATGACTGCCAATTTTTCTTTGCAGAGGAGAGGTCAGCACATCATCTCATTATCTGAGAACAAATTATGACATGGTACCGCATTACAGACCATAAGATTGTGACGATCCAGCGGTTCCTAATGTAGTGATCATTCAATGTATAATATAGTGAAACTTATAAAACTTGTATCTAACTGCACTAAAATGTTCTGCTATTGATGTTAACCAGATTAAGGGCTTCTACCCATTAGCGTTTTTTAAGGCTGCGATATTGCTGCGTTTTTTTCAATGGAACTTTCAAATGTTTGTGCTTTTGCGATTTGTGTGCGATGCGATTTTAACATTAGAAAGTCCCATTGAAAAAAACGCAGCGATATCGCAGCCTTAAAAAAACGCTAGTGGGTAGAAGCCCTTAATTCTTAAACTGTTGTTACTAATCATATTTAAAGGAACCAGTTAAAAAACGTGACATACAACACCCTACTGCTTGAACTATAAGGTAAAGTATAAAGTAAGTAGTGGTATTTGTAGTTTTGGTTAACTTATAGCTGTGGTAGCATTAAATCCATTAGATGATGTAAAACATTGCCATTAGATACTTTAATAGACCCTTATTTTCTGGAATGAGTGATGTCATTCACATACAAGAAGTGGATTTGGAAGCTACTCTTCATTTTGTTGGCTTTCGTCTGCTCTGTCCACGCTTGACCTATTGTAATGAACTACAAGGAAAAGAATGAATCTGAAATCCCACACTGATAAGAGATCAGTGCATGTAGAGGAGAGGAGGGTTAGGAGGGTTTAATGGGACTCTTACAGCTTGTAACTGCAAACTGAAACCATAGACACACCTCACTTCCCTTCCATTCATTGTTTAATGTTCATGTTCCCATATGAATGTACAGTTACAAAAGGAAACAAGTGAGAGGTAGTGTTGGTATAAGGGCTCCTTCAGGCGCAGTGAAGGTCGGTCGTATCGCTTTTTACTGTATTTATTGCGCTGCTTAAGACCATAAACATCAGCGCAAGACACAACCAAGCCAGGATTGAAAAGGCAATACGGCTTTAATTGGTTTCAGTTGTGTTGATCTCCTTGCAAAATTGCACAGTTCATTGCACAATTGCGCAGGTAACTTGCGTACCCCCATAGACTTTAATGGTGTCTTTGGTGCATAAATGTACACCAAAATAGAGCCTGTTGCAGAGTTCTTTTGTGTGCACGACAGTGAGAATGCACCCATTGAAAACAATGGGTTCTACTTTCTGCAAATTGCGCTCAAACACTCTCCAATAAGTAAAACCTAAGGGCTCAGTCACATAGGTGTTTTGACGCACAAATTTTGAACGCATCAGTTATGCGTTCAAAAATTTGCGTGACCGAAGCAGGCGTAACGGCGGAAAAAACACTGCTACCAGCGTTTATCTGCTCAAAAAGAGCGCTGCCCGCTATCCCCTGCTGCGGCTGTGACAGCTGCAGCAGGGGATTCCTTGGATGAGAAACTACTGGATGCTGTCACATCCAGGGGTTTCACCTGTGGTCAATAGGGCCGGCGGCTCCATTGACATACAGAGAACATCGCGATCCTCTGCTACAGCTGTGACAGCTGGGTCAGAGGATTTCTTCATCTCTGCGGGGAGACCCATTGTCACTGGACACTGTGACCTTTTCTCCTGCACTGCTCTGAGGAGTATTCAGCAGGCAGGGATTTAAAATCTCCGGCTGCTGAATGGGCTGCCTTTAATTAGCTGAGCACTGTAACCAATCAGAGGCAGCTCTCAGCTATTGAATGACAGCTGACAACTGCCTCTGATTGGTCACAGTGCTCAGCCAATCTGAGGCAGCACTCACCCATTCATGAATTCATGAATGGGTGAGTGCTGCCTCTGATTGGCTGAGCGCAGAGACCAATCAGAGGCAGCTCTCAGCTGTCATTCAGTAGCTGAGAGCTGCCTCTGATTGGTTACAGTGCTGAATACTCCTCAGAGCAGTGCAGGAGAAGAGTCGGCTGGACGCGGCAATGCCCCGGCAGCTGCAGAGAGGTGAGTATAGATTTTTCTTATTTTTTACACATTTTTAGGATGGTTTTCAGGGAAGGGCAACAGCTGTGGCAGAGGATCACAATCTTCACTGTATGTTCTCAATGGGGTTGGCACTGCTGCCGTCGGCCCCATTGGGCACAAGGTGAAACAAGGATGCTGTACATCCAGGGGTTTCACATGCACAGAACACCGGTTTGCCGCAGAATGCAGTTACATGCGTTATGCGAACCGATGTCCTATCATTTTCACCACAGGCGTTTTCCCACATGCAAAATTCGCACATGTGACCGCTGCTATTGAAAAGCACTGGTTCTATCTAGTGCAAATTTTTTGACGTGCAGAAAAACGCCCATGTGACTGAGCCCTAAGGCTACCACATACTGATAAATCAATGTACTTGTCAACCCATCCCTTCTGTGTGTAGGATAATTGTCAACCATGTATGTGCACAATCACAAAATCACAACACATTCTTACACAGCTGTACACGTGTTTTAGATATAGAGCAGCTAGAAATGCTGTGGCCACTATGCATATTTTGGTCTTTTTTCATCCCTTTACATGGCTTTTAGCCTTTTTGTATTTCAGATTTATTATAACTATAGATGAGCGAGTATACTCGCTAAAGGCAATTGCTCGAGCGAGCATTGCCTTTAGCGAGTATCTCCCCCGCTCGAGACTGCAGGTTCGGGTGCCGGCGGCGGGCACGGTGCTGCGGAGGAGAGCGGGGCGGAACGGAGGGGAGATCTCTCTCTCCCTCTCTCCCCCCTGCTCCCTCCTGCTGACAGCCACTACTCACCGCTCCCCAGCGCCGGCACCCGAACCTGCAGTCTCGAGCGGGGGAGATACTCGCTAAAGGCAATGCTCGCTCGAGCAATTGCCTTTAGCGAGTATACTCGCTCATCTCTAATTATAACTTTTTCTTGCATGCTTTCTGAGGGAGTAGGTTCTTCATGATATGATGTGACATTTACCCTTACTTTGGTGTGATTTCTACTACCCAGGTGTTCTATAAGGGGGTTAGTCTTGTGTGTGGCCCTTGACCCTTATAATGGGACCCCAATCAAGGATCGCACAGAAAAGAGTCTGACTAACGACAACAACCTGAACTTTACTTTACTCTAGGCGTTACGTTTATGCAGGGCTTATTCACCTACACTGAGTGTGAATGAACTATGTACAGTGTTCACACCAAAACACAATGGTCCTAAAAGGACCACACCAACAAACATAAAAGGGAAAACTATACCTAGCAACTTATGGGGGAGAGGACCCTGCTGTAGGGCGATCGTCCTAAGAAGAACAACCCTGTGTCTGGTACCTAAGGGTCTAGTCTGTCCCTAAACTGAAAGTAGGGAAGGGAACATACCTAGACAGATATAAGGTAAACCGCATAGGTTCTCAACACATAGATGTTGCATGCTCACCCCACACGCCAAAGAAGACATGGATTCTGATGTCTGCACACCCGCAGACGGAAGGTGATCCATTCAGACCAGACGTCCAAACACCTACGGTCAGAAGGGGATTCAGGCGTTCATACACCTATGGATAGAAGGAGATACAGGCATCTACACACCTCTGAATGGAGGGGATTCATTCATACCAGTCGTCCACACACCTACGGTCAGAAGGGAATTCAGGCGTCCACACACCTATGGACAGGAGGGGATTCAGGCATCTACACGCCTACGGATGGAGGGGATTCTGTCATCCACACACCTACAGATGGGTGGGGATTCAGGCATCTACACGTCTACAGACTGAGGGGATTCAGGCATCAACACACCAATGAACAGAGGGTATTCAGACATCTACACACCTACGGATGGGAGGGTATGTAGGCATCTACACACTTACAGGATGGAGGGGATTTCAGCATCCACACACCTACAGATGGGAGGGAATTAAGGTGTCTACACATTTACGGACTGAGGAGTTTCAGACATCTACACACCTATGGATGGAAAGGATTCAGGCATCCACACACCTATGGATGGAGGGGATGCAGGTATCTACACACCTACTGACGGAGGAGATTCCGGAATCCACACACCTACGGATTGGAGGAGATTCAGGTGTCTACACACCTACGGACGGAGGGGATTCGGGCGTCTATACACCTATGGATGCAGGGGATTCTGGCATCCACACACCTACAGATAGGAGAGGATTCAGGTGTCTACACATCTATGGACTTAGGGGATTCAGGCATCCACACACCTACGGACAGAGGGTATTCAGATATCTACACACCTACAGATGGGAGGGGATTCAGGCATCTACATAGCTATGGATGGAGGGGATTGCAGCATCCACACAGCTACGGATGGGAAAGGATTCAGGTGTCTACACATTTACAGACTGAGGAATTTCAGACATCTACACATCTATAGACAGGAGGGGATTCAGGCCTCCACATACCTACGGATGGGGGGGGGGGGGAGGGAGGGGATTCAGGCATCATTTTCCCCCAAATGGGCTAATTGGCTTCTGCCTCTTGGGGTTTTTGCCTTTCTCTGGATCAACTAGGGGTTGAAACAGGTTGAACTAGATAGACATTGTCTTCATACAGTCTAACATACTATGCTACTATGTTACACACTTACGGATGAAGGGGATTCCAGCATCCACACACCTATGGACAGGAGGGGATTTAGGCATCTACACACCTACAAATGGAGGAGATTGAGGCGTCTACACACCTATGGATGGAGGGGATTCCGGCATTCGCATATCTACGAATAGGAGGGGATTCAGGCAAATACACACCTACGGATAGACAGGATTCAGGTGTCTAAAAAACTACAGACGGAGAGGATTCTGGCATCCACACACCTGCAGATTGGAGGGGATTCAGGCATTTACACATCTATGGACACAGGGGGATTCAGGCTTCTACACACCTATAGATGGAGGGGATTTCAGCATTTCCACATCTACGAATTGGAGGGGATTCAGGCGTCTACACATCTATGGATGGAAAGGATTAAGGCATCCACACACCTATGTATGGAGGTGTCTACACTTACAGATGGAGGGGATTCCAGGATCCATGCACTTACGGATGGGATTGGATTCCGGCATCTACACATCTACAGACTGAGGAGATTCAGACAACTACACACCTATGGACAGTAGGGTATTCAGGAGTCCACACACCTATGGATAGGAGAGGATTCAGGCATCTACACACCTACGAATGGAGGGGATTCCAGCATCCACATACCTACGGATAGGAGGGGATTTCAGCATCCACACACCTATGGACAGGAGGGGATTCAGGCATCTACACACCTACAGATGGATGGAATTCAGGCATTTACACACCTATCGATGGAGGGAATTCCGGCATACACACACCTATGAATGGGAGGAGATTCAGGCAAATACACACCTACAGATGGAGGGGATTATGATGTTTACACAACTATGGACAGAGGGGATTCTGGCATCCACACACCTGCAGACGGGAAGGGATTTAGGCGTCTACACATCTATGGACTAAGGGGATTCAGGTGTCTACGCACCTACGGATGAAGTGGATTCCAGCATCCACACACCTACAGATAGGAGGAGATTGAGGCATCTACACATCTACAGACTGAGGACATTCAGACATCTACACAACTATGGACGGAAAGGGAAACAGGCATCCACACATCTACGGATGGGGGGGATTCAAACATCTGCACACCTACAGGTGGGAGGGAATTCAAAAATCTGCACACCTACGGACAGAGGGGATTCAGACATTTACACACCTATGTACAGAAGGGGATTCAGGTGTCCACACACCTACGGATGGGAGGAGATTCATGTGACCACACACCTATGGATAGAAGAAGATTCAGGTGTCCACACACCTACAGAGAGAGGAGATTCAGACATCTATCCAACAATGGATGGGAGGGGATTCAGGCATCCACACACCTATGGACAGGGGGGATTCAAACATCTGCATACCTACAGGCGGGAGGGGATTCAGACATCTGCACACCTATGGACGGAGGGGATTCAGGCGTCCACACATTTATGGATGGGAGGGGATTCACGCATCTACACACCTACGGGCGGGAGGGAATTCAGGCATCCACACACCTACGGATGGAGGGTATTCAAACATCTACACATCTATGGACGGGAGGAGATTCAGGCATCCACAAACCTATGGATGGAGCAGAATCTGGCATTCACACAGCTACAGATGGGAGGAGATTCAGATGTCCACACACCTACAAACAGAGGGGATTCAGACATCTGCACACCTGCGGATGGGAGGGAATTTAGGCTTCCACACACCTATGGATGGAAGGGATTCAGACATCTACACACCTACGGACAGGAGGAAATTCAGGCATCCACACAGCTATGGACAGAGGTGAACAAACAAGACCAAACATGAATTCCAGTCTGGATCCAGGCTAACATAGAGACTAGACTCAGATTAGACTCCTACAGAACATAGAGACTAGACTCAAACACCAAAAACAGACTACACCTATCTGACACAGCATAGAGCTTGACTCAGACACCAAACTAGATCCAGAGAGCTACACAGCACACATCCTCTCACAGACAGCTAGACTACAGAATGACCCACAACCAGGAATGGGTGTGACTGGTTTAAATATACTCACACCATGGCTGATTTGCCAACCAGGGGACACACCTTCCAGTCTACCAATCAGTCCATATGCCATAGGAAATGTTACAGCAGAGTGGAGAGGAGGGCTCCAGTGAGGTATTTCCAGCAGAAAATGACACAGGAACCTTTTGCAGTGACAGGTAAAAGGCAAACAGCAAAGTTGAAGGCATAGCCATATGGACTAGGCTGACAAAATAACATTTTACAGATGGCACACCTTAACACTAGAGCTTTGCTGAACCCACAGTACAGTCTCTCTCTCATCCCCTCCTTCCTCTACTTCTAATGGTCCAGAAATGCCCCAATGCTCCAGAGACATTTCCACGAAAGGTCTCAACTGAGATGGGTCAAGACGGCAGGGAGTTGTGTGCCTTGACTAAATATTCCTCTACAGCATTAGTGCAAGAATGAGGAGGAGAGTCAGGCATTCAGGAAATTCATTGGGAGTCCAGAGGATCTCCTCCTTTTTAAAGAGTCTGTCAAACATTCCAGGAGGGTTGGCAAGTATGGTGTAACTATATAGTATAACATAATCAGTAGTGAAGAGTTAAGAAGCACAACACCTACAAGCAGAATTGGTTATAGCACACAACAGCAAACAGTACATAACATATGTAACATCAATCTGCCAAAGCAGTTGTTCCAAAATCTAAAGTTATTCCCTATCCACAGGATAGGGGTTGACTTTATGATCGGCAGGATTCTGACCACTGTGTCCTCCACCGATCCCAAGAGCGGGACACGCAATGGTCCATGTTATTTAAGATTATTAGGAATATACAGTATGGAACACTATAGCTCACAAAACTATTTGGAGTGAAATCTGCAGCAGAATTTTTCTGAAAATCATTTACACAACAGAACTGCCTGTATGGTAGAGCCTCTGCAGCTTCTATAGCAAGGAGCTATATAGTCACCATACACTGCAATAAGTCTCCAGCAGATCCACGTGTACAGAGAGGACACAGAAGATACTACTTTTCTGTAACATAAATCAAAAACTTTAATTCATTCACAAGTTCTACTGATTTATGAAAGAAAAAGTATAATGTTAGTTACCGTCCAATCATCATTTTATAGTTTAGAATAAACTAAGGAGAAGAATTCCAAGATGAGCTGTAAAATAGACTTTAATCCCACATGACCACAAAAGATAAGTCTTTACAAAGTAACACATAGTTTGGACATTTTTGGAGATGTAATTTAGCTCTTACGTAGATAGAGTCACCTTGACGTTCAGTATTTCCAAGAAACCGAGGCAGGGAAGAAGCATCTGAACATTGGCTGAATCTAGTGTATATAAAGTTCATTGTCCTTCACAAAGCAACTCTTAACTGCACCCAGATGACTGGTATAATGATAGACATTAACATTGTCTAACCAATTACGTGTTACCGCTGGACATTTATCCTTGCTGAATACAACATACCTGTCGTACAAAAGAGAGTTTTATATAGAGAGCTTAATGTAGCTTGTAAAATTGCACACACTTTCTTCTATTTTGTATCATATGATATTTATCTTATGCATTAAATGTCATGAGCTTCATTGGCTCGCTGAGATTGTATTCCACATTTCTCAACAAATATTAAAATCTGTTCACAATGGTGTCATGGCTTTTGTCTATAATGGAAGCCATGACGATGTGCTTCATCCATTCTATGAGAGATCCAAGTTGTAACCAACAGATCTGAATGAGTTCTAATGGGGTCCATTGGGGTTAGTAGAGGCTTCCATCATTCGTTCGGTTTAAACGTGAGTCAACGATGAATGGAAATCATTCATTTTCAACAGAACTAATTGGCTTGTTCACTTCTCGTTGTGTTTAAATACTCCCTGCTCAGTGTATACATAGGAATATAGAACACTGAACGAGAAGTGAACGATTCTCAACAAGGATCTACCTGTCTAAACAGGCTGTGCAAAAGAGTGTCAGAACCGGCAACTCTCGGGGCCGCCGTGCCCGCACCACCGGTCCGGCCACCCGGGGTACAGGAGCACGGCGCAGAGGTACCCCGGTTCTTGTGATCTCCCCGGGCCGCTGTAAGACTGGTCGCCGCCGGGTTGCTAGGGAGGCAGCTGGTGCTTCTAGTCGCTTGACTACCAGGCTGGCTTCCCTGGTAACTGTCTGTGCAGTGAGACTGGGGGCGTGCCCCCAGCACCGCCCTGATTAGCCCTGCTGCTGTCAGGCTCCCCGCCCCAATCAGCTTCTGGGGCGGGAGCGCTGACAGCATTTAAATAGGTGTGTTTTCCTCTCAGGCCTTGCCAGTGTTAGTTTGGTCTTCCAGCTGCACCCGCGTATTCTTTTGACTCCTGTTTGTGACCCCGGCTTTCCTGACCTCTGCTTTTGGACCTTGACTACGTTTTTGCCTGACCCCCCTGTACTGCGTACCCTCCTGTTGCCGACCCGGATTGTCTGACCATTCTACCGTTGTTTGTCTTCAGTGTCTGTTTGCCTTCCCGTGTCCCGCTTCCCTAGTGAGGGTAGGGACCGCCGCCCAGTTGTCGCCCTGGGGGTTAGCCCAGGGGGGCAAGTAGGCAGGGACAGGGGTTGCGGGATATCTCAGGGACCCCCATATCCCGGACACTGTCCTGACAGTAACACTGGCCGAACGAAGGTCAGACCCTTGCATCCGCCCGGCAACTCTGAACCCCTCGATGGAGGCCATGGCAGCTTTAGCGAACCAGGTCCAGTTCCTTACGAACCTTGCCCAGGACCTAACAGCCCGCTTGCAGCGACAGGAACAAGCGGCAGCTGCAGGTCCCATGCAGCCCCCTTCCGCTCCAGGAACAATGACAGAACCTCGAGCCACGCTTCCGGATTGTTTCTCCGGAGAGAGAAGTCAGTTTTTCGCATTTAGAGAGAGCTGCAAGCTCTACTTTGATCTCCGCCCCCACTCCTCTGGTACTGAATACCAGAAAGTGGGAATTGTAATTACCCGCCTGAGGGGAGAGCCCCAAAATTGGGCTTTCTCATTACCTGCTGGCTCTCCCGCCCGACTATCCCTTGACGCCTTTTTTTCCGCCTTGGGTCAAATTTATGACGAACCCGACCGTGCCGGCTACGCAGTCTCCAAGCTTCTGGCCCTGCGCCAGGGTTGCAAGATGGCGGAGGACTACTGTTCCCAATTCCGCCAGCACTGTACAGAATCCGGGTGGAATGATGCCGCCCTAAAAGACCTATTTTTGACCGGTCTGTCTGAGGGTCTTAAGGACCTACTCGTGGCCCACCCGGAGCCAAGAACCCTGGAGCAAGCCATGTCGCTGGCTATTCGGGCTGACCGACGTTTGAGGGCCAGACACGCCGCTCGGACCACTCCACTCCCCACGCCCACTTCTTCTACTGACCCGACTTTTCCACCTCCCACCACCGAGGCCATGGAGCTGGGAGCCATGAACCCCAAGCAACGACGGGAAAATCGCCTGAAGAAGAACCTCTGCTTCTACTGTGGGGAGCCGGGTCACCGCATTGCAACCTGCGCCAAGAAGCCATGGCAGGGAAAACGTCCGCTCCTAGGCAGTTGTCCGGAGGACTGTCTAGGAGCCAAGGTACTCCCTGTGTTATCCAAAATGTTATTGCCTTGCACCCTAGAATTTCATGCTTTCCACCGTACTGGGCAAGCCTTTGTTGATTCTGGGGCTGCGGCGAATTTCGTTAACTTTAATTTCGTTGCTCAACTGTCCGGGGTTTTTTTACGTTTAGAGACCCCGATTCTGGTTTCAGGAGTGGACTCCACCCCCTTGCAAGCAGGGGTGGTTCATCTGGTTACCCCTGAAGTAAGGTTTACGATAGGAGCCTTACACGTGGAAACCTGCACCTTTCTAGTGATGAGAGATTTGTCTGTGGACGTCGTCCTAGGCCTCCCCTGGCTCCGGGAGCACAACCCGGTAGTAAATTGGGACACGTTGGAACTGGTAAAGTGGGGTCCCCGCTGTGCCAACCACCTTTGTGCGGTGAAGGTGGGAATCTCCACCTGCGAGGGGACCCCCCTACCAGATTACCTCTCCGAGTTTTCTGACGTGTTCTCCAAACAATTATCTGAAGCTCTGCCCCCTCATAGGGAATGGGACTGTAAAATAGACTTGATTCCTGGGGCCAAACTTCCTAAGGGCCGCATTTATAACGTTACGGTTCCTGAGAGAGAATCCATGAGGGACTATATCCAGGACAGCCTGGCCAAGGGGCACATCCGGCCCTCAGAATCCCCGGTGGGTGCCGGGTTTTTCTTCGTTGAGAAGAAGGATGGGGGCCTCCGGCCCTGTATTGACTATAGAGAGCTAAACAAAATCACAGTACGAAACCAGTATGCCCTTCCACTCATTCCTGACCTCCTCAACCAGGTCGCTGGTGCCCGATGGTTTTCTAAACTTGATCTCAGGGGAGCATACAACCTCATCCGCATTCGGGAGGGGGATGAGTGGAAAACCGCCTTCAATACGCCCCTCGGGCATTTTGAATACCTAGTTATGCCTTTTGGATTGTGTAACGCCCCCGCCATTTTTCAGGGGTACATGAACTCAGTGTTTCAGGATATCATGGGGGTGTTCGTGGTTGTATATCTAGACGACATTTTGATTTTTTCCTCCGACTTGCCAAGTCACCATACTCACGTTCAGACTGTACTAGCTCGACTCAGACATAACAAGCTGTTTGCTAAACTCGAGAAATGTGTGTTCGGGGTACAAAAGATATCATTTTTGGGGTATATCATCACGCCATGCGACTTCCAGATGGATCCTGAAAAGGTGAAAGCCATCACGGAGTGGGCCCAGCCAGGGTCGTTGAAAGCCCTTCAACGCTTCCTCGGCTTCGCCAACTACTATCGCAAATTCATCAAAGACTTCTCCGTGGTGGCTAAACCTCTAACGGACCTCACCAGAAAGGGGGCTGATGTGAGGACCTGGTCTTCTGAGGCTCTGAGGGCCTTCGATACCCTAAAGGCGGCGTTCTCTTCTGCACCTGTCCTAGTACAACCAGATCTGTCCAGCCCTTTTTTGGTGGAAGTAGATGCCTCTGAGTTTGGTGTGGGAGCGGTACTGTCCCAAGGTCCCTCCACTCTCACCAACCTCAGACCATGTGCCTATTTTTCTAGGAAGTTTTCTTCCACCGAACGGAACTATGATATAGGCAACCGGGAATTGCTGGCGATTAAGTGGGCTTTCGAAGAGTGGAGACATTTTTTGGAAGGTGCCCATCACCAGATCACGGTACTCACAGACCATAAAAACCTCACCTATCTAGATTCCGCTAAGAGGTTAAATGCTCGGCAAGCCCGCTGGGCCTTGTTCTTCTCTCGGTTCAATTTTGTTGTTACCTATAGACCCGGTTCTAAGAATGTCAAGGCTGATGCCCTGTCTAGGAGCTTTGGTTCTCCGGAACCTGCCGAGCCGGAGCCTGAGAGCATTCTCTCCCCTGGGGTGGTCCTCGCTGCTGTCTCCTCCGACCTTTCACCTCTCATTCACGCCGCTCAACAATCTGCTCCTGAAGCCCTTCCGGAAGGCAAATTATTTGTCCCATTGTCACTGAGATTGAAAGTGTTAGAGGAGACACACGCTTCTGTCCTAGCTGGACACCCCGGCATCAGGGGTACGCTGGAGTTAGTATCCAGACTCTATTGGTGGCCACACATGGCCAAGGAGGTACGGGTATTTGTGTCCGCGTGCCCGGTTTGCGCAAGGGGGAAGAATCTCAGGAGACGTCCTGAGGGTCCTCTTCTTCCCTTGCCCATTCCGTCCAGGCCATGGTCCCATTTGTCCATGGATTTTATTACTGATCTGCCATCCTCGCTGGGGAATACGGTCATCTGGGTAATAGTAGACCGTTTCTCTAAAATGTCACATTTTGTTCCGCTTTGCAAGTTGCCTAACGCCAAACTTCTGTCTGAAATGTTCATCAAGGAGATTGTTCGGTTACATGGGATCCCCGAGGACATTGTGTCAGATAGAGGGGTTCAGTTCGTCGCTCGCTTCTGGCGAGCCTTCTGTAAAAATCTAAACGTAAATTTGTCCTTCTCCTCCGCTTTCCATCCCGAGAGTAACGGACAAACGGAACGAATGAACCAAGAACTTATCCAGTATCTGCGACTGTTTGTCTCTGATAACCAGTATCAGTGGGCCCAGGTTCGTAAGAACCTTCAGGGTTCCCAAGAGAAACTGCGTAAATACGCAAATAAAAGATGTACCATCTCTGCACCTTTTGTAGTCGGGGAGCAAGTTTTGTTGTCTTCCAAGAATCTGAGACTCAAGGTTCCCTCCCTGAAACTTGCTCCTCGGTTCATTGGCCCATTTACTGTTTCTCAGGTCATCAACCCGGTGTCATATAAGTTGGCACTTCCTGACCCCTGGAAGGTCCACAAGGTTTTTCACAAAAGCTTACTTAAGAAGTATGTGACTCCAGTTCTACCCACCCAGAACCCGCCTCCTCCTTCTCTGGTACAGGGGGAACTGGAGTATGAAGTAGAAAGGCTGGTGGATGCCCGACGGGTTAGAGGTATGCTGCAGTACCTGGTCCACTGGAGAGGATTTGGCCCTGAGGATAGGACGTGGGTCCCTGCCAGGGACGTTCATGCGCCACGCCTAGTCCAGGCATTCCACAGGGCTTTCCCGCTTAAGCCCGCACCTGGCCATGGGGGTCCGGTGTCCCCCCGTAGAAGGGGGGGTACTGTCAGAACCGGCAACTCTCGGGGCCGCCGTGCCCGCACCACCGGTCCGGCCACCCGGGGTACAGGAGCACGGCGCAGAGGTACCCCGGTTCTTGTGATCTCCCCGGGCCGCTGTAAGACTGGTCGCCGCCGGGTTGCTAGGGAGGCAGCTGGTGCTTCTAGTCGCTTGACTACCAGGCTGGCTTCCCTGGTAACTGTCTGTGCAGTGAGACTGGGGGCGTGCCCCCAGCACCGCCCTGATTAGCCCTGCTGCTGTCAGGCTCCCCGCCCCAATCAGCTTCTGGGGCGGGAGCGCTGACAGCATTTAAATAGGTGTGTTTTCCTCTCAGGCCTTGCCAGTGTTAGTTTGGTCTTCCAGCTGCACCCGCGTATTCTTTTGACTCCTGTTTGTGACCCCGGCTTTCCTGACCTCTGCTTTTGGACCTTGACTACGTTTTTGCCTGACCCCCCTGTACTGCGTACCCTCCTGTTGCCGACCCGGATTGTCTGACCATTCTACCGTTGTTTGTCTTCAGTGTCTGTTTGCCTTCCCGTGTCCCGCTTCCCTAGTGAGGGTAGGGACCGCCGCCCAGTTGTCGCCCTGGGGGTTAGCCCAGGGGGGCAAGTAGGCAGGGACAGGGGTTGCGGGATATCTCAGGGACCCCCATATCCCGGACACTGTCCTGACAAAGAGTTAGCGGCGATGTCACTCACTTGTTCAAACGAGAAACTTCTCATCGAACAGAGGGAATTAGGATACTTTGACATGGCGTCTTTGCCTCCACCCTCACCCTGCCGTGTTTGGTTTTTGTCTTTTATTCAGCAAACTAATAGAAAAGTTTCACCCACGGTCATTTGTGCCTCAGCTAAAAGAGACTGACAGGGATGGAAACTTATTAAAACCAAAGTGGTCACTGTCTCATACATTCAACTCTCTGATTTCCTCCAGGTTTCTGCATAGAATGCGGAAGGAAACCCAAGACGGTCGGAAAGTGGTCAGTTGGCAACGCAAAGACTCTATTTCAAAGTAGCTTTACTGATTAGAGCTGTGTCATTTCCTCTCTTTGGATTGTAATAACTGCAATGGTAGTTAATTGGTTAATACTCAATATGTGCAAGATCACACATTCTTAATTAGAGGAAATTTCGCAATCACATTTTACGTAATACATGCAAAGCATTCTGTCTTTCGAACAGATAACCATTTACAGATTATTGTCATGTAATGGTTAATAATTATTGAACTTTCCTTCCAAAGAACTGCATGGCTTATATTTGTAGAATGTGAAGACGTAGGGCCCTGTATGTTGCTTACAACGGTATGAAAATCTTTGGCCTGTGTTGTACGTTACAAAAGTATGTAGATGGGGCGTTTTTTTTATATCTGTACTATTAATGTTGAAGGATTCAACTTATGTTGAAGCATACAATTGCCCAAAGTTTGGAAACTAAAGTTTGCCTAGAACTAAACTTATTAGCTCAATCTCCTTGTGTTATATTATAAGGTATCAAGGAAATAGAGCTCCAGGTTACTATATGCAGGGTCATTACATTATAGGACTGGCACAAAGGGGTCTTTCAGGCAATTTTTATTGATGACCTATTGTCAGGATAGGTCATCAATAGCTGATCAGATTGACTCCGCTACTTGAGACCCCAACTATTCAGCTATTCAGGGACCTGCTGTCACCGGCAAAACATACAGGGTGTGGACTGGAAGCAGATTGCTGTGGCCGCTGTGTAGTGGCTGGCATTAAAATCAATGACAGTTGCACCTGCAATTAGCTGTGCCAGCTACTGCACACGAGTCTGAGTGATCTGCTTCCAGTCCGTACCCTGTATGTTTTGCATACAGGGGGTGCCCGAACAGCTGTTTGGTTGGGATCCTGAGTGGTGGACCCTAGCCGATCAGTTATTGATGACCTATCCTTACAATATGTCATAGATAAAAATTGCCTTGAAAACCTCTTTAAGTGTCCATGGGAATATCTTTGATATACTCATCACTAAATACTAACAAAATCATGTTTCTTTGGTACTCATGAGCGAGAAGTGGATTCTTTTGACTCTGCAGCCTTTCTTCATATGGAAAAATACAATGAAGATGACTTGCCTCATCCGTATTAGTTCTGTAGACACATATTTTAAGGGATTGTCTCACAAAAACAGACCCTATCCATAGACCTTCTAAGGGCATATAGAAGTATAAGAGAGACGTCCCCTGCTTTGGACTCCTTCTATAATTCAGAAAAGAGCGCAACTTTCACTCTGTTGGACCCATTACATCCATATTTTACATAGTCAGACATTCATTTGAATAACCAGCATGTAATACTAACATAAATGTATGGCTGGTTGATACTTTATTTCCAGTTAATCTTTACGGTTCCAGGAGGCAGAATTGCTTATTTTATGAAGTACATAGTAGGTTGATAAATGCAAAAAAATGTTGTCAACATCATGTCAACTAAAGTTTCAACTCCATATAAAAACTTAAACTCTAATAATAGTAAAAACTTGGGAAATAATATAGACTTGTACAATCAGTACAATAATTGGAAAACTTTTTATTGGAGTCCTGATTTTCGGTGCGCTATAAAGGCCTCTGTATATATAAACTGAATGTCTAATTTTATAATCTCATCTAATCCAGATTACGATGGCCTTTTTTGCATTGATCAGTTGATATAGATATTATCATTAGGTGATTCAACTTTATTGACATGAGCTTTGTAGAACTTTTTAGAAAAACATCCATGCAAACGAATAGGAAATGGTGTTGAGAGCTACAGGAGGGAACATAAAGCATTGTAACTTTTTATAACAACTACTAAACATCAAAGCAATAAAATGTGGCATACTTACCCGCAATCTCTCTGGGAAGACATTCGGATTTGCTTAGTCCTTCATTTGCAGGCGCACAATACATCAAACACTCAGGGATAAGAGGTTGGCCAGCACTTCTCTACTTATTCTATGAAAGGTAGAACACAAGTAAAGGTCACAATCCTGAAAGAGCTTTGCACGTTTACGACCTGCAAACATTATAATCTGTCTCCATGAGCAAGTCATATGATACGCTCCAACTCAACAGCAATTCATTTTACTAATTACAGGTAGTCCCTTGTCGGATCGCTAGAATTGGTGAAATCACCCCAGGCTTTCTGAGATTCTTCTGAACAATTTAACAATAATTAACATCAGTTTTAATGTATTTCTAACAGCTTCATTAGCCTTACTCCATTAAAACCATGTAAATGGCATGTTAGATGGGCAAGAAGAGGGTAAATGTGCATTAGGCTGTAATTAAAGTTGTGCTTAGTAAAGAAGTTTGGTTATTAGGAAGCAAATTTAGATTCTTCACAAAATTAGTTTTAGTTGGAACAAGTGACCACTTTGGACACATTGCTGCAATTAAGGTCAGCATAACATGAAGTCACACAATCCATGTCCCTGAATGTAAGATTGTGTCTAGCCGCTTTCAGTGTGTACCGGTAACATTATGTGATTTTGTGTAATATGAAGTATTGTCTATTACGTGATGTTTGCATTCAGAGATCTCTTCAGGGATCTAAAAGAAGGACATGTGTAACAATGAGATTTGCCATGAGGACCCTGCAGAGAGGGGTCTCTATTTCATTGTTAGGTTGAAATCTCTGCAACACTTCTTTCTTCAAAGGCCCTGCAACATTAGCAAAGTGAAAGGTGGAGTCATAGACAGGGATAGGTGATAATGAAGTACCAGATTCTCCACTGTAGTGGAAAAGATTTATATTTGACTATTTTGGTTTGTCATGAATGCTCTACATATCTCCCTCTAGAGAACTGCAAGAAACTGTATCTATAATCACTATTATTATTACCATTATAATATGTAGATGTCGATAGTAGAGAAAAGCAGCTATTTTGGTATTATGGGGTAAGATATTGGAGTTGCTTGTTCAACTCTGACCAAGGGCACCATCTTGGTGGCTTTTTCACCTTTCCTTGGCATTTTTTCGGGAGGTGGAAAGTTCTCCTGCAGAGAGTCTTCAAACAGAGGCTTGATAGACATCTGTCTGGGATGATTTAGTGATCCTGCATTGAGCAGGGTGTTGGACCAGATGACCCTGGAGGTCCCTTCCAACTCTGCCATTCTATAACAATAGGGTGATCAATGAGTTGAACAGTTTGTCATGGGAGGGGGTGAGTTCTCCTTCAATTGAAGTCTTCGAACAGAGACCTGACATCTGTCTGGGATATTTTAGTGATCTTGAATTGAGCAGGGAGTTGGACCCGATGACCCTTAAGGTCCCTTCCAACTCTACCATTCTGTGATACTAGGGTGATCAATGAGTGGAACAGGATGCCATGGGAGGGGGTGAGTTCTCCTTCAATGGAAGACTTCAAACAAAGGCTGGACAGACATCTGTCTGGGATGATTTAGTGATCTTGCATTGAGCAGGGAGTTGGATCTGATGGCCCTGGAGGTCACTTCCAACTTTACCATTCTAGGATTTTATATTGTTTTTGTAATGACAGATAAATGCATAAGTAAAGGGCTCTTTTGGTATCTAAAAATTGGCGATAATCAATCACACAGCATTCTGTATACACAGTCTAAAGCTACATTACTAAAGTGTTGAAGGCATCAAGATCACTAACAATATTTAGACATTGACCAGGCAAGTTACCTTTTCTTCCTTGAATATCAGAAAGCACAGTGTTTATATAAACTGGCCAAAAACAATAGTCAGTGGTCATCGACAATGCAATATAACATACTCTCTTTTTCTCTTTGAATAAGGATTGAAATTGACTTTTTGCTCCGGATAATAGATTGGTTCTCCAGTGCTGGTCTCTGACTGCAGGTTGTTTCCACAGCAAAGAACCATGCAGAGTGTAGGGCACAGAAAGAAATGCTTACAGTGGCAGCTGATGGGGTACTCGAATACATATAGAATAAAGAGAAGTAAAGGATGATGGAGATAGCAAATATATTATGTTATGTGGACACTATGTCTAGTATATTTGTATTAGCACTGTAGTAGATGTAACTAAATACTTTGTGGGCACTGCTATGTGGTTGATACAAATTTATGGTCAATTCTGGCCAATTCCTGTTATGAATTTGTCATTGTGCCCTTGCCCTCAGAAATGTATAGATTTAGCCCTATTCAATGGGAAAATCTGCATTCAGAATTACCAATATGGATTTGGTGCAGAATCCACATCAAGAAGTGACATGGCACTACATTATTCTTTTTGTGCATTGATTTTAAAGCCTTCCTGCATAGACTTTAGGAGTAAATTGCCATTGAAATGAATGGGACACTTAGCTGGTACAGCTTTTCTGTGCACTGTGTGGCAAAAATCCATCATGTGAACATACCCTAATAAAGGCTTGTTTTGAGCTTAGCTGTGCAGCTCACTCAGTTCCTTGTACACCAATGGTGTAGGTAATTTGTATAGGAGGTTCTTGAAGAATTTATTCAGCATCTTCACATTCTGTCACATAGAAACATGGAATCTGACTTTTTGCTGTATTTTTGCTTCAGGATTCTCTGTAATTTCTGGGATACTTTAATGTGTAAATACAACATGATAATTAATTCCTATTTAGCTGCGCTTAAACATCTCATGAATTGTTTTTCACAAGAATAAAGTGCCAAAAGTATGTGTATATATATATATATATATATATGCACTAGCTGATATACCCGGCTTCGCCCGAGTTAATTTGGTACTGGTGTTTATCTGGTGTTCACACGGAAAATCTTATGAAGTCATGGTTACTTTAGAGATACCGGAAAAACATATGTTCACCATTTTGCGTTCTCTGCGTTACCCAGGAAACACCACAGGGAGGTAACCATGCGATGTTTCCTTTATATAAAATTACATCAGGAAGTGAGAGAATTAAATTTTGTACGTAAAAAGTGGACACCAATTCTTTTGCGCTTAGAATTGAATAATCGAGTCGGGACCCATTAACTTTTCCTATTTATGACATAATCAATGCCCATTCCAAATTTCATGTTTCTATGACACCAAGAAGTGAGAGAATTAGATTCCGTATGTAAAATTTAGACGCTAGTTCTTTTGCGCTAGAATTGAATAATCGAGTTGGGACCCATTAACTTTTCCTATTTATGACATATTTAATGCTTATGGCAAATTTCATGTTTCTATGACATTGGGAAGTGAGAGATTTAGATTATGCACGTAAAATTTGGACACTAATTCTTTTGCGCATAGAATTGAATAATCGAGTTGGGACCCATTAGCTTTTTCTATATATGACATAATCAATGCTCGTGGCAAATTTCACGTTTCTATGACACCGGGAAGTGAGAGAATTAGATTCCATACGTAAAATTTGGACGCTAATTCTTTTGCGCATAGAATTGAATAATCGAGTTGGGACCCATTAGCTTTTTCTATATATGACATAATCAATGCTCGTGCCAAATTTCACGTTTCTATGACACCGGAAAGTGAGAAAATTACATTCCGTACATAAAATTTGGACGCTAATTCTTTTGCGCATAGAATTGAATAATCGAGTTGGGACCCATTAGTTTTTCCTATTTATGACATAATCAGTGCTCGTGCCAAATGTCACGTTTCTATGACACCAGAAAGTGAGAAAATTATATTCCGTACATAAAATTTGGACGCTAATTCTTTTGCGCATGGAATTGAATAATCGAGTTGGAACCCATGAGCTTTTCCTATTTATGACATAATCAATGCTCGTGCCAAATGTCACATTTCTATGACATTGGGAAGTGAGAGATTTAGATTATGTACGTAAAATATGGACGCTAATTCTTTTGCGCATAGAATTG
Organism: Eleutherodactylus coqui; assembly: GCF_035609145.1. Lineage (NCBI taxonomy): Eukaryota > Metazoa > Chordata > Amphibia > Anura > Eleutherodactylidae > Eleutherodactylus > Eleutherodactylus coqui. Next base: position 183,513,472 of record NC_089843.1, on the reverse strand, counting down.
AATAATCGAGTGGGGACCCATTAGCTTTTCCTATTTATGACATAATCAATGCTCGTGCCAAATTTCACGTTTCTATGACACCAAAAAGTGAGAAAATTACATTCCGTGCGTAAAATTTGGACGCTAATTCTTTTGCACATAGAATTGAATAATCGAGTTGTGACCCATTAGCTTTTCCTATTTATGACATAATCAATGCTCGTGCCAAATTTCACGTTTCTATGACACCGGAAAGTGAGAAAATTACATTCCGTACATAAAATTTGGACGCTAATTCTTTTGCGCATGGAATTGAATAATCGAGCTGTGACCCATTAGCTTTTTCTATTTATGACATAATCAATGCTCGTGCCAAATTTCACGTTTCTATGACACTGGAAAGTGAGAAAATTACATTCCGTACGTAAAATTTGGACGCTAATTCTTTTGTGCATAGAATTGAATCATCGAGTTGAGACCCATTAGCTTTTCCTATTAAGGACATAATCAATGCTCGTGCCAAATTTCACGTTTCTATCACATTGGAAAGTAAGAAAAATACAATCCGTACGTAAAATTTGGACGCTAATTCTTTTGCGCATAGAATTGAATAATCGAGTTGGGATCCATTAGCTTTTTCTATATATGACATAATCAATGCTTGTGCCAAATTTCACGTTATTATGACACCGGGAAGTGAGAGAATTAGATTCCGTACGTAAAATTTGGACGCTAATTCTTTTGTGCATAGAATTGAATAATCGAGTTGGGACCCATTAGCTTTTTCTATATATGAAATAATCAATGCTCGTGCCAAATTTCACGTTTCTATGACATCGGGAAGTGAGAGAATTAGACTCTGTACGTAAAATTTGGATGCTAATTCTTTTGCGCATAGAATTGAATAATCAAGTTGGGACCTATTAACTTTTCCTATTTATGACATATTCAATGCGCATGCCAAATTTTAAGTTTCTATGACACCGGAAAGTGAGAAAATTACATTCCGTACGTAAAATTTGGACACTAATTCTCTTGTGCATAGAATTGAATAATCGAGTTGGGACCCATTAGCTTTTCCTATTTATGACATAATCAATGCTCGTGCCAAATTTCACGTTTCTATGACACCGGAAAGTGAGAAAAATACATTCCGTATGTAAAATTTGGACGCCAATTCTTTTGCGCATAGAATTGAATAATCGAGTTGGGACCCATTAGCTTTTCCTATTTATGACATAATCAATGCTTGTGCCAAATTTCACGTTTCTATGACATCGGGAAGTGAGAGAATTAGATTCCGTACGTAAAATTTGGACGCTAATTCTTTTGCGCATAGAATTAAATAATCGAGTTGGGACCCATTAACTTTTCGTATTTATGACATATTCAATGCGCGTGCCAAATTTTAAGTTTCTATGACATTGGGAAGTGAGAGATTTAGATTATGCACGTAAAATTTCGGCGCTAATTCTTTTGCGCTAGAATTGAATAATCGAGTTGGGACCCAATTACTTTTCCTATTTTGGAGATAATCTATGCTTGTGCCAAAATTCATGTTTCTACGACATCGAGAAGTTGGAGAACTTTTGGCGAGTCATTCAGTCAGTGAGTCAGTCAGTGAGGTCATCAGGTCCAACCCCCTCCTCAATGCAACATCACTAATTCATCCCATCATATCCAACTTCTGTTTAAAGACTTCCATTTAAGGAGAACTCACCCTCTTCTAATGGCAACCTGTTCCACTCATTGATCACCCCTGAATCATAGAATGGTAGAGTTGGAAGGGACCTCCGGGGTCATCTGGTCCAACCCCCTGCTCAATGCAGGATTCACTAAATCAGCCCAGACAGATGTCTGTCGAGCCTGTGTTTGAAGACTTCCATTAAAGGAGAACTCACCACCTCTTATGGCAACCCGTTCCACTCATTGTTCACTCTCATTGTCATAAAGAAAGAAACATAATTTCTTTAACCCTTTCCAATCCACTGTTTGACCTCTGAAGACATTATAATTTAAGGCTGTACAGCTCTGATGTTGGAAGACGTCCGTCAGGGGCTCTCTTACTGTATATTGACAGCCTCTATGCTGTCGGAGCCTATCCAACGTGTCACCTCATGCAGTACTGGCTTATGACAGCATATAGCGCCGTTGTATAACAGCAGAAAAAAAGTAAGCCCCCTAAGAAAACCAGGATACAAATTGGATTGGAAAGGGTTAATATGTTATCTATAGAGGTTGATTCTATCAGAAACTGTTCATGAGGAATATGGCGTTGGAGTGAGTCAGTTTAATTTGCACATGTTCCATGAACGTGAGACACATTTATAGGGATTTACAGAAGTATTTCTTCAGCAAGAAGTGAGAAAACATTAGGAAACAAGAATTTAGAGAACTTTTTAACATATCCTATTGAGACATTCTGAGCTGAGAATGAAGAAGTGGGGCCACGGACGGGTATTCCTTGGGCTCTACACTGTGCAGAATTATCCCCAGGGAAAACATATTAGCATTTATATTAAAGCTCTCTTGTCACAACAGCTGCTTGAAAAGAGTTAGTAAGATTCTCTGTCCCTTCCATTCTGTTTTTTGTAAGGGGCCTGATGGGAAATACCTCAAGATATGAGCTGTGCCCGTAAATAAGATCAGTAATTACTAGAGATGAGCGAGCACCAAAATGCTCGAGTGCTCGTTACTCGAGTCGAACTTTCAGTGATGCTCGAGAGTTCGTTTTGAGTAACGAACCCCATTGAAGTCAATGGGCGACTCTAGCATTTTTGTATATGACTGGTGCTCCGCTAAGGTTTTCATTTGTGAAAATCTTAGCAAATCACCAAAGTCATGTAAAAAACACAAAAATGGATAGGGCAGGCGAGGAGCAACATGCAGGGCTGCATTTCGGGCTTCCAGGTCTCACTATTAAGCCACAATAGTGGCAAGAGTGAGACACCCCCGCCCCCCCCCCCCCCACTGTCAGCATAACGATCGTTCTCCTCTGCCACAGCTGTAACAGCTGTGGCAGAGAAGAACGATGTTAGCCCATTGAATTCAATGGAGCCGGCAATACAGCCGGCTCCATTGAAAGCAATGGGCTGCTGGCGAGCGCGGGATGAATTTTCGGGAAGGGCTTAAAAATATAAGCCCTTACCTGAAAATCATTAGAGATGAGCGAACGTACTCGTCCGAGCTTGATACTCGTTCAAGTATTAGCGTGTTCGAGATGCTCGTTACTAGAGGCGAGCACCACGCGATGTTCGAGTTGCTTTCACTTTCATCTCTGAGACGTTAGCGCGCTTTTCTGGCCAATAGAAAGACAGGGAAGGCATTACAACTTCCCCCTGCGACGTTCAAGCCCTATACCACCCCCCTGCAGTGAGTGGCTGGCGAGATCAGGTGTCACCCGAGTATGTAAATCGGCCCCTCCCGCGGCTCGCCACAGATGCATTCTGACAGAGATCAGGGAAAGTGGTGCTGGTGCCGGAGCTGCTATAGGGAGAGCGTTAGGAGTCCTTCTTAGGGCCACATCTGACCATGTGCAGTACTGTTGAGGCTGCTTTTAGCAGTGTTGCACAATTATTTTTTTTTGTATATCGGGCGTGCAGAGCATTGTGTCCTCAGTCTGCAGTCATTGTACAGAGTATAGGGCCAGTACTGGTGAGGCAGGGAAAGAGATATACAGGCTATATAGGCAGTGGGCTTTTTCCAAAAAATTGGGGAAAAATACTATATTTGGGCTGCCTGTGACCGTCTTCAGTTTACTGCGTGTCTGCTGGGGGTAGTAGTCCTAATTAATACGCAGATAAGCGTTACAGCAGGCTTGCACAAAATTGTTTCCTGGCTCTGCTGTCTCCGTTACATCACCGCCGTCATCGCGCCAGAGGGAAACAGTATACATAATGTTATACGCTGCCTACAGTATCTGTCTGCTGGGGGTAGTAGTCCTAATTTATATGCAGCTAAGCATTTCAGCAGGCTTGCGCAAAATTGTTTCCTGGCTCTGCTGTCTCCGTTACATCACCGCCGTCATCCCGCCAGAGGGAAACAGTATACATAATATTATACGCTGCCTACAGTATCTATCTGCTGGGGGTAGTAGTCCTAATTAATACGCAGCTAAGCGTTACAGCAGGCTTGCACAAAATTGTTTCCTGGCTCTGCTGTCTCCGTTACATCACCGCCGTCATCCCGCCAGAGGGAAACAGTATACATAATATTATACGCTGCCTACAGTATGTCTGCTGGGGGTAGTAGTCCTAATTAATACGCAGCTAAGCATTACAGCAGGCTTGCACAAAATTGTTTCATGGCTCTGCTGTCTCCGTTACATCACCGCCGTCATCCCGCCAGAGGGAAACAGTATACATAATATTATACGCTGCCTACAGTATCTGTCTGCTGTATCAGCTCAGCATTTTAAGAAAATAGAAGCAAAATACTTAAGGCCTACTACTGGCCTTTGGCCACTAGACTGCTTCTGCGCTGTGAATTCCACTAGCTCAGTCATACGCACCTACGTCTCACTACAGGCGTGCACAAAATTTTTTCCTGGCTCTGCTGTGCGTTCCGTAAGCGAAGTCAGCCTCCAACCACAGGCCAATAAGCGGCACATTTAATTACAGCGTTCTGTTTCTGCACTACTGGTAATACAGCATGCTGAGGGGTAGGGGTAGGCCTAGAGGACGTGGACGAGGGCGAGAACGGGGAGGCCCAAGTCAGGGTGTGGGCACAGGCCGAGCTCCTGATCCAGGTGTATCGCAGCCGACTGCTGCGGGATTAGGAGAGAGGCACGTTTCTGGCGTCCCCACATTCATCTCACAATCAATGGGTCCACGCGGTAGACCTTTATTAGAAAATGAGCAGTGTGAGCAGGTCCTGTCGTGGATGGCAGAAAGTGCATCCAGCAATCTATCGACCACCCAGAATTCTGCGCCGTCCACTGCTGCAACTCTGAATCCTCTGGCTGCTGCTCCTCCTTCCTCCCAGCCTCCTCACTCCATTACAATGACACATTCTGAGGAGCAGGCAGACTCCCAGGAACTGTTCTCGGGCCCCTGCCCAGAATGGGCAGCAATGGTTCCGAATCCTCTCCCACTGGAGGAGTTTGTCGTGACCGATGCCCAACCTTTGGAAAGTTCCCGGGGTCCGGGGGATGAGGCTGGGGACTTCCGGCAACTGTCTCAAGAGCTTTCAGTGGGTGAGGAGGACGATGACGATGAGACACAGTTGTCTATCACTCAGGTAGTAGTAATTGGAGTAAGTCCGAGGGAGGAGCGCACAGAGGATTCGGAGGAAGAGCAGCAGGACGATAAGGTGACTGACCCCACCTGCTTTGCTACGCCTACTGAGGACAGGTCTTCAGAGGGGGAGGCAAGTGCAGCAGCAGGGCAGGTTGGAAGAGGTAGTGCGGTGGCCAGGGGTAGAGGCAGGGCCAGACCGAATAATCCACCAACTGTTTCCCAAAGCGCCCCCTCGCGCCATGCCTTTCTGCAGAGGCCAAGGTGCTCAAAGGTCTAGCAGTTTTTCACTGAGAGTGCAGACGACCGACGAACAGTGGTGTGCAACCTTTGTCGCGCCAAGATCAGCCGGGGAGCCACCACCACCAGCCTCACCACCACCAGCATGCGCAGACATATGATGGCCAAGCACCCCACAAGGTGGGACGAAGGCCGTTCACCGCCTCCGGTTTGCACCGCTGCCTCTCCCCCTGTGCCCCAACCTGCCACTGAGATCCAACCCCCCCCCTCAGGACACAGGCACTACCGTCTCCTGGCCTGCACCCACACCCTCACCTCCGCTGTGCTCGGCCCCATCCACCAATGTCTCTCAGCGCACTGTCCAGCCGTCGCTAGCGCAAGTGTTGGAGCGCAAGCGCAAGTACGCCGCCACGCACCCGCACGCTCAAGCGTTAAACGTGCACATTGCCAAATTTATCAGCCTGGAGATGCTGCCGTAAACGGTTTTGGAAACGGAGGCTTTCAAAGGTATGATGGCGGCGGCCCCGCGCTACTCAGTTCCCAGTCGCCACTACTTTTCCCGATGTGCCGTCCCAGCCCTGCACGACCACGTCTCCCGCAACATTGTACGCGCCCTCACCAACGCGGTTACTGCCAAGGTCCACTTAACAACGGATACGTGGACAAGCACAGGCGGGCAGGGCCACTATATCTCCCTGACGGCACATTGGGTGAATATAGTGGAGGCTGGGACAGAGTCAGAGCCTGGGACCGCTCATGTCCTACCCACCCCCAGAATTGCGGGCCCCAGCTCGGTGGTGGTATCTGCGGCGTTGTATGCTTCCTCCACTAAACCACCCTCCTCCTCCTCCTACGCATCCTCTGTCTCGCAATCAAGATGTGTCAGCAGCAGCACATCGCCAGCAGTCGGTGTCGCGCGGCACGGCAGCACAGCGGTGGGCAAGCGTCAGCAGGCCGTGCTGAAACTACTCAGCTTAGGAGAGAAGAGGCACACGGCCCATGAACTGCTGCAGGGTCTGACAGAGCAGACCCACTGCTGGCTTGCGCCGCTGAGCCTCCAACCGGGCATGGTCGTGTGTGACAACGGCCGTAACCTGGTGGCGGCTCTGCAGCTCGGCAGCCTCACGCACGTGCCATGCCTGGCCCACGTCTTTAATTTGGTGGTTCAGCGCTTTCTGAAAAGCTACCCACGCTTGTCAGACCTGCTCGGAAAGGTGCGCCGGCTCTGCGCACATTTCCGCAAGTCCCACACGGACGCTGCCACCCTGCGCACCCTGCAACATTGGTTTCATCTGCCAGTGCACCGACTGCTGTGCGACGTGCCCACACGGTGGAACTCTATGCTCCACATGTTGGCCAGGCTCTATGAGCAGCGTAGAGCTATAGTGGAATACCAACTCCAACATGGGCGGCACAGTGGGAGTCAGCCTCGTCAATTCTTTACAGAAGAGTGGGCCTGGTTGGCAGACATCTGCCAGGTCCTTGCAAACTTTGAGGAGTCTACCCAGATGGTGAGCGGCGATGCTGCAATCATTAGCGTCACCATTCCTCTGCTATGCCTCTTTAGAAGTTCCCTGCAAAGCATAAAGGCAGACGCTTTGCGCTCGGAAACAGAGGCGGGGGAAGACAGTATGTCGCTGGATAGTCAGAGCACGCTACTGTCTATATCTCAGCGCGTTGAGGAGGAGGAGCATGAGGAGGATGAGGATGAGGGGGAAGAGACAGCTTGGCCCACTGCTGAGGGTACCCATGCTGCTTGCCTGTCATCCTTTCAGCGTGTATGGCCTATAGAGGAGGAGGAGGAGGAGGATCCTGAAAGTGATCTTCCTAGTGAGGACAGCCATGTGTTGCGTACAGGTACCCTGGCACACATGGCTGACTTCATGTTAGGATGCCTTTCTCGTGACCCTCGCGTTACACGAATTCTGGCCACTACGGATTACTGGGTGTACACACTGCTCGACCCACGGTATAAGGAGAACATTTCCACTCTCATATCCGAAGAGGAAAGGGGTTCGAGAGTGATGCTATACCACAGGACCCTGGCGGACAAACTTATGGTAAAATTCCCATCCGACAGCGCTAGTGGCCGAAGGCGCAGTTCCGAGGGCCAGGTAGCAGGGGAGGCACGGAGATCAGGCAGCATGTACAGCACAGGCAGGGGAACACTCTCTAAGGCCTTTGACTGCTTTCTGGCTCCCCAGCAAGACTGTGTCACCGCTCCCCAGTCAAGGCTGAGTCGGCGGGAGCACTGTAAAAGGATGGTGAGGGAGTACGTAGCCGATCGCACGACCGTCCTCCGTGACGTCTCTGCCCCCTACAACTACTGGGTGTCGAAGCTGGACACGTGGCCTGAACTCGCGCTGTATGCCCTGGAGGTGCTTGCTTGTCCTGCGGCTAGCGTCTTGTCAGAGAGGGTGTTTAGTGCGGCTGGGGGAATCATCACAGATAAGCGTACCCGCCTGTCAACCGACAGTGCCGACAGGCTTACACTCATTAAGATGAACAAAGCCTGGATTTCCCCAGACTTCTCTTCTCCATCAGCGGTCAGCAGCGATACCTAAACAATACGTAGGCTGCACCCGCGGATGGAAGCATTGTTCTCTATCACCATCAAAAACGTGGACCTTTTAGCTTCATCAATCTGTGTATAATATTCATCCTCCTCCTCCTGCTCCTCCTCCTGAAACCTCACATAATCACGCCGAACGGGCAATTTTTCTTAGGCCCACAAGGCTCAGTCATATAATTTTTGTAAACAATTTTTATACGTTTCAATGCTCATTAAAGCGTTGAAACTTGCACCTGAACCAATTTTTATTTTAACTGGGCTGCCTCCAGGCCTAGTTACAAATTAAGCCACATTAACCAAAGCGATTAATGGGTTTCACCTGCCCTCTTGGTTGGGCATGGGCAATTTTTCTGACGTACATTAGTACTGTTGGTACACCAATTTTTTGGGGCCCTCGCCTACAGAGTAATCCAATAAATTTTTTGCCTACCTGCATTAAAGCTGACGTTACATCAGCTGTGCTGGGCACTGCAATGGGATATATTTATGTACCGCCGGTGGCTTCCTGGCACCCACCCATGCTGTGGGTCCACACGGAGTTGTAACTGCATGTGTCCACTTCTAAAGAACCCCAGTCTGACTGGGGCATGCAGTGTGGGCCGAAGCCCACCTGCATTAAACATGACATTACCTCAGCTGTGCTGGGCAATGCAATGGGATTTATTTATGTACCGCCTGTGGCTTCCTGGGACCCTCCCATGCTGTCGGTCCACACAGACTTCACAATAGGGAGTTGTACCTGCCTGTGTCTACTTATAAAGAACCCCAGTCTGACTAGGGCATGCAGTGTGGGCCGAAGCCCACCTGCATTAAACATGACATTACCTCAGCTGTGATGGGCAATGCAATGGGATATATTTATGTACCGCCGGTGGCTTCCTGGCACCCACCCATGCTGTCGGTCCACAGGTACTTCACAATAGGGAGTTGTACCTGCCTGTGTCTATGAATTAAAAAGCCCGGTCAGGTTGGGGCATGCAGTGTGGGCCGAAGCCCACCTGCATTTAATCTGACGTTAGCTCTGCTGTCCAGGGCACTGCAATGGGATACATTTATGTACAGCCGGTGGGTTCCAGGGAGCCACCCATGCTGTGGGTGCACACGGAATTCCCATTGCGGAGTTGTACCTGCCTGTGACTATTTATTAAAAACCGCGGTCTGACTGGGGCATGCAGACACCTTGACAGAATGAATAGTGTGTGGCACATAGGTTCCCCATTGCTATGCCCACGTGTGCAGCTCCTGATGGCGGTGGCACAGGATTATATTTCTCATTGCTTCTGTACAGCATTGTGGGCTATCGCCCCGCCCCTTTTAAAGAGGGTCGCTGCCAGCCGTGCCAACCCTCTGCAGTGTGTGCCTGCGGTTCCTCCTCCGCACTTATAAATAGACATGAGGGTGGTGTGGCATGAGGGCAGCTGAAGGCTGCGCAGGGACACTTTGGTGTGCGCTGTGGACACTGGGTCGTGCGGGGGGTTGGGCAGCATGTAACCCAGGAGAAGTGGCAGCAGAGTGTCATGCAGGCAGTGATTGTGCTTTGTTGGAGGTAGTGTGGTGCTTAGCTAAGGTATGCATTGCTAATGAGGGCTTTTCAGAAGTAAAAATTGTTGGGAGGGGGGGGCACTCTTGCCGCTATTGTGGCTTAATAGTGGGACCTGGGAACTTGAGATGCAGCCCAACATGTAGCCCCTCGCCTGCCCTATCCGTTGCTGTGTCGTTCCTATCACTTTCTTGAATTGCCCAGATTTTCAAAAATGGAAACCTTAGCGAGCATCGGCGAAATACAAAAATGCTCGGGTCGCCCATTGACTTCAATGGGGTTCGTTACTCGAAACGAACCCTCGAGCATCTCGATAATTTCGTCCCGAGTAACGAGCACCCGAGCATTTTGGTGCTCGCTCATCTCTAAAAATCATCCTAAAATGTGTAAAAATAAAAAAATAAAAATTATGTTAGCATTAAGATCGTTCTCCTCTGCCACAGCTGTAACAGAGAAGAACGATGTTAGCCCATTGAATTCAATGGAGCCGGCAATACACCGGCTCCATTGAAAGCAATGGGCTGCCGGCGTGCGCGGGATGAATTTTCGGGAAGGGCTTAAAAATATAAGCCCTTACCTGAAAATCATCCTAAAATGTGTAAAAATAAAAAAATAAAAATTATGTCAGCATTAAGATCGTTCTCCTCTGCCACAGCTGTTACAGCTGTGGCAGAGAAGAACGATGTTAGCCCATTGAATTCAATGGAGCCGGCAATACTGCCGGCTCCATTGAAAGCAATGGGCTGCCGGCGAGCGCGGGATTAATTTTCGGGAAGGGCTTAAAAATATAAGCCCTTACCCGAAAAAGAAAGATTTTAGTGTAAAAAAGAATAAAAATGTCGGCATTCTCTTCAATGGAGCCGTGCTGCTGCCGGCGACTCCATTGAAGACAATGGTCCCCTGGCACACCTGAATTCTTTTTCAGGGAAGGGCTTTACATATAAGCCATTCCCTGGAAATGAATTAAAAGTGATTTAAAAAACAAAAAAAATAGATACTCACCTCCCTTCAGCTGCCGGGGCACAGCCGCGTCTTCTCCTGCTGTCCCCTGCACTGTGGTGCTGAACTGCTGTCATTCAGCTGAGAGCTGCGCTGAGCCAATCAGTGGCAGCACTCACTCACCCATTCATGAATTCATGAATGGGTGTGAGTGAGATCTGCCTCTGATTGGTCAGGCTGTGACCAATCAGAGGCAGCTCATTCAGCAGGCAGGGATTTTAAATCCCCGGCTGCTGAATACTACAGAGAGCAGTTCAGGAGAACTGCCAGCTGGCCGCAGCTGAACTCCGTCTGCCGGGACCAGGTGAGTATATATTTTTTTTTTTTATTTTTACACATTTCTGGATGAATTGCAGGGAAGGGCTTATATATTTAAGCCCTTCCCGAAAATTCATTGTGCGATCGCCGGCAGCCCATTGCTTTCAATGGAGCCGGCTGTATTGCCGGCTGCATTGAATTCAATGGGCTAACATCGTTCTGCCGGGACAAGGTGAGTATATTTTTTTTTTTTACTTTTTACACATTTAAGGATGATTTTCAGGTAAGGGCTTATATTTTTAAGCCCTTCCCGAAAATTCATCCCGCACTCGCCCGCAGCCCATTGCTTTCAATCGAGCTGGCTGTATTGCCGTCTCCATTGAATTCAATGGTCAATGCTCGTTTAATCGAGACGAGCACCGCGTGGTGCTCGTCTCGAGTAACGAGCATCTCGAGCACCCTAATACTCGAACGAGCATCAAGCTCGGACGAGTATGCTCGCTCATCTCTAGTAATTACCAAAGTGCAAAAATATTGTTTTAAAATTAAAATAAATTGCAAACACTAATAAAACTAAACAAAAAGTAAACCATTTGTACATCATACATTTTCAGAGCTGATGTGCCCTCATTCAGTTAAAGTAAACATAGGGAAAAAAGCAGCAGACTAAAAAAAATATTACTGTGTAGAAATACATGTAGTGGCCAAATATTGCCTAAAGTGATGGTATCCAATTTGATAGCAGCTACAGTCTCCGTTACATGACATTTTGCTCTTTGACCAGTCTGGGACTTTGTATTTTTAGCCCAAGGGATGAGAATGGGGTGTTCTTTTGCCTGAACATATTTAGCCTATAAATGTCTGATTACCTAGCAGACTTGCTAGCATAGTATATGTGTGGTGACAGGATATAGGAGACTTGTGAACTCAAATCCCTTAAAAAAATGGTACACTTATGCCGCTATGGCTCACTGTTTATGCCACTCCTTAGACATATGTATTATATGGGTGGTTTTACAACTGCATTTGGGGAGCAAGAAAGAAGAATCGGTGTGGCCGAATGGCTGCATCCAGAGATGGAACTGAACAGTGCCGGATGGACTATATTGGGGTCCGTTTGCTTTCCGCCCAGCTGCCCGTCAACAAAAAGCGCTGCATGTAGCCCTTTTTCTTCTGGTATTTTGACCCGGATCTGTGATGGAACTTCTGGCCAGAGGTTCCAACTCAGATGTGAAACCAGCCTATGTCAAGCCAGTTAGAGCCTTTGTTATTGGAAGGCATGGATGGGTTCATAGTGAATGGGACCATGTGCAACAAGCCAAGTAGATGTTTGCCAGTTTTTGACAGTTTACACATAATTATAGAACATATAGTTAGGCACTTTATGTCCTTATTTATATACGCAGATACTGCCAAGATGCATAGGTGATATAAAGACAAGAGAAAGATGTTTACCAGCAGCACAACCCTGTAAACCGTTCACGGCGAGGCAAGATCAATGTAAAGCCACACTGGAATCTGAATCACGACTCCATAAATGCATTCCAAGAAGTAAGACTATCTAAGTGGTGCAGTAAAATCCAAGTTCCTTTATTCTCCCATGACAATAAATAACAGCAACGTTTCAACCCTTAATGGCCTTTTTCAAGCTTAACAAATATGGACACTATAGCAGTCTTCTATAACAAAATACATTTAACCATACACCAATCATGGAGGAAGGAGGACGCCAGTGGGGGCAGTCAGACTGGATGATTACGCTGGGATTCCTGATACCCCTGGACACACCAGGATGTAATGTATATCTGTTTCACCTGCGGAGGATATGTACCTGGATGGGTGGAGCTGTACTATGATTGGTGTATAGTCAAGGTATTTTGTTATATAAAAGTGCTATAGTGTCCATATTTGATAAGCTTGAAAAGGATCATTAACCCCTTAATGACCAGCCCATCTATGTCCTGCCCAAGTGGGCTTTATTCTCTGAGGACGTAAAAACACGTCTCCTGCAGAGAATAAAGCCCCGTGGGCTCTGGACGTGACAGCTCCATGCTGTCGGTACCCGCAGGTAGCCGGCAGCATGGAGCTGTCATCCTGGGCTGCGGGCAGTCCCCCCCGGCATTGCGATTGGCGCTATCCAATGGATAGCACCGATCGCAAAAAAGTAAATAAAAGTGCCTTAAAAGTTAAAGATTCAGCTGCCCTGATGGATCGGATCCATCAGGGCAGCTGAAAATACTCACCCAGGTTCCCTGATGTCTGCCGCGGAGAAAGGGTCCTCCGGGATCCGGCACGGCTCTTCTGCGCATGCACGCCAGACAAATGACGTCACGCGTGTGCGCAGAAGAATGGGAACCCCGGGGAGTTTAAAATCTCCTGGTTCCCGGCTCCTGAAGGTTCCCCGGACCCGCGATCGCCGCTATCCAATGGATAGCGGCGATCGCGAAAAAGTTTTTAAAAAAGTAAAAATCAGCTTAATTTCACCTCCCCTCATGGATCGGATCCATGAGGGGAGGTGAAAATATTCACCCCCGGTCCTCAGTGGCGTCCCGGTCTTCCGGGACCTGAGTCCCCTTCTGCGCATGTGCGCCCGATGATTGACATCGGCCACGTGCACAGAGAGGCTCAGGACCCGGGAAATTAAAATTCCCTCTGCTCCTGGCTGCCATGTGTAGCCAGGAGCAGAGGGATGTCCCTGCAGAGATGATCACTGTTATCCAATGGATAGAAGTGATCATTTAAAGTTAAAAAAAAGTGTAAAAAAGTAATTTTAAAAAAGTGTAAAAAAGTTAAAAAAAAAAGTTTAAAAAGTAAAAAAAAAAGTTTTAAAAAGTAAAAAAAAAGTTTAAAACGCTTACATTTCATCTCCCCTCATGGATCATATCCATGAGGGAGGATGAAATTACATACATAAAGCCCCCGGATTTATCCGCGGACCTTACCACAGCTTCTGCGCACGCGGCCGTCGCCAAAGCGGCAGACGCCTGCGCAAAAGCCGTGGATTGCCAGGATAACTTAAAGGGGTTGTCTCGCGAAATCAAGTGGGGTTATACACTTCTGTATGGCCACATTAATCCACTTTGTAATATACATCGTGCATTAAATATGAGCCATGCAGAAGTTATTCACTTACCTGCTCCGTTGCTAGCGTCCTCGTCTCCATGGTTCCATCTAAATTCGCTGGCGGCTTGCTTTTTTAGACGCGCTTGCGCAGTCCGGTCTTCTGCTCTGAGCACGAGCCGCTTCAGTGTGCTCGCCGCTACAGCTCTTCTGCACATGTGCAGACGAGCTGTATCTTCTCGGGAGCGCGCTGGAGCGGCCATTCTGCTACCATCCTCTGTTAGAGGAAGGTGCAGAAACTGGAGCCGCCCAGCCGAGAAGCCCAGCCCAGCCCAGCAGCCCAGCCGAGCCGAGCCGCCGAGCCCAGCCCAGCCACCCAGGTAAGTGATGGGTGACGGACTGACGGGGGTGACGCGTGACTGACTGCCGCTGTGGCCCCGGAGCCTACCGCTGGGGAGCCGGGGCTAGCGCGGGGAAGCCGGGGCTAGCGTGGGGGAGCCGGGGGGAGCCGGGGGCTAGCGCCGGTTACCTGCTGCCTGGCGGTGGGTGACTGGTTGGCCGCGTTCAATCCCGGGGTCCGGTCGGTGGCTGCGGGGCGTCTGGTTGTCAGGGAGACACAGCTGGTAGCGTCTCGGGAGCGCGCACGTCGGGCTACAGCAAGCGACGGGAAAAGAGCCGGCGGCCATCTTGGGGAAACTTTTTATAAGTTGCTGAAACGCTGGAACTGTAAGTACAAACCAGCTAGAAAAGTCATTTACAGGGGGGCTTAGTAATGTATGCTTAATTAGGGGGACTGGGCAAAAAAAAAATGTCACTGCTTCCTCGAGACAACCCCTTTAAAATCTCCCTGCTCTTGGCTACAAAACTTAGCCGAGAGCCTGGAGATTTCACGGGGGGCTTTTTAAAAACAAAAAAGGTAGTTTCATCTCCCCTCACCGATGCGATCGGTGAGAGGAGATGAAACTTTTTACCGGAGGCCTCCGTATGTGCACCCCGACGCGATCCTCATCGGTGAACTTTCCCGAATTCTGCACATGTGACCGCCGGCAAAACACCGGACACATGCGCAGGAGTCGGGGCGCCCAGGAAACTTAAAATCTCCTTGCTCCCAGCGACCAACGGTCGCCGAGAGCCTGGAGCAGTGACGGGTGGCCTCGTTGAGCGGTCCCCGGTCACGTGATAAAAAGGTAGCGATCTACCTTAGGTCGGTCTCACATGACCGGATAGGAATTACGGATTCCGCATGCGTCTGATCCGCCGTAATACGCAGATCAATCGCATTGGATTACACAATTCCGCTCACATTAGTGGGTTGGAATTTCGTAATCCACTCGCAGAAAAGAGAACGCAGCAGGTTCTATTTTACTGCGGATATACACAACATAGAGCCCATTGTGCTCCATGGTCATGGATATACCCGCTGCCTATACGCAACTACATTGTATATGGGCTTGCGGGTACCCGCGTCATCGCTAAGAAACGGTGCGGGAAATACAAGCAAAAAAAAGGAATGCGCATGACTGCCTGTGTGAGTAGGCAGTTATGCACAGTACATTACGCGTCCGTACGCAGGGTCACAGCCGGGCTCACCGCTGGGATCCGCTGTGGGCCTCCGCAAGCGGATTCCACCTACGGCTGCGTGAGCCCGGCGTTATTCAGACCGCTACCTGTAATACATAACTTACAAGAAGCCCTGGGAACGCTCGCCTTCATGCAGTTCCAGGAGCAGCTTGTTGAGCGCCTTCTGTGTGAGCCCACGCACCTCATCAAGCTTACGAAGACTCACAGAGCGCCACTTTTTACACCCCATCCCCGCCGCTGAGGTCACAAAATACCCCCAAGCGAGAGAGGAGGGGGAATACCTGGTTTTCTTGCCCCAATGCCCAACCCAACCAGCCTCCGTAATTGCCCCTGTCTTCGGACATAAAACGCGGTTTATATTATTACTTTTATCTAATATTTAGGGAATGACAAAAAATGGGGATGGCAGGGGATTATTTTTAGGAAGTCCATTTTTTTTCCGTATAAGTGGGCAATGGGGCCTGGAATTTATTCAGTTGTACCCTGAAATCCAGCGGGCATTCCCTCCATTATGGGCCTAGCCATGTGTCCTTTAAATAGTTTAGGGCCGCAATGGGTATGTTTCTGAACACGGGACAAACGGGGGTATCCATTTTGGGGTGAATGTCTTCATTCCTATGTGTGCTGTACAAAAAACCCAGTTTTTAAATTGCCAAAATTGCCAAAAAAATGAAAATCGTAATTTTTTCCTTCTGCTTTGCTTAGATTCAGTCAAATATTATGGGGTCAAAATACGCAGTACACCCCTAGATGAATTTGTTAAGGGGTCTAGTTTTCAAAATGGGGTCATTTGGGGGGATTCTTTTCGTTTTGGCCGCTCAATGTCTCTACAAGTGGGCAAGGGGGCCTGGAATTTATTCAGTTGTACCCTGAAATCCAACGGGTGCTCCTTCTATTATAGGCCTAGCCATGTTTCCTTTAAGTAGATTAGGGCCACAATGGGTATATTTCTGAACACGGGACAAACGGGGGTACCCATTTTGGGGTCAACGTCTTCATTCCTATGTACACTGTACAAAAAAACCTGTTTTTAAATTGACAAAATTGCCAAAAAAATGAAAATCGTAATTTTTTCCTTCTGCTTGACTTAGATTCATTCAAAAACTGTGAAGTCAAAAAAGTCATCGTACCCCTAGATAAATTCGTTCAGCGGTCTACTTTTCAAAATGGGGTCACTTGTGGGGGTTCTCCATCGTTTTGGTCACTTAAGGGCTCTACAAGTGGGCAATAGGAACTAAATCTCCTTCAAGCAAAATTTCTGTTCCGAAAGCCACCGGTTGCTCCTTTTATTTTGGGCCCATTGTGCATATAGACTTAATACTAGGGCCACAATGGGTATATTTCTGAACACGGGACAAACGGGGGTACCCATTTTGGGGTCAACGTCTTCATTCCTATGTACACTGTACAAAAAAAAGTTTTTAAATTGACACAATTGCCAAAAAAATGAAAATCATAATTTTTTCCTTCTGCTTGGCTTAGATTCATTCAAAAACTGTGAAGTCAAAAAAGTCATCGTACCCCTAGATAAATTCGTTAAGGGGTCTACTTTTCAAAATGGGGTCACTTGTGGGGGTTCCCCATCATTGTGGTCACTCAATGGCTCTACAAGTGTGCAATAGGGCCTAAATCTCCTTCAAGCAAAATTTCTGTTCCGAAAGCCATCGGTTGCTCTTTTCATTTTGGGCCCCATTGTGCATACATATGTAATACTAGGGCCACAATGGGTATGTTTCTGAGCACGGGACAAACAGGGGTATCCATTTTGGGGTGCAAGTCTTCATTCATATATGTACTGTACAAAAAAACTGCTTTTAAAATGACAGAATTACCAAACAAATGAAAATCGTAATTTTTTTCCTTCGGCTTGGCTTAGATTCATTCAAAAACTGTGAAGTCAAAAACGTCATCGTACCCCTAGATAAATTCGTTAAGGGGTCTACTTTTCAAAATTGGGTCACTTGTGGGGGTTCTCCATCGTTTTGGTCACTCAATGGCTCTACAAGTGTGCAATAGGGCCTAAATCTCCTTCAAGCAAAATGTCTGTTCCGAAAGCCACTGGTTGCTCCTTTCATTTTGGGCCCCATTGTGCATACAGACGTAATACTAGGGCCACAATGGGTATGTATCTGAGCACGGGACAAACAGGGGTATCCATTCTGGGGTGCAAATCCTCATTTTCATGTGTACTATAGAAAAAAGTCCTGTCTTTAAAATGACACATTTGCAAAAATATGAAATTTTAGTTTTTCTCTTCTAAATTGCATTGACTCCTGAAAAAAAAACTGTGGGGTTAAAATACTCAGGACACCCCTCAGTGAATACGATAAGGGGTGTAGTTTTTAAAATGGGGTCACTTGTGGGGGTATCTATCATTTTGACTCCTATGAGCCTTTGGAATCTTGGCTTGATGTAGGAAAACAAAGTGTTCCTCAAAATGCTGAAAAGTAATGTTAAATTTGTACGTCTCCTAAATAGTAAAAAAAAAAACGAAGGTTTTTCCAATGTGCGCCCAAAATAAAGTAAACGGATGGAAATATTTATCTTAGCAAAAATTTCTATATTATGTTTGCACATATTTGAGATATTGCAGTTGGAAATGTGAAAGAATGACGATTTTTTCAAAATTTTCCCAATTTTGGCGCTTTTAATAAATAAACACAAATTCTATCAGTCTTTTTTTTCTGCCTAAATGAAGTACAACATGTGGCGAAAAAACAATGTCAGAATCGTTTGGATATGCAAAACCTTTCTGGTGTTTTTCCATGTTAAAGTGACACATGTCAGATTTGTAAAATTTGGCCTGGTCATTAAGGCGCAAACAGGCTTGGTCACTAAGGGGTTAAGGGTCGAAACGTTGTTGTTATTTATTGTCATGGAGGAATAAAAGAACTTGGATTTTACTGCACTATTAATGCTGCCGCTTAGATAGTCTTACTTCTTAAGTTGCATTGATGAGTCCGCTGAGCGTGCACACACACACACACACACACACTGTTCTCAATGGAAGTACGCACACACAGCTGTAAAGATGAGTCTGCTGGCAGCGATTTCCATGCGTGACAGTACAAAAATGGGGAGCCGGCTGCATATAAAAACTGCATCCCCAGACTCCTTGGAACCTGACCTATGTGCGCCATAACTTTATTTATAGTGCTCATATGTAGTAACTTCTAATTTACTACTATTTAAACATTTCTACATTTTGGATGGAAACTCCTTTTAAGACTGATATGGTCACTCAACACTTACAATCATTTAAATATGGAATGATCTTACATGAATTGTTAGGGTGTTCTTACACGGAATGATCTGCCAGGTAACAGATGCCCAAAAGGCCGTTCCAGGAATAATCCTTCCTTTGCTTTTACACAGGAACGAGTATGGCTAATGAATGGAGGTGGAGCGGGCTAGAGATCATTCTGGCCTGTCCGCCTCCATTCACAGTAAACAGGCAGTCGTTCTTAAGGGAACAACTGTCTGTTCACATGGAATGATATGTATGTTGCTCACTTTTCTGCATGCAGAAACTGAACGATAAAAGACAAGGGAAATACTTCTTCATCGTTCAGTCGGTGCATGCATTGGCATTGAACAATTATTGTTCAGATTCTCGCTGGATTACGGAAATCCAAACGATAAGAATCGTTCCATGTAAAGCAGCTTTACCATGACTAGATTTTTGTTGCTCTCAGTTGAAAGTTTTTTTGTATCCTGCTGTACGCTTTAGCTGCTGTACACTGAGCATCTTTCTGGAACGCTTAAAGTCACACAGTAGCAATTAAATGTTTCTGAAAGGTTTAAAACCTCTTAAAGTCTAAGCGGCTTCGTCATAAATAGAACTATAAAAGTGTAGAAATAAAAAGAAAGATGATGATGCTTCCCTTTAAATACACTTTTTACATTTCATTGGTAAATCCCAGAAACCTGATCACACATGTAACAGGAGAGATGTAAAAAGTGAAGTTACCGGAAAGGTTAAACATTGTTGTTCTATACGGATGTCCATCACCGGTATCTAAAGATTAGATTGTAAAAGGATAAAGCTATCTCTTCTCATGTATTTGCAGCAGAGAGGACGTTAATCCCGTGGGTTCTGTCATACTGTAATGGACTTATAATTGGAGATTTAAAATACACTTTTCTGGTAATTGTTTGATTTCACAGATGAAAGAACTCAATCTTTTTCTGGTTATATTTTTTAGTGTTCTCCTCTGTCAACTAATAGAACCAAATGTGAAATGTTTGTCAAAATATTTCATGGCTATACTGGGTATAAAAGCTTATTCAGATGACTGTATGCGCAAAAACGATTGCCACCGCGCAACATATTTGCATATGAACGAGGTTGATGAGGTTGATTTCCATGCATGTCTATACATAGTACTGCACCTTTTGCACATGCAAGGCCAGTTCACACATGCTACAAACCCATTCCATGAATTAAAATGCTATTTAGCCTAATGAGATCCAGATGTGTTCTTTTACCTGGATTTTCCCCAGTGTTTTACGCTCCCCCTTGCATATTTGCGCACCTCACATAGACTTCTATGGGGGCCTTCGCTGCGCAAAACGCCGAAAGGTACAGCAGGTCCTACTTTTTTTCTGTGTATGCAAAATATACGCACAAAACACGCTCTTGAGATCTAACCCATTGAAAGCAATGGGTTCTATTCTCTGTGTTTTGCGCATCAGATTGTGTGAAGTCAGTCTTGTGGTTACAAAATTGCAAAGTTAAAAGGACTGAATTTTTATACTAATGTTGTCCCAGATATTTTTTATGCACTTGCTACCTTCAAGTCAGCTCGTCATTAGCTGCAACAGTTTATTTGCTGTTTTATGTACAGTTTTACATACAGGCCACTATAGCGAGATTGTATTCACCGCAGCAAATGATTACAGACCATTAGCCAGGAGAAGGGCTTGTGGAATAATTTAGGTATGCAAATCATCTACTCTAGTGTACATTTTGGGACTATGGTAATGGAAATGCAAACTTCTGGCTCCATGTAGTGTTAGGGCTGAAGGTAATTAAAAGTCTGTTTTCTTTTTTTAAATTAAACATTATGAAATCCAACTTCATGGAAGCTGTAAAACTCTAAAGAAGTAATACAAGTAAATGACAGCTTTTAAGACAATGTATTTTTTTAATATAGTGTTAAAAAAAATTCACCATCAGCCATGTAGAAGTTGACCCTAAGCTGTTTTGCAAGTTCACTGATGCCTAACATAATGTATTCTGTTTCATTCCACATGTAAAGAGTGGACTATCACTTGTTAAACATTGCCATATTGGTAATAAGTTCCTAAACCATCAGACCAATGAAAATGCTACTTTTTGCGTGGGAGGGTGGAGGGCCTTTAGATGCTCCCATTTCCCTTGTTGGATTGGTTGGAACTAGTTTTGTGCAATATAAATATTAAGTTTCCTTACCTTAGTTTATTAATTTGGTGACATCTTTTGTACAGATTAGATTCCAAAGTGTTGCCTGCTTTGTAGACTTAGACCTACTTTGACATTTCAAGACACATAAGCCAGTAGGTCCAGGCAACTCAGTTGAGGGTTCTTAGTCATTATGTCCTCTGATAAAGAAGAACTGGAGAACAAATTGAATACTTGTAGAGAAATCAAGAGGGCACCGAGTCGTGTTTCCGTTGTTATCAATCAGGCTGTTAATCGAAGTATTTTCACCTCTACAGTCTCCCCAGCTGCAGAGCGCATCCGCTTTATCTTGGGGGAAGATGATGATGGCCCAGCTCCCCCACAACTCTTCACTGAGCTCGATGAACTTTTATCTGTCGATGGACAAGAAATGGAATGGCAGGAAACAGCCAGGTAAGAACTCAAACGATACTTGTGTAAAATACTCTGAATTGTAACGTCTCTACACAATAGAAAAACAGACATGAAGTGTTTTAACAGTTCCAACAAGGATGTTACATCTTCCATTTCCATTCCATTTTTGTAGTCTTTGATATGCCTACAGCAGTAGAGAAGACATAAGGCATCCATGAGCTGATAAAGTGGATGCTTGATAGTTAACATCATAAATTGGCAGCTGTTGTACTAAAGAAACAGTGTATTTCATGGCTATATGGCCAGTTTACATAGAAGGGTATTGGTTAGCGTTGGTCATTTTCATAGTAGATAATTTCTATTAACGAAACAATGACCTGGTAGAAGGTTTGCACAGTAAAATATCAATATTTAAAGATGATACAAAACTATGTAAAGTAATTTACAAAAGAGAGGACAGAATACGGTTGCAAATACATCTGGATAAATTGAGGGCAGAAAACGGGTAAATGAGGTTTAACACTAATAAATGTAAGGCTATGCACATGGGCAGGAAATACATGTCACCATTACATACTAAATGGGAAACCACGGGGGAAGACTGATATAGAGAAGGTCTTGGGGATTTTAGTTAACTGTAGGCTTAACTGGAGCAACCAGTGTCAGGCAGCTGCTGCCAAGACAAATAGCATCATGGGGTGCATGTAAAGAGGTCTTGGGGCACATGATAAAAACATTGTTCTTCCTCTTTACACGTCACTGGTCAGATCACACATGGAATATTGTGGACAGTTTTGGACTCTGGTACTCAAAAAAAGACACATCAGAGCTTGAGTGGGTACAAAGGTGGGCAACTAAATTAATAAATGGAATGGGCGGACTACAAATAAATTTGGGGTTATTTAGCTTAGAAAAAAGATGGCTAAGGAGCGACCTAATAACTTTGCATAATATATCAGGGGACAATACAGAGATCTCTACCATCATCTATTATACCCAGGACTGTGATGTAACAAGGGTGTGTCCTCTACATCTAAAGGAAAGAAGATTTCTACACCGACATAGAAGGGGGTTCTTTACTGTAAGAGCAATTAGACTATGGAACGCTCTGTCTGAAGACGTGGGGATTGAACTCGATAAACGAGTACAAGAGGGGGCTGGATGCCTTTCTTGAGTGTAACAATATTATATATTATAAGTAGTCACTGATTACTTCAGAAGGGTTGGTGATCCAGGGATTATTCCGATTGCCACATTGGAGTCGTTAAGAAATTTTTTTCCTCTAAAATGAGGAAAATTGGCTTCTACCTTATTAGGGTTTTCTGTATTCTTCTGGATCAACAGTGAAGGTAATAGACTGAAATGAATGTGCCTTTTTTAGCCTTGCAAACTATGTTACTATGTAAAGCAATATCTGATTCAGTGGTTAAATGTTCCTTTTGACAGAGACAACTGATATAACAAGAGCTATCATTTCACTTTCTTTAAATATCACAGCATGGGATTAAAACCTTGCTTACATGTTACTCATGGGACCTACGGTTGCAGCTTTGCAATGTAGACAATGTAAAACTGATATATTGGAATTTCATATTTTAAAAATACCAAAAGAAAAGCATTCGAAAAAAGACAAAAAAAACAAATTTACCGTAATCTTTAGAATCTCAGTTGATACCCATATAACATCCATGCAGCTCATATATACTACATCCATAAACTGCTTGAAGCATTGTATAGTTGATTGTGTATTGTAGTTAGGAAAGAGTAAGTAGAATCTCCCATACACCAGTGTGGGTATACTACTGAGCCTAAAGGAAAACTTTTCCCCTAAGATTTCCTGCATGATTCTCAATATTATCTTAGTTGCTCATAAGAATCAAACTTTCCTTTGTCTTTTGTAAGTTTGCAATGTTCCTTTAATGTTGGGCAAATTGTGGTGGTCTTTGCATTGTAAGCTCTACTAGTCAACAATATTCCTTTTTTGAGGAAAGTCTTCCTTCTCTCAAATGAAGACATCCAAGACCTGTAAATATTTAATTCATGGTATAGAACTTCAAGCCATCATTTTTCCCCCTTTATTACTTATTCATGCTTTTTTCAGCAGCTCGGCTTATGTCATGGCGTAGGTGATGTGCCACATCGTGTCTGTTAGTGGATATATGTGACAATGAACCATGCTAGAAGGGTCAACTCTGCAAGTTTCCACCTAAGCAAAGCAAATCATGGTTTGTAATTCCATCTGGGAATTATTAGTTAACACTTTGGCAGCCAAATGATTTGCTCTTTGAGACCCTCTTGAACTCGGAGAGCAAAGTACAGTATTTTCATTACTAATCACATTCTTACGCTCACGTGCTGTGCTGAGTATGTGGACATAGGTGGACATCTACTCGCTAGGCTTGTACACTGGAGAAAGTACATGTGTGCACATTTTTACCTGGAAGTTTTAAAAGTAAGGATAAAATGTATTTAACTCTTTAAATGCCAGCCAGTTTTATTTTTAAAAAAAAATGCATACATAAGTGATTTTGCAGTAATTGATGTAGTTGTCCATTGTTTTTCTAGGAACTCCACCATATCTGTCTAGGCACTGTGTTTGGTATTGTAGTTCAGCTCCATTCACTTGAATGCTTAGCAGACATGATGCCATTTCTGGAAAAACAGCAGACCACTGCTGTTGCCTGTATCAACTGTAGCCTTGAACAAAACCATTAGAGGGGTATTCTGACCTCCCTTTCAGGATCCTTGATGATCAGCTGATTTTTCGGCTGCTGTGAGTGGAGCAGGCCGGGCTGGATGTCGACATAGGTAGTCAGGAGGGGAAGTGTGGTAGTGGGTTTCACTCGCATTAAAAATCAATGGGAACGCTGCCCATATTACACTTCTGTCTCCTCATTGCGGTCAGGGTTGGACGTCTGGTCCTGGCCACAGTGAATAGCTTGGAAGTGTAATAGGAGGCAGCACTTCCATTGATTTCTGCTATTTGAGCTCATACACTTCTGGTGCTGTCCAGTGATGAAGATGCACTGACAGTGGGCTGAATGATCAGCGGATTGGCAGTGATCCCAAGTTGTAGGCCCCCTTTGATCAACTAATAATGGCCTATCGTGAGAATATGCCATTAGTAGTTCTGGAATACCCGTTTAAGGGGTTCTTGCTGTGATAAAGGTTGTATGTGGGTCCTATTCAATGAATCTCCATATTCTCTTTTACAATGGGATTACTTTTTGGGATCAACTTTTACCTGGTGATGTAATGGAAGGTAACTGGATTAGCAGTAAAATATCTCTGCTTAAAAAGAAGTGATCTACGTTTAATCCCTAAGCTTAGCTGATGTTTGAAATGAATATGCTGTCAGAGTGGGGCCTTACATTGTCTGTCTGTCTGTCAATATTTTTGAACTGTCCTATAGAATAATGCTACAGTCATCCTCTCACCAGTCTGAAATGGCCGGTTACAAATACTAAATAGATATATTCATCTAGACTGCTGGTTAAAAGTTTTAGAACACCTCAATTTTTTATTGATATTTACACAGTTTAATGTCTCAAATGTTCTTTGAGACAATCCTGTATCTGACTGTAAGGCCCCCTGTCCACGGGCGAGGTGGAATATCGCTAGCGATATTCCGCCGCCGGGGAGCAGGGGAGAGAACTGACAGTTCTCTGCAGTGAGCCTATTTGACAGGTAATCACGTCAAATCGCAGCATGGAATTGGGGTTAAAGTTTTGAGCCTTTGTTTTTAAATCTGAGAAGATTATTCATCAGGGATGATTTAGTGATTCTGCATTGAGTAGGGTGTTGGACCAGATGACCCTGGAGATCCCTTCCAACTCTACCAGACTATGATTCTATGGTTTAACGTCATTTTCTTTACATTTTAGATGGATAAAATTTGAAGAAAAAGTGGAGCAGGGTGGAGAACGATGGAGTAAGCCCCATGTTGCCACACTTTCCTTGCACAGCCTGTTTGAACTGAGGACATGTATTGAAAAAGGGACAATACTACTTGACCTAGAAGCCAATTCACTCCCACAAGTAGTTGGTAAGTAGATAATAAACTTGGATTATATAGATAATGCTCGAATTTGTGGCTTCAGTAACACTAACAGACACATACATGTGATATGTGTGATATACATGTGATATGTACAGTTTACACAGTAAATCCAGCAATAGAAGGATTAAAGTTATGAAAGGTAAAATATCAGTGGGATTTGGCCTCAATTGCTGTGTAACAATTTCTCTTGTTATACCTATAGGGCTCAGTCAGATGAGCGATTTCTTTTTTTGCACGCCTATGTGCGCCAAAAAAATGCACTCTACAGATGTTCAAAATGCGCGTGACCGAAGCTATGTGAAATCCCTGGATGCTGTCACATCAGGGCTTCACCTTGTTTTCAATGGGGTCAGCGGCAGCAGCGCCGGCCCCATTGATAACATACGGAGAAGATCGTGATCCTCTGACACAGCTGTGACAGTTATCGCAGCGGATTCCTTCATCCCCATGGCAGCTGTGGCAGAGGAACAGCTGTAGCTGTGACAACTGTGGCAGAGAAATGCAATGTTCTCTCATTGCTTTCAATGGAGCCGGCACTGCTGCTGCCAACTCCATTGACAACAAGGTGAAAGCAATGGGATGAAGGCAACCCGTGCATCGATGATTTTCTGCGAAGGGCTTAAAATATAAACCCTACCCCGAAAATCATCCCTACCTGTTGAAAAAAAAAAAAGTTAACTCACCTAGAAGCGCTGTCTGGCTCTTCTTCCTGTCCCTGGCAGCCGTCTTCTGCATTCTAGTGGCCAGGGATTGAAAAATCCCTGCCTCCAGAAAATTATGCCTATGATTGGCTGATTCCTGTGATCAATTAGAGGTAGTGCTAAGCTGAGTGCTGCCTCTGATTGGTCATAGAGATCAGCCAGTCAGAGGCAGCACTTTCAGTGGGTGGGGATTTTTAAATTCCCAGCCAGAAGAAATTCTACAGGTGAGTGCTGGGGAGCTAGGGAGAAGACACACCAGAGCCCAGACAGTGCTGCTA
The DNA here is from genome assembly GCF_035609145.1 of Eleutherodactylus coqui. Lineage (NCBI taxonomy): Eukaryota > Metazoa > Chordata > Amphibia > Anura > Eleutherodactylidae > Eleutherodactylus > Eleutherodactylus coqui. The sequence continues at coordinate 183,487,173 of NC_089843.1, read as the reverse complement.
GGTTATGTATATATATTTTTTATTTTTTTCCAGCAACCAGGCATGATTTTCAGGGAAGGGCTTATATTTCAAGCCCTTCCCCGAAAATTCCTGCAGGGGTTACCTTCATCCCATTGCTTTCAATAGGGTGGCAGCAGCACCGGCCCCATTGAAAGCAGCGGGAGAATATTGCGCTTCTCTTTCACTGCTGTGACAGCTGTGGTATGGGATTCCTTCATCCCTGCGGGAAGTTCCCTTGTCACGGAACACTGTGACAGTGCTTTCACAGTGTTCAGTGATGAGCAGACTCCCTGTAACATCACATGATGTTACGCGCAGCACGGACCTTATTGGTGCACGCATGTCCTATCTTTTGCAGGTGCGAGTATTTTGTGCCTGTAAAAAATGAACATATGCATAGGAACACGCTGCAAAAAAACGCTCATCTAACTTTGGCCTTATACTGTATATATTACATGCTTTCATGTAGCTTAAAATGGATTAGCTTAGGACAGATTCACAAGACTGCATTTGCGCATGTACATGCGTGCGCAATATGAAGTGAACAGAACCCATTGATTTCAATGCGTTCGTTCACAAGCGTGCATAATTCTGTTGTGCAAAGAGGTACGCAGCATGTCTATTTTCCTGTGCATTTGCAGGAAAATAGAACATATCAAACTAATTAAGCTAATTAGCCATTTTTAATATACGGGGCTGTGCAAATGGTTTGCATGTGCAAAAAGTACATAAAAAAATGCAGTTGCGTGTGCCAATACACAATGCCCATTGTGCAATAATGTGGTACAAATGCGTGCACAAATATGCATACGCTCGTGTGCATCCAGCCCTAGATGTTACAGGTCATGGACTAGTTGTAGTACCATAGTGGGGTATGCTACAATTTTGTCCTCCCCCCCCCCCCCCCCCAAAAAAAAAGTATACAGACATAAGGGAGGTGAAACCTAGTCAAAAGTGCGCACTTTTGAATTACATTTGACCAATTAGTCTATTGGTATGGCAAGCAATGCATTTTAATGCATGGATGTATTTGCACACAGTTTTGTGTGTGCAATTTTTACTTGGGGAACACACAAAGAATAGAACCCATTAATTTCAATAGGTTCATACACATTCCCATATTTTGCGCATCCTAAAAATGAAAGCACAGCATGCTCTACCCTTATGTGCATTTGCGCACTAACGGTCCCCATAGAAGTCTATGGGTGCACAAATGCGTGGCTATTACATAAGTAGATGTGCAATACTCTGCGCAATTCTGCTGGAAAACACAAATCCAGAACTCATTAGACAAAATAGTCTTTTAAAACACCTGCAAATAAACATGCCCTGCAGGTGCATAAAGTATAGTAAAATACACCAACAGGCACGCAAAAAAAATCTTGTTCATAGCGCAAATACGTTGCACTGAGGCATGCACAATTGCACATGTAACTGTGTTCAGCCACCTTTATACTTTTTTTGCATTAAAATACATACGCTTGACAGATGGCTAAAACGTGATGTGTACGTCTCCTAAGGCCGGGTTCATAATGTGTTACAGTATGCACCCCGCCCTTCCGTCCAAGGTCATGCTGTTTAGTTCTCCAAAATAAACGGAAAAAAATTGAAATCTGATCGAACAAAGACCAAAGTTTGGTCTGAGCTTGACTAAGTAGAGTCTTTGGTTTTGTCTAGAGTTCCATCGGAATGCCGTTTTAAGCGATTCAAAATGGAACTCCATGATGGATAGATTGGAGGCGCACGCTAGCGCAGTGTGAACCCAGCCCAATTCAGTAGTGAGGAAGACAGCAGACTCATGAACCACAGTAAAGCCCAAAATTGAATAATATTCTACTTTATCAAACTCACTTTTCATATTTTTTTCAGAAAAAATCCTTGATCACCAGATTGAGACGGGACTACTGAAAGCAGACATGAAGGAAAAGATAACCTACACTCTTCTCAGGAAGCATCGGCACCAGACAAAGAAATCCAACTTGCGTTCCTTGGCTGACATAGGGAAAACTGTCTCCAGTGCAAGTCGGATGTTTACCAGCCCGGACCAAGGTAGTATAGAGCCTTTTCTGCTGCCTTTCCATTCTATTCAGTACTAGTATAACTATTATGTAGTTATTATTATAATGTATCCTGTTATAGTTGGACAAGAGTATATAACCTGGAGTCACATTAGTGTGTTAGCCTCAACTAAATGAAGGGTATTCCAAGATATAGAGGTCAAGGCAGAGAATGGGATAAAACAACAAAAAGAAGCTTTACTCGCATGACCGATTCTCCCACCGATCTGTTCTTTCTTGACAGTCTTTGCTTACTTACTAGTGATAATGTGCCTGAATAGCCATATGACTGATGCAGCCAATCACTTATCTTAGCAGTCCCATTCATTATACAGTACAGCTGAAGCCAGTGATTGGTTGCAGCAATTATATGGGTATAGGAGCACTTCATCGCTGTTGCCAACTAAAGAAAGACCGGCAAGGAGGACTGGAGTGGCGGCACTGGAACAATGAGGTATCGAATAGATGAATGTGGCTTTTTTTGTTGTTATATACCATTTCCTGCTTTTTATCCCATTTTTCATATCTTGGAATACCCCTTTGAATCTCAAAAGAGCTCGTTCTTCCAGCCGTTTAGGCTTAATTTACATTGTAGGCAGAGGCGTAGCTAAAGGCTCAGGGGCCTAGATGCAAAAGTTCAGCATGGGGGCCCCCCATGACTTTCTGCTGTATGGTTGGGTGTCTTAAGAAGTCCTTCAATGCAACACTATCAGCCAGAGACATTGCTAGAATCTTAAAAGATTAGGCAGAGGCTAAATGTAGGGAAATCCAATGCAAAATCTGTAAAATGACCCCCCAGCTATCCATGTGCCAATTATAACACTGGTGCTTTCTTATATGATGGAGGGGATTTTGGGTCCGCTAAAGCTCCAGGGTCCGGTAGCGACTGCTACCTCTGCATCTCCTATAGCTACGCCCCTGATTGTAGGATATATAGTTGAATACATAGCTTCCCACCATAATATTTTATGACCTATTGGTAGGGTAGATAAGAAAAGAATGTGTGTGTATGGTTCTAGCAATCAGGCCCCCATTGATCAATAAATGGGCCAGTTTGGCCCTATTCTGGGCTACACATACTTACACTATTCCCACTGAAATGTTAAAGTACAATATAGAGAGTTTTTTTATCTCAGTGGGTTCCATATCTCCCACTAATTTCAATAGGGAGAGACCATCTGTCTGAGATGACAGAGAGATCTCCATAGCAGTCTAAAACATTATGGTGGGAAACCCCCCTAAGTAATGGCACTAAGGCAAAAGGCACATGGCCGTGTCCATACTGCAAAACAGATGAGAATAGGACATGTCACGATTCGTGTTACACAGACCATTGGTCCGTGTGAAAAAAATTATGCATGTGAACAGGCTCGTAAGCTATAATCGGGTTGAGTTCGACATACACAAACAGCTCACGGCCTGAAAATACAGCCATGTGGTTTGGGCCTAAATAATAGAATATTAGGTTAATTGCTAGAAAAAAGATAGATTGTAGAGCTGTTACCATTTCCTTACATGTCTTGATGTATTAATTGTAGTCTTTCTTTCCTTCTTCTTAAACCTTCTAAAACTGTGACCCTTGTAGGAGGGAGAGAGGAGGGCTTGATGAAAAACTCCTTCCTTTCAGGTGAATAGCATGGTACTTCAAGGCTTCCTCGTTTGTGTTTTTTATACAAGGGTTGGCAACTCGAGCCTCTACTTGTGTTTCTATGGTGTCAGCCCAGTCACAACCACCTATATGTATAGTGGCATATAGAAGCTGCAAAATTTGTCAGACCTGTCTCCATTAATGTGTGTGCAACATTAACCATGTTCTTGCCAGAGGGCCTGGCTGCATTTTTATGGCATGATGTTATGCAATGCTTCTCGTTGCATACTGTACAATACTCATGATATCATGATATTATCAAACGTCTTTCTGAAGCAAGTATCGTAACTATGTAAGTGATTGTATGTCCGTTTTCCATCAGTGTCCCCATCCTACTGACACCACCCTGTTACTCATAGCATGGCCTTACTGACCTCCTGCATCACATGGGATGTATGTAAGGGTGGTCTCACATCTCCGATGGAACGTCTGGTTGGAGGTTCCATTGCAGATCCGGCACAAAATACCAGAAGAAAAAGAGCTGTATTTAGCCTTTTTCTTCCTGTAAAATGTCGGATAGCTGAGTGGAAACCAAACGGACCCCATTGTAAGCAATGGGGTCTGTTTGGCACTGTTCAGTTCTGTCATAAGACCGCTTGGCCAGGGGATTTCCCAAACAGAGCAGGAAACTGGAACCCCCGAGTGCACATGTGAAACCACCCTAACAGTTATGTGAGGCTTACTACAGATTGCCTGTTTAGTGAGGACTATGCTCTACTTCTCCCCTACTATACTAGTAAAGCTTCATAGCTTTGTATGACATGCAGAAATGTATATTTATTAGAGATGAGCGAGCACCAAAATGCTCGGGTGCTCGTTACTCGGGACGAAATTATCGCAATGCTCGAGGGTTCGTTTCGAGTAACGAACCCCATTGAAGTCAATGGGTGACCCGAGCATTTTTGTATATCGCCGATGCTCGCTAAGGTTTTCATTTGTGAAAATCGGGGCAATTCAAGAAAGTGATGGGAACTACACAGCAACGGATAGGGCAGGCGAGGGGCTACATGTTGGGCTGCATCTGAAGTTCCCAGGTCCCACTATTAAGCCACAATAGCGGCAAGAGTGCCCCCCCCCGCACTGTCAGCATAAAGATCGTTCTCCTCTGCCACAGCAGTAACAGCTGTGGCAGAGAAGAACGATGTTAGCCCATTGAATTCAATGGAGCCGGCAATACAGCAGGTTCCACTGAAAGCAATGGGCTGCCGGCGTGCGCGGGATGAATTGTCGGGAAAGGCTTAAATATAGAAGCCCTTTCCTGCAATTCATCCAGAAATGTGTAAAAATAAAAAAAAATATACCGTATATACCGGCGTATAAGGCGACGGGGCGTATAAGACGACCCCCCAACTGTCACCTTATACGCCGGGAATACAGCGGAGCAAAAAATAAAAATCATTACTCACTTCCCCCAGCGTTCTGCGGCGTTGCTGCAGGATGTCGCTCCCTCCTGGTCCCCGGCAGAGCATTGCTTTCTGGACGCAGGGCTTGAAATCCCCACCTCCAGAAAACACACGTGCCTTCAGCCAATCACAGCCAATGACAATGATGTCATTGAATGGCTGTGATTGGCTGACGGCGTGTGTTAGCTAATCACAGTAGCTTTCTGGAGGCGGGGATTTCAAGCCCTACGTCCAGAAAGCAATGCTCTGCCAGGGACCAGGAGGGAGCGACAGCCTGCAGCAGCGCCGCAGAACGCCGGGGGAGGTGAGTAATGATTTTTTTTTTTTGACACTTTGTTTTTTTTGTATTACCGGCGTATAAGACGACCCCCGACTTCAGAGCAGATTTTTCGGGGTTCAAAAGTTGTCTTATACGCCAGTATATACGGTATATACTTACCTTGTCCCGGCAGACGGAGTTCAGCGCGGCCGGCCTACAGTGGGTGTGAAGGGGGTGTGAGTCAGACCCGCCCCCTGATTGGCTCAGCGCTGAGTCTGACTCACACCCCCTTCACACCCACTGCCGGCCGCCACGGCTGAACTCCATCTGCCGGGACAAGGTAAGTATATATATATATTTTTTTTATTTTATTTTATTTTAACACATTTCTGGATGAATTGCAGGGAAGGGCTTATATATTTAAGCCCTTCCCGACAATTCATCCCGCGCACGCCGGCAGCCCATTGCTTTCAGTGGAACCTGCTGTATTGCCGGCTCCATTGAATTCAATGGGCAAACATCGTTCTTCTCTGCCACAGCTGTTACAGCTGTGGCAGAGAAGAAGGATTTGTCTTCTATATGTTCTCAATGGGGTCGGCGCTGCTGCCGCCGGCCCCATTGAGCGCATATAGAGAAGAGAACAGGAATTGCAGATCGCAGATAGGTGCGATCTGCGATTTCTATGGCCTAAGAAGGGCCATTGGGGTTCTTGAAGCCTAAAATCACTCCTAACGCTCTCCCTATAGCAGCTCCGGCATCAACAGCACTTTCCCTGAACTATGTCAGAATGCATCTGTGGCGAGCCGCTGGCGGGCAGATTTTAATACTCGGGTGACACCTGATCTCGCCAGCCACTCACTGCAGGGGGGTGGTATAGGGCTTGAACGTCGCAGGGGGAAGTTGTAATGCCTTCCCTGTCTTTCTATTGGCCAGAAAAGCGCGCTAACGTCTCAGAGATGAAAGTGAAAGTAACTCGAACATCGCGTGGTACTCGTCTCGAGTAACGAGCATCTCGAACACACTAATACTCGAACGAGTATCAAGCTCGGACGAGTACACTCACTCATCTCTAATCTTTATAGGATGTTTGATCAATCCTTATCTTCTGCTAGTTCTAAAAAGCCTCAGAATATTTGCATGAAGAATTGCTTGAAATGATCAAACTATACTAGACAGATAAATAGACCCAGTAGGCGTGAATTTCTCCCACCATCCAGATTTCACCTGCCAACCTTAAACATTATTCTGCTTCTTGCCAACTTCAAAACTGTCTTAACGCTCTCTGGTCCAAACCTAACTGTGGATCTGAGAGGTAAAGTGCTGCCTTTCTAGATGTTTGTCCCTACATAGTAGAAATAAATTTAAGGGGCTTTCTAATGTTGAACTAAGAAAGCATATTTGTATGCGCAAGTTTAAATCAGAATTTGAATGATCATTTTTAGGATCTCTGCTTACTGTCAGTGAATGTAAACTGCTAAAAACCTGTCCTGATCATGTCCAAGTCGCACAGCCTGTTAGACCAGATTCACACAAGGGTATGTGAATTTATGTGCACCTTTGCACTACATTTTTGCGGAATTTGTTGCATATTTCCAAGTGCATTTTTTTCACTGTACTTTTTGCGCATGCAAATTGTGCAAAAAAACTGCAACCATACTCTCAGCAATTGAAATGGCCAAGTGTGATTAGTTCAATATGTGTTATTTCCCAGCACAATAGCGCAGGAAAATAGATCATGCACGATTGAAATGTGCATGCAAAATAAGTGCATGTGTACGCACCCTTTGAAATTGAGTTTTTTGTGTGCAAATACGTCCATGTGAATCTGGCCTTACAAAAGAGATGTCTGATACACTTAACTAGCTGTGCACTATGGAACAGCACAGTCCTTAAAGACTACGGAGCATTTTCTTTACTTAACTAAATATATTTTTAGCTGAAAAGCATTTTAGTAAAAATGTTGCACAGTTTGGCTTCTGCAGCTTCTAAGTATCACTGTATATAGCAAGTTGCAGAAAGCTGTTCATGGTATAATTTAACAGCTCTTGAGGCGGCTCAGTCTCCAGCCCCTCCCTCCCCTCTCCTAAATAGACTTTAAAGTGTAAAAAAAAAAAACAGAAGGGAATATTTATTTCATTCATTGACGGTAAGCAGAAATCTTGCAAAATAAAACCACAGAGCAGCATAGAAGGTTGCATGACATTTCAATATACAACCATTATTTGCATAAAATTGAAAAAGGCTTTGTTCACATCAGCATTAGGCCGGCTTCACACCAGCATGTGCGTATTTATGTGCGCATGAGTGCTACATTTTTGCAGAACTACGTTGATTTTTCGCGCGCGCATTAGCATATTTTACTGTACTTTTTACACAAGCGAGGCATCTGCATTTGCATGCCCCCCAAAAAAGTACCGATACTCCCAGCTATTGAATTTAGTCATTAGTCTAATGAGTTCAAGATGTGCTCTTTTTCCTGTGCAATTACGCAGTGTTTCATGCATCTCCTTGCGTGAAGTCGCCATTAGGGCTCAGTTTGGAACTTCCATTGCTGAATTCTATTAAAATCCCAGACAAAATAGTGCAGCATGGTGTGCCAGACAGCATAACGGAAACCAAAGGCACCGCATTATAATCAATAGGATCCATGTCATTTCCGCCATAAGACGGGTCAGTTTGTCCGGGGGATTCTGTTTTCTTATATAACAGAGCAGGAAAAGGAAAAAAAAACAATGCTGATGTGAACATGGCCCAAGATGCTCACTTGCCTTTATTAGAAACTCTAAACGGGTGTTGGACCTGCCCCTCTTTCTAAAGTTTCATACCTTTAAAATTTGCTGCAAAATCATTTCTGCTGTGCCTTCTCTTTGGGGGTCTGTTACATTTGTATATACCTTTCTATAATGCATTCAATTTCCTAGCAGCTATGTTTAATACTGCAGCATATATTTATCATCATACACTCCAAATTAAAAAAAAATTCTAAAAATAGCCAGATTAACCCCCCCAAGGCTACATTCACATGGACGAGCGCCATATCAGCCTGAGAAACTTCGGCCCAATATTGCGCTTGTGAACATTTTTGCTTAAAATTCTCATTGCCACATATAAAAGGATAGCGACCGCTTCCCATTGTCTTTAATGGAAAAAAATGCGAGTGCCAAATGATTTATTTCAAGGTCCAATTGAAAACAACAAGTATTGATTACCGAGGGAACGCCCAAATATAGAGCATGCTGCGATTCAAAAGAATGGTTTTCATATTCGTGCGATAATCTCGTTTGTGTGAATAAGTGCTAAAGCGCTTATGTGAAATCAGAAGGAAGGAGCCACTTATGTCACACAGTCCCTACTGTGGCCATTAGTGGTTCTCACATTTGGAAATGGTAAGTGCAGAACAGATATAACTGAGAAATAGATGGAAAACTATTAAAATGCTTCTGCAAGACTTAAAGATTCATGACTTATCCTCCGGAAGGGTTATTAATTTTGGATATCAGCACAGTGAAGAGACTAATAGATAGACCTGATACTTTAGCTCAGTAAGGCTGCTTTCACATCTGCATGGGAACCCCCATTCGGAGGTTCTGTTGCAGATCCAGCACAAAATACCTAAAGAAAAAGTTTTCCATGCAGGATTTTTTTGTCCAAATGGACACCATTATAGTCTACGGGGTTTGTTTGGTGCTGTTTGGTTCCATCATAATACGGATCCACTGGCGTAACTATAGGGGATGCGGTTGCTCCCGGGCCCAGGAGCCTTAGGGGGCCCATAAGGCCTCTCTTCTCCAGATAGGGAGCCTAGTACTATGAATAAAGCATTATAGTTGGGGGCCCTGTGACAAGTTTTGCATTGGGGCCCAGAAGCTTCAAGTTACGCCTCTTCTTAAGAGAAGTTGTGGGGCCACAAGATAAACTTTTGAACCCGGGCTCATGAGCCTTTAGCTATGCCCCTGGACGGATCCATTTGGCCATGAGGGAGCAGGGAAACAGAAGCCCCACCGCAGATGTGAAAGCAGCCTAACTAGTATTTACTGCTGATGCTTTGACATTTGTTGGAGAAGTTGGATCATTTCTTAGACTGTACTTTCACTCGCTAGAGCAAGAAGTCCTTACACAGTTACTGTATTGTTAGTTCTCTGCTTCTATTCAAGCCTTTAGTTGTCTTTCTCCCTTGTTCTTCTCACTTTTATTTTGCTTTCCTTTTGCTCTTCCTCCTGCTGCTTCCGCACATTCCTCTGCTTCTTGCTTGCGCCACTAGCACGCAGTCCTCTAGAGAATTCTGTGCCCTGCCTGGCAACCCGCATGTCGGATGATGATCTCCGAGTGCGGCGCAGCCCCAGCATGGGATGGCTCAGTAAGTCGGGGTAAATGTGTATTGTGGGAAATGGGTCATATACATGGTATGGCTAAACAATATGTATAAGGAAGATGTTAGTATTTACAGAACTGTACCTATATTCCCCTCCCCGTGCCATCTTCTGTAGAGTCATACTGCTATTAAACTGTACTGTATACATTGTATGTCTAGAATGGGTATATATGCTTACACTAAATATATTCCTCATGTCATGGACCATCTATGTAGCTAGAACTTGGATCAGTCTGATGAGCTTGCTTTGCATTTTCAACAGTTTATCGTTACTCCTTTCCTTTTGGAAAAAAAAACAACACTTGATTTTCTGTGTACTTCCACCCATCTACAGTTACATCTTGTGTGTTGTCAACAGGTTCTTCTTCTGAATCAAGTGGTTTAATATAACCACAGTGACAAAGTAGAAACAGTTGAAAGATTTTCTGATAATATGGGTGCACTGGTTGTCTATAGACCGGCCTTCTGGAAAATACAAAATAATGAAGGACACATCCTGATTCTGGTAGATGAGATCTATAGTGCTGTTTGACTTTCCCCATTAGTAGCTTTGCTGGAAGAACTAACTTGGAGGAATTGGTGGATTTGACTCCCTTAGGCTAGTGACACCTGGCCGTAACTCTGAGTTGTGCCCAAGGGACTCGGCGCTCAACTCACCTCGAATAGTACACCAACACTTATCTGTGTGCTGTCCAATATTCACAGGCATTGAGTATCCTATTTCTCATTTGTGAAACGGGCAGGAATAGGACATGCCATGCGTTTAGGAACGTCCATAGGCTATAATGGGACTGTGTGCTGTCCATTGAATTACATGGAAAGCACATGCCCCGTAAATACAGCTATCTTTCACTAGCCTTAGAAATAGTGACTTGGAGGACTTAAGGAGTCACAATACTATATTTTGACTCTGCAGATTTACAATTTTGGTTTTTGGGAAACTCATGTAGATCTACTTGTGTCCATCTTGTTTCCTTCTATGGACTATGGGGTAGTTTAACTAGTTCTATTGTCCAAGCAGCCTAGATAACCGCCTCCTGAACCATTCTGAGTAGGGTCGCTGGAGGGCTAGAAATAACTGTAGTCAAGCATGAATCTTCAGGTTTTGAGTTGAGCAAGCCATATTCTCATTTGCACAAGGAAAGACTAGAAGCTATGGGATGAAACTGAAAGGGAGGAAACATAAATTAGATATTAGAAAAAACTTTCCAACAGTGAGGGTGATCAATGAGTGGTACAGGTTACCACAGGAGGTGGTTAGTTCTCCTTCAATGGAAGTGTTCAAACAAAAGCTGCACAAATATCTTTCTGGGATGACTTAGTGAATCCTGCATTGAGCAGGGGGTGGGACCCGATGACCCTGGAGGCCCCTTTCAACTCCACCATTCTATAATTCTAAGGTTTTCATTTTAAACCCTTCCACCTAGGATGCTAGTTGACTCCAGCAAGCTGTTTTTGAAGCCTACCTTTATTAGACACTAATTTAATATTCCGTCCCAGAACTTTCATTGTTTTGTTATTTGGATAAAACATGGCATTAAAAGTTTACCTCAAAGTATAAAGTTCAGGCGTAATATAGCACTTATTCAGTGTCAGCTTGTTATGCAATCTGTTATCAAGCTGTTTAATTGCTGCGCTGTTAATAAGGCTATGTTAATGCATTGGAAATAAGAGTCATTTTATACACATGGTGCATTTACAGGTCCTACGAGATGAAAACCTTAAAATCCAGCATGAAAATAGCAGGACTATATAAAACTTGGTGTGTAATTGAATTGGGGGTGGAAGAGAATGTGATTGTTTTTGTCAAGTCCCATTCTTCCCTACTGTTTTGCTTTCCTTTTGTAAAGTAATAGCACAATTGTAATAATTAGCGATAAAAGTACATATTGTATTTGCCCTTATTATTTCTGTGGTGGGCGACAAAAAGCCCTCCTGATGCTTAGGTAGTCATTGTAAAACTTAGTCATATACAATTTAGAAACATTTCCTCCTGTTTATTAATTTACTAGAAACAATTATGCAGCTATTTTTACTGTTAAATGTATAGGAGCGAAATGTTAGGCAATCTAAGTTCAAAGAGCTCAATATGTTCAAATGACCAATTTTCACAGTAGGCTGACGGCATTGTTACTGTGTACAATATGCATTAAATCTATAATTTGTCATTGAATATTAATTGCGAGTGCATTTTTACTCTGGTGGTGAAATCCATAGAAAGCTCCTTCTGGTTTTATGTAACGTAACATGCTGTAAGCACACATGGGGTCTTTTCATTGGAGTTACTGTATAGCCATACTTAAGAAAAGATTATGTCCTTGTCGTTACAATGTCTCTGCAGGTCATCGGGGGGGGGGGGGGGGGGCTTGTACATTAATATGAATGTTACAAGTAGGATAAGTTGAAATACTAATGCTAATACTTTAGCTTATCAAGTACCCTTCCATTTAAATATTTTGTTCTATTAGGCTGTAGGGAAGTGCATCCTGTATTATTTAGTGATCCTGCTCTTATCAGGGGGTTGGCCGGATGACCCTGGAGGTCCCTTCCAACTCTACTATTCTATGATGTATGTAGTGTAATGCAAAATGCAGCTCAAAATTGTCTGTCTCCACCATAGCATGAAAATCAAAGTTCCAGTAGTTGCTTCTTCCATGGACTGTTTTTTCACGGCCATAACGCAGCTGCAAGACCTAAACTCCCTACAGTTATAGTAAAGCAAACTTGGGTCACCTATCTGGATGTTATATGTGTAATATGGATACTACACTTTTGCAAAACTGCCATTAATCTATATATAAGCCCTATTAAAGCCAATTAAGCCATATGCAGAGTGATATGATTAGCCCCCCAGCCAGAGAAAAAATGTTTAACCGTTATCTGCAGCAAGGTCAGCTCATTAGTGGTCCATGTTAAAAAGTTGCTCGCTCTTGGATGGTCCTACTCATCTATAAGAGAAACAGAAACTTAAAGGAGCTCTCATGTTGACAGCCATGAACAAATATAAGTATCATATAAAGTGTTATTAAGGCTTTGTAATATTTTAGTATGTTTTTGTATTTATTGTATATGTTTAGAGAAATTGCTTGCTTGTCTTGTACAATATAGTGTCTTTCCTGGTGTGTTTATGGTGCTTAGATTTTATTTTGTGTCTTTCCAATAGCATAGCATATGCTGTCTGTTTATCTATCTATCTATATCTATCTCATATCTATCTATCTGTCTATCTATTCATCTCATATCTATCTGTCTATCTATTCATCTCATATCTATCTATCTCATATCTATCTATCTGTCTATCTATTCATCTCATATTTATTTGTCTATCTATTCATCTCATATCTATCTATCTATCTATCACATATCTATATAGAGTCATAGGCTAATAAACGTTTGTATTGTTACAGGCAGCCCAACCATGGCACACCGAAATATGATGTCTTCTAGTCTGAACGACATTTCAGATAAGCCTGACAAAGATCAAGTAAGTTTGCTGATATACCTCCTACCATTGTTCTTTAGATTCTGAATATCCAATTGTCATTTGCATGCTTGGGCAGGCTTATAGTTAAATGGGTTTTCCCAGATACTAAGTTCTATAATCGCTAAGCTATGAAATCACACATCAATGGGGTTCCGACTGCTGGAACTCTGTCAGGTAGGCGAATGTCATTCTGCCTTGCAAAACACCAGTTTGACTTTGATCCGGAGTACCCTGGTTTTCACTGTTGACTCCTACAAGCTGGATACAGTCTTTGACATTACTCATCCAGATAGTCCCGATAGTGTGGCTGTTGATGCTGCCCTGGCCTAAGGCATGGTACCTGAAGATCTGAACAGTGGTCTTGCAAGCATATGGGCTATAGTCAGGGCTTAATACACAGGTGTGTTAATAAGGTCCAGACTGAAACTCAGGGCAGGCTGCACGGAATAACAAGGTCCAGAATACAGAGCCGAGGTCAAGAAGCACAGAAGTCAGAATGGTCAAAGTCAGGCAAGAGTTAGAATCAGAATATACTATAACACGGGCTTTGTCACTATCAACAGTAATTGCTTAGGCATCCTTCATGAGGGAACGAATACACCAAAAGTGATGTATTTCCCACCTTGACTGATGAAGGGTTCACCCTGAAACGTGTATCTTTTGCTAGCTTTTAATTTATTAATTAAAAGAGAAGTTGAATATTTCATCTTGTTACCTCACAACTTTCATTGGAGAGTTGTGTCAAGATACCAAATTTTTGTTTCCACATATTTAGTCCACCAACCATTGGTGGGTCTACCTGGTTGGCAGCACCTCCACCCAGAAGTTTAACTTGAAGTTTCTGGACCAAAATGCAAAATCTGTAACAGGGCCGCCAAATATAATGCTTTATTCATAGTACTGGGCTCCCTATATGGAGAGGAGAGACCTTATGGGCCATCTAAGGCTTCTGTGCCCAGGTGCAACCCCATCCTCTGCATCCCCTATAGTTACACCTCTATCTCCACCACTTACTTTCTATAAATCTCCTCAAGGCTGTTTCATTTCTGGTTATACCACCTGGGACTCAAGCCTCTGACACTTTTGGGTTTCCTCCACCGCCATCCTTTTCTTCACGAGAATTACACAGACACCATTTACAGCACTTTTATTTATGTGAATAAGCTGTTCACAGATGCTGATATGGCGGCATGACATATCACAACAGTTTTTATAAGTGCTCCGTGAGTGGAACAGGTTGCCACGAGAGGTGGTGAGTTCTGCTTCAATGGAAGTCTTCAAACAGAGGCTGGACAGACATGTCTGTGTGGGATCACCCTAGAGGTGCCTTCCAACTCTACCATTCTTTGATTCCATGTCTAGTAAGAAAATACACCCCAGAATAGATAATACTACTGTACTTAGGGACCAATTTATTTTTGCACATGCCATATAATCACATGGCTATCTTTTTTTCCCCATGATCCCTGGAAAACACACATCATGCTCATGTATATAAAACTACAGAAGATAAAAACTCTTCCAAAAGTAGTTTAAATGAATACGGTACATATGAGAATTGATGGGTGCCTGCAAGAGAATACTGCAAGTCGAGTAAAGTTTGATTCCTTCCTATTGAGATCTGTGAATAATTCAGATGTGCTCTGTAAAGGCTAAGAGAGGTCATGTTGATAGATTTTACATGCCATAGGTGTTATTGGAGGTGAAATGATTTCACCTTCAGAGATGCAGGCAGCTGCTGAAAGACTGCTTTCCATAATCCGATTATGAGCACTAAGCAGAATGGCTCTCATATACAGGACAGAGAATCAAGCAGCCGGGAAGCTCATTGTGCAGGGGCTGGAGAGACATGCAATGGAGACTTTCCTGTGCTGTAAACACCAACCAAGTTGAAAACATAATGTAAGAACAAATGCAATGAAAGGAGCAATAAACCTGATGTACAAAAACTAGAAAAATGTAGTTTAAAAAAAGAGCTGCTACTGTCCTTCACACCTTTATATGGAGACGGATCTGGAGATTATTAGCATACAAGTATGCACTCATTTGATAGTATAGAACACAATATTCATGCAAAGTGTGGCTATTAACTGTACAGAGATAAACTGCTGGGCATATGCCAGATGGCCGCTATTGGGCTGAGTTGTGTTCTATACAGAACATGAGCAATATAAATACTGTATATTGAACGACAACCACTTTACAGCTACCTGCCTTTCTATGGAACCTAAATGTTAGGTGCGCAAGTGATTATCAGGGGCTCTCATGGAGGGTCTATGTTCCTGCTCTTCTCACCGCTGTAGCGGTGTCGGAATAGCCTGAACTGAGGAAATGAACATGCAGGAACTGCAGTCGATATAGCAACGTGGATCACATGAGCCAGCTCCGGTCCGTTGCTATTCCAATCGCAGGTCCTAGACGTTCTTTTACTCGGTACAGGCTATTCTGACACCGCTACAGCGGTAAGTAGAGCAGGGAGCAATGGTGGATTATAATAGGGACGATTGGGGCGACCGCACTGTCCTCGAGACTCCAGGGGGGTCTACAGCTGTCCCAATTGCCCCTATTGCAATCAGCACTGCTAAACCTCCAGCTTCAGGAAGAGGAAGGGGTTAGCAGTGCAGCAGAGACAGGTAAGGCTGTGTGTAGTGAGTAATTTACCCCTTTCCTCTCCCTTTATTTGAAGAGCATAGCGGCAATGGGGGTCCCTATCACTACTGGGGCGGCAATGGGGGACCCTAATACCCACTGGAGAAGCAATGAGGAACCTTATAACTACTGGGGCTGCAATAGTGGACCCTATCACTATTGGGGTGGCAATGGCAGAACCTATTACTACTAGGGCCAATATAGAGGACGCTACTACTACTGGGGCCACCAATATAGGGGGTTACTATTACTACACGGGGCAGATTTGCTGCAGAATTTACAGTCGCTGTAGCAACGGAGTGGATGAGATTTTTAAAATCCCATCCATATGCTATGGAAAAAATCTGCACAAAGCCCGTGCAAATACTGACCTGTGGTGCGGGATTTAATTCTGCAGCATATTAATTTTAAATATAATGCACATCAATAGCCCATCCAGCGCTCCAGCGTTCCTCCCTGTTTTTTTTGTTTTTTTTTAACGGACCTTTCCTTTTTTATAACAACAGAGGTAAAAATCATATGTCATGATAAGCCACGCCCCTAACCACTCCCACGGCCACACCCCCTGTCTCGCTTTTTTGAGGCTCTACAACAAACTTTTGCTTCAAAAAGGCTGTATGGCTTAAAAAGTTTGGGAATCACTGCATTAGACTAATCATGGCTCGAAGCATCGGTTTTTTTTTCCCTGCGCAATTGTGTACGACTTCCACACACAAAAAGTACAGCAAAATATGCCCATGTGTTTGAAAAAAAAAGCAATGTTTGTCCCACAAAAACGCTGCACTCATGCACACGCAAATATGCATACGCTTGTATAAATCTGGCCTGAATTTGCAAGTTTATGAAGAATTGCATTTTATAGCATTATACATTTATATGTAATGTAGGGTCTGGAGAAAAGCTGTGTGATAATGTGTGTTGGCGTTGAAATTGTTATTGCTTGGTGTTACTTTTGGAAAACCAGCATCTGGTGGTGGGGGTACCTGGAAAAGTTCTCTTAGTTCATTGGTTGCTGTATAAATCCCTATGCAATGAACTCCCTCTACTTGCAGCTAGAGGCAGAAACAATTTTATCAATTTACTGGATGGTTGTATGGAAAAAAGCTGGAAATTTGGAGTCCTGTAATAGAAATCATTAACCGCTAGAGATGAGCGAACGCGTTCGTCCGAGCTTGATATTCGTGCGAATATTAGGGTGTTCGGGATGTTCGTTATTCGTAACGAACACCATGCGGTGTTCTGGTTAAAGGGGTTGTCCCGCGGCAGCAAGTGGGTCTATACACTTCTGTATGGCCATAATAATGCACTTTGTAATGTACATTGTGCATTAATTATGAGCCATACAGAAGTTATAAAAAGTTTTATACTTACCTGCTCCGTTGCTGGCGTCCTCGTCTCCATGGTGCCGACTAATTTTCGCCCTCCGATGGCCAAATTAGCCGCGCTTGCGCAGTCCAGGTCTTCTCCTGTTCTCTATGGGGCTCCGTGTAGCTCCGTGTAGCTCCGCCCCGTCACGTGCCGATTCCAGCCAATCAGGAGGCTGGAATCGGCAATGGACCGCACAGAAGAGCTGCGGTCCACGGAGACAGAGGATCCCGGCGGCCATCTTCACCGGTAAGTATTGAAGTCACCGGAGCGCGAGGATTAAGGTAAGCGCTCCGGTAAGCTTTCTTTAGGTCCCTGCATCGGGGTTGTCTCGCGCCGAACGGGGGGGGGGGGGGGTTGAAAAAAAAAAAAACCCGTTTCGGCGCGGGACAACCCCTTTAATTTAACTTTCTTCCCTGAGACGTTAGCGCTTTTTTTTGGCCAATATAAAGACAGGGAAGGCATTACAACTTCCCCCTGCAACGTTTAAGCCCTATACCTGCTGTGAGTGGCTGGGGAGATAAGGTGTCACCCGAGTATTGAAATCTGCCCCTCCCGCGGCTCGCTATGGATGCATTCTATATGCGCTCAATGGGGCCAGCGGCAGCAGCGCTGACCCCATTGAGAACATATAGAAGACAAATCCTTCTTCTCTGGCACAGCTGTAACAGCTGTAGCAGAGAAGAACGATGTTTGCCCATTGAATTCAATGGAGCGGCAATACAGCATGTTCCACTGAATGCAATGGGCTGCCGGCGATCGCAGGATGAATGGTCGGAAAGGGGTTAAATATATAACCCCTTTCCTGCAATTCATCCAGAAATGTGTTACACTAAAAATATATACCGGCGTATAAGGCGACGGGGCGTATAAGACGACCCCCCAACTGTCACCTTATACGCCGGTAATACAGTGGAGCAAAGAATAAAAATCATTACTTACGTTTTTAGATGATCTGCGGCGCTCCTGCAGGCTGTCACTCCCTCCTGGTCCACGGCAGAGTATTGCTTTTTTGATTTGAAATCCCCGCCTCCAGAAACACAGCCTATCACAGCCATTCAATGACATCATTGTCATTGGCTGTGATTGGCTGAAGGCACGTGTCTTCCTGGAGGCAGGGATTTAAAGTCTTTCGTGGAGAAAGCAATACTCTGCCGTGGACCAGGAGGGAGTGACAGCCTGCAGGAGCGCCGCAGATCATCTAAAAACGTAAGTAATGATTTTTATTCTTTGCTCCACTGTATTACCGGCGTATAAGGTGACAGTTGGGGGGTCGTCTTATACGCCCCGTCGCCTTATACGCCGGTATATATTTTTAGTGTAACACATTTCTGGATGAATTGCAGGAAAGGGGTTATATATTTAACCCCTTTCCGACCATTCATCCTGCGATCGCCGGCAGCCCATTGCATTCAGTGGAACATGCTGTATTGCCGCTCCATTGAATTCAATGGGCAAACATCGTTCTTCTCTGCTACAGCTGTTACAGCTGTGCCAGAGGAGGACGATCTTTATGCTGACAGTGGGGGGGGGGGGGGGGGGCACTCTTGCCGCTATTGTGGCTTAATAGTGGGACCTGTGAACTTGAGATGCAGCCCACCATGTAGCCCCTCGCCTGCCCTATCCGTCACTGTGTCATTCCCATCACTTTCCTGAATTGCCCAGATTTTCACACATGAAAACCTTAGCGAGCATCGGCGAAATACAAAAATGTTCTGGTCGCCCATTGACTTCAATGGGGTTCGTTGTTCGAAATGAACCCTCGAGCATCACGGGAAGTTCGTTCCGAATAACGAACACCAGAACATTTTGGTGTTCGCTCATCTCTATTAACCGCTAAAAAAACATACCCTATGGGCTATGTGAAAAGTAGTCCATGCAGATAGTTCGCATGAATGCATTTCATTTGCTGCTTTGTATTGGAAACAGTAAGCAAGCTTATGCATGCAGACAGTTGGCACTAATGCATTTCATTCGCCCCTTTGCTGGCTGGTGCTGGAAACAGTAAGCAAGCTTATGGAAAGATTTGTTGCTTAAATTTAACTACAGGTGTAGCAAACGTCAATTTGTCATTTAGCACATTATGATAACTCAGCTACAATATACTACAATGCTGTAAATCTCATTATCACAATGCGCCAGTCATGTTAATGATTGCTGCATCTGTACACGAGAACACTGCACCCAACAAAGAGGCCTAAGATTGTATAAATACATTTACATGAAAATACTTGTTTAATATCAAAGCTCAGGAAACTGCCCTATAGTCCATAGCTGGAAGTAATTTCATAAGACTCGGGATTTATTGATACCTCTTCCTTACCTATGAAAATAATACCAAGTAAAGAGTAAATACTGTTAATTATTTTGGTTCATAAAGGCCAGTTTACACACAACAATTATCGCTAAAAATTTGCTCAAAAGCCATCTTTTGAGCGATAATCATTGCTTGTAAATGTACGCCCATCAAGCACTTACCGTGCACTTTTCGTCTATCGCTGAGTTCAGCTAAGCTTAAAATCCGTCATTCCTGATAAGAGGGACCGCACACTGAGTTCTCCACAGGCAGCACTCATAACATTCTTTAAGCTGCTTTCCTGCTGGAGAACAATAGCATGGTATTTAGAGAACAGACCACCCACTGTTCTCTAAATACATACTAATGAAGCTCGTTAGCTACTAATGGGCTGATTAGCCCATTAGTATCTATGCAAAATGATTGCTCAAAACTGTCAGTTTCTGACAAATGTGGAGCTATCATCTGTGTGTGTAAATAGACCTTTAGGCCTTAGTCAGATGGGCGTTTTTTCGCGCGATTTGCGGATCGCATGACGGATGCGCATCCGCAAATCGCGTGACCGGTGCGCGCAAGTCGCCAGCAAATCGCCCGAAAATCTGCTCCTAGCCGCGTTTTATTAGAAACGGGCCGGAGCTGTCCAGCGCATTGCATTCAATGGAGACGGCAATAGAGCCGCCTCCATTTAAAGCAATGCGCTGCGGGCGAGCCCGGGATGAATTGTCGGTAAGGGCTTAAATATATAAGCCCTTCCCTGCAATTCATCCTAAAATGTGTTAAAATAAAAAAAATTGTATACTCACCTTCTCCCGGCAGCCGGAGCTCCGTGCGGCCGTCCTGCAGTGGGTGTGAAGGGGGTGTGAGTCAGACCTGCCCCCTGATTGGCTCAGCGCTGAGCCAATCAGAGGCATGCCTCACTCACACCCATTCATGAATTCATGAATGGATGTGAGTCAGACCTGCCCCTGATTGGCTCAGCGCTGAGAGGCAGCAGTCACTCACCCATTCATGAATTCATGAATGGGTGTGTGAGTGAAACCGGCCTCTGATTGGTCAGGGCTGTGACCAATCAGAGGCAGATCATTCAGCAGGCGGGGATTTTAAAGCCCCGCCGGCTGAATAGTGCCAAGAAGCAGTTCAGGAGAACTGACAGCGGCCGCGGCTGGACTCCGGCTGCAGCGGAAAGGTGAGTATACAATTTTTTTTTATTTTAACACATTTTAGGATGAATTGCAGGGAAGGGCTTATATATTTAACCCCTTCCCGACAATTCACCCCGCGCACGCCGGCAGCCCATTGCTTTCAATGGAGCGGCTGTATTGCCGCTCCATTGAATTCAATGGGCAAACATCGTTCTTCTCTGCCACAGCTGTTACACCTGTGGCAGAGAAGAATGATTTGTCTTCTATATGTTCTCAATGGGGTCGGCGCTGCTGCCGCCGGGCCCCATTGAGCGCATATACAGAAGAGAACAGGAATCGCAGATCGCAGATAGGTGCGATCTGCGATTTTTTTGTTCTATAATTTATTGGACGAGCGCATAAAAAGCGCTCATGTGTCCGATACCATTGCAAAGCAATGGTTTTATAAAATCGCCGGACGCATGCGCAAATCGCGGCTAAAAACGCCCGTCTGACTAAGGCCTTAGATTGTTGTGATCTCTTTTACTTATTATTTGGACATTACTAATAGAGTTAGCCATCAAGACCCTTATCTCTGTAGTCAACTGCATTTAATGGCCACAGAGAGTAGTTGACCACCCTTGATTTAGCAGCTCGGCTTATGAACAGCCTTGAACAGTCCGGACTACAAAGTGGTAAAATGTAACAATAAATCCTCGATGGTTGCCTCAGAATGCTGACAGCTCATTTACAAACTGCAGACCCGTACAAAAGCCGCCTGTAGATACAAAAGACACTTTGGAAGGATATGAATGCATTTTGAGAGTCACAGTAGACAGTACTATATAGGAGGAGATGACATGTCTCCATGTGTTTGTTTTTGGATGCTTTCTCATCAAGTTTTTCCATATTAACACTTATTTATAATTCAAATAAAGTGTTGCCAACAGGTTGGGGCAGATTAACCCATTAGTGACCACCAATATACCTTTTTACTGACCTCACTAATGGGCTTTAAACCAGCACATTTATCTTTTTAAGGTGGCGGCTTAGCCGACTGCTGACAGCCAGGTTCCTGCTCTAACAGGAGTGGAGAAACCTCAAATCTGGGCAGTTTAACGCCTTACATGCCACAATCAATAGCAATTGCAGCATGTTAGTAGATAACAAGAGGAGGGGGGCTCCTCCTGTCACCCATCGGCACCCCGCAATTGGATTGCAAGGTACCAATGGGTTCCATTGGCAGCTGAACACCTGCAATTTATCTCAGCCTATTCGGCCTCGCCTCCTGCAGAGTTTAATAGGCTGCTATCATAAACATAATAGGATGCACTACATAAGTAATGCAGTGTACTTTTCTAGTGATCGATCAATCGCCTATTGAAGTTCCCTTCAGGGACTAAAATAGCATCAAATAAAGTTTAATTTGAAGAAAATAAATCCAATTCAAAAAATGTATTTTCCCCAGTAAAACCTGATTTCAATGGATAAAATACCCCCCAAAAATCGTATAAAATCAGCACATAATAGGTGTTACCATCTTCATAATGACCCAGACAATAAAAATATTTTTTGTTGTTTATCTCTCTTGGTGAACATCATAAAAATAGTTTAAACAGTAATGCCATAATTCCTATTTTTATTTTGTTTGTACCCCCATAAAAATAAAATAAAAAGCAATCCAAAAGTCATATGTACTTCACAATGGTACCAATAATAACTACAACTCTTCCTGCAAGCACACTAATAATGCAGTTACTCGAGTGAGCATCGCTCTTCTCGAGTAACTGCATTCTCGTCCCAGCAGGCTTGGGAAAGATCTCTCTCACTCTCTCCCCCGCTACCACCCGCCGACCCCCCGAGCCTGCTCGGACAAAAATACAGTTATTTAAGAAGAGCGATGCTCGCTCGAGTAACTGCATTGTCCGAGCGTCCTCGCTCATCTCTAATTATGGTAAAAAATAATAAAAAATCTCTATAAACTTGGCATGGCAGTAATTGTCAACGAGTTATGGTTCTTGCAATGTCGCAATGAAAATCTCTTGGTCCTTACGGTAAAAAATAATCTGGTGTCTGAGGGGTTAATTATGCCTCCAGAGTCTTTATATAGTTTCTAGTAATTCAGAATTGTTCTATTTTCAATTCTATATCAAAATCCACATGTTAGCCATGCGGAGTTTGGTGCATATTTTTCTGCCCATTGAATATTCCTCAGCACCCTGCAGAATATTCCATCCCATATAAAATCATCCTAAGGCCTCCTGCATGCGACCAGGTTCCTGCAGCGGAATTCGACTTGGTGCTCAGCCAGTCACCTCTGCGTACTTGTCCACATTCTTCTTTTCTGCACTGCGGATGCGCCGACCAGCGCGCTGGTGCACATACGCAGTATAGATAATGCCGTGCCGTCGCTAGGCGATGACGTGGTTCCCTGGACCTTTTACGCAGTGATGATTGCGGAAGGGCCATGGGTCAGATGGCTTTCATTGACTTCAATGGAAGCCTTTCGCGCTTAATCCGTCTTAAAATAGAGCATACTGCGATTTTTTTCGCTCATGACCAGAAAATCGCAATTGATTTCCTCGCATAGGCAGGAAAAATGGTTTTACATAGCATGCTGTGGCAGGTATATGCTGCGGAATCTGGAGGCGGATGCCCGCTCCAGAGTGCGCAATACAAATCCGGCTGTGTGCAGGTGGCTTTATGGTGCAGAAAAGTTTGAAGGGACTTCACACAGCTGATCAGTAGACATCCCCTAATTCTCTATAAACTTTCTTACATCCCTATCAAGTATGCTTCACTGTTGTTTTACCTGTGCTCGTCTATAGGTAATCTGCTGATTTCAGCCTAAAATGATTGCATGATATGCTGTTTTTAATTGGAACACATATTCCTGTAATAGATACGTTAGCTAAATTGTAACATTTTTTAGGCCTACAAATGTCAGCTTGTCAAGCAGAAACAGGTGAGAGAATTTGCATGTTTGGCACTGCATGATACCAGTCGGCAGGGAGAACAAGATGCAACGATAGGGGGATTCTCCAGGACTCTGTAAATAAAGTTTAGAGGACGCTGTATGTGATCACATTTAATGAGTTAAGCGCCATTTAGACACAACGATTATCGCTCAAAAGCTGTCTTTTGAGCGATAATCGTTGTGTCTAAATGCGCGATGCCACCGTGCAGTTTTCATTAACAATTCGCTCATTGTTGTCTTTCAGCTAGCTGAAAGACAATGATGAGTCTTATCAGGACCGCACACTGAATTCTCAGCGGGATATCGCTAATACTATTGTTTCAGCTGGTATCCCGCTCGAAGAACACAGCCGGAGTATGAAGAAGACAGTACTCCAGCTGTGTTCTGTATACCCCACTCAGAGCATTCAGCTGTATACCAGCCAAGTGCTCCGAGAACACAGCAGCTGTACACAGAAGACAACGCTCCAGCTGTAATCTGCTTACCCTGCTCAGAGCGCTCTGCGGGATACCAGCTGAGCGCTTCCGAGAACATACCAGCTGTATACAGAAGACAGCGCTCCAGCTGTGTTCTGTATACCCTGCCCAGAGCGCTCAGCTGTATACTAGCTGAGTGCTCCGTGAACACAGCAGAAGTATGCAGAAGACAGTGCTCCGGCTGTGTTCTGCATCCCCCACTGGGAGCACTCAGCTGTATACCAGCTGAACCCTCCGAGAACACAGCAGCTGTATACAGAAGACAGCGCTCTAGCTGTCTTCTGTATACAGCGGGAGCCTTCATTTATACACTAATAAGCTCTTAAGTAGCTAATTAGCTACTTAAGAGCTTATGCAAAGTGAACGCTCAAACCTCTTACTCAAACTGCCATTTGAGCGAATTTTGAGTGATCATTGTGCCGTGTAAATGTACACAATGATTATTGCTCAAAAGATTGCCTTTGAGCGAATTTTGAGTGATAATCGCTGTGTCTAAATGGGCCTTTATATGAAATCAGGTCAAAGGTTTAGCTCATTTTTACAGAAACAGTGCCACTGTTGTCCAAAGGCTGTGTCTGGTATTGCAACCCAACCCCCCGTTCAATTAGACTGAGCTGCAATTTGAGGAATGGGCATTGGAAAAGGGTGCACAGTTTCTGATAAATAGCAGAACTTTTTTCCTGATCTCATACAACTCCTTTACAACTTTTGCTGTACCACTTCAGTCCATTTCATGTGTGGACTACTACTGTAGTGCTATAGTATTCTGTCTACACATCCATGCTCACTGAGATCTTAAACATTATAAGTGCATACAGTGCTTTCTTCAATAAACTTTATTTATAGTGTACTCAAATAATCCTTTCAGCTTTACGTTCAGAAGCACATAGATGTATCCAACATCTGTATTTTACTCATTTGTCTGTGAATTCTATTGGTTTTCCTGTTTGTATGATGCTCGTATGTTTGGGATCGGGTGCATACATACTTTGTAAAATGCTTTTACATTTCCTGTGAAGTGACTCGTTGTTTCAGTGTTACATATTCATTTTGCAACATTGTTTCCTTCTCTTTAAGAAAGAACATCTATAAGTTTTTTCTCTCTAGTGTTATTTACTTCACCAACTCAAAATAATATTGGATGCATCACAATACTCTCGATTTGCACTGGCAAATCTTTACTTGTCTCTACTGAAATTGCAATATTAGATTATGGCAGCAATACATGACTGCACTTTCTCCTTGTGCCAAATAGATGGAAGTTGAAGTGACTAACGAATTTCTTCAGAGTTAGTGAAGACATCTATAGGCAGCCAAATATAGATTCAAAATGGAAAACAGACTGAAAGCTAGCTTTTGCTTTAGTTGTTTTATATTGTAGAACCAAGGATTTACTGATCCACTAGAGAACCAAAGAATCCCCTTATGGGCTCAGGCTTGGGCACAGTAATAATCTTCAAAGGTCATCAGAAGACAACCTCATTTGGAACTAACTCAGCAGACAATTACTTGTCACTAGGGTCTATTCTGTATTGGTTATTTAACAATTAACCTTTTTAGACCTTATTAATGATATCTCCTAGGTGTTCAATGAAAACAACAAAGGTTACCAGGCAGATAAAAGTAGATGCATGCAGGTTTTGTAAATAATAATGTTGGGTCTTCAGAATCATTTCCTTGGTAGTCCCAAGAAAGCCCAAGTCTGACTGTATGTAGAGCTATGATCCCCTCTCGGTGATTTGTGACAGATACTTTTTTGCCTACATACTAAATGAACCCTGTCAGGATCAGCAGATATGGATCCACCATGCCACAGACTGTTTTGGCTTTGGGCCAGATCCTGAGGCAACACTTGAGGCACCCCAGCCTTCACCCTTTAACCCCACTACACAGGATGTGGGCTTAACTGTAGGACCCCCAGGTCATTATTGAGGACTTGCTCCCAGTACTGTGGCAACTGATGCTACTAGGCCTAGGTGCGATATGTGAGGGCATGAACAAGAGCGTAGTCAGACAATCTGGGTTGAGGAAACAATAGTACGAGGAATGACTCAAAGACTGGGTCACAGAAAACAGGTTCAGTATGGTAAATCAGGCTGGAGGTCAGGACAGGCAGCAGACAGTAGCGTAAAAAGCCAGAGTCAGGAGCAAGAGAGGAAAGACATTGAGAGTAGCCAAATGTCGTTTTGACAACTGGAGAGAGGAGGTATTTGGGAGATGTGTACTGGCCCTTTAAGATTGTGGCTGCATGCCCTCTGGGCCACAGTTCCAGTTAGAGCACACAAAAATAATAATATTTATTTGTGTAGCTCCAACTTATTCCGCAACACTTACAAACACCGGAGTTGTATGTCTGAGGAAGGGAACTTGAGTATGTATGCCATGGCCACAGACCATGACAAACTCATACATTGATCATTGTCTATGCTGATCCCAGTATAGGCTGGATATAGTGTTTACTATATGAAACCTAAACAAACTGACATCCATATTTCTTAATGACATCCAACCATGCACTGTGTTCTTGGAAGAAACTAAAATGCACAAGCAAATTAGGTGATTCTTCAGTATACAGTGACTTCCTAAGCTGAGAATTGTCTAATTCAAAAAAGGAAAACTATCCTATGTCAAAAAAAGAGTCATTAGAAAACTGTGGACAACGTTTAACAGGTTTTAGAATTTTTGGTCCTTTCTTTATGTGGTGCTCCAAATAGGTTCATCAAGTATAAGTTTTTTTCTTTTCTGCAGTAATAGAAATATTTCCAAGCCTTCTTGTGCAATGGTTGAGATCAACAACAAGTGTTATGCTTTGTCTTGTGACATGTTTGATGATTTCTACTGATATTTCACATTGTGGTCAATGTTGGTTCAACATCTTCTTGCTTGTTTTTGCACTCATGTATGGAAAATACTGTAGACGAGATCGTGGCTATTACTGTGTATATAGGGAAGTTCATGTTCATACCTTTGCATGCACTCATGCATGTTCAAAGGTTTGGTGACTTGTTTTCTACCATATGTAATATTCCATCGTTAGCTGGCACTGAGCTATATATAAAGGAATCCTTGATACACACTTTTCCAATATAGAAAATGTATTATGCAACTGACCCATGATATGTTTCTATTTACTTCTTAGCTAAAGAACAAATTCATGAAGAAACTGCCAAGAGATGCTGAAGCCTCCAATGTCCTTGTTGGAGAAGTTGACTTCTTGGAGAATCCTTTCATTGCATTTGTCCGGTTAAAAGATGCAGTAATGTTTGGATCCCTCACAGAGGTTCCTGTACCCACAAGGTAGAGTCATGTAGTCATTTTACTTCCTCTGTGGTCTATTCAGTATCAAAATTGTCTGGCAAGAGAATTTGTCGAACAATTGTGATTTTTTTTTTTCAATTGAGCAGGGAAGAATGAGTCTGAAAAAGTTAGTCTGTGTCAACATACAATTTCAAACTGGCCTACCAAGAAAGTATGGGTGGTAGTAACTTGTATTAAATGCATATTAAACAGTTCAAATCTTTACACAATTTCATCACAGTAAGAAAACATTTCTTTCTAGGCTTATTTACACTTGTGTTTTTGAAGTATAAATGGACCTCATCTCCTATATGTTGCCATCCATCCCTGCTTTGATCTAGATGCCCTCATGCTCCTTAAGACACATTGATAACCTCCAGATTTGCAGTAAGAATATTAGCTGGTAATTAGACTAGAGGCTTATCACTTACACTGTAATTACCATGGGCAAGATAGTAAAAGGATGGTAGAATGACCCCGATGGAAAATGGAAGAAGAAATTAAGGATTATAACCTTTTTTTGAAGAGTGATGGGTAAATAAAAAATTTTGAATAGAGGAGTAATCCCTACATATGGTAGGTGCAGCTGACCTCAAGTACTGTCATACCCTCCTGGGTAGACATTTAGACAAGAACAAAAGTGGTTAAAAAATTGGGTATAAGGTGCAACCTGTAGACATATGTAATCACATGAGATTGATGTTTGCCAGCAAGTACTAAGGAGGAGGTCTGTATGACCTTGAAAGGAGTGTATATGCATTTCTCCTGAAAATGGATACAACCCTTTTTCCTTGAAAAAGTTTTGTTTTCAATTTACAGTAACATGATATTTTAAATCTTTATATACAATTTTTAGGCTAAATTTAATTTTACAAAACCTCTTCTCAGGGAATTTTCAGGCAGAATGTTGTAGGGATGGTAAAAATAATGAAACACAAATACTCTAATGCACGGTATTAAGGGAAATCGGGCCTTGTGCTTTTAATGTATGATTTTTTTTTTCAAAAATCCATCATGTAATTGTTGTCTTTAGCACCACATTTTATCTGTGATTTAACAATTCAATTAAATTTACATTTGTCAGAAATGTGGAGCCATTTACATTGTCTGAATCCGGTGAAAATCCGATACGTAAATCCCTGGAGAGCAATGTGTTTAGCAGAAAGTCAAAACATTCTGCAAGCAGCCATTTGTGTAAAGCTCTCATCCGCTATTATAAATGCCAACTAAAAGCCAAGGAGCGCAGTGCTCAATATCACACTAGTTATAAAGATAGGAATTTACTGTTTGTAAGAAAATTCAATACAAATGTGGTGTATTATGAACAGATCAGATCTCATTATGGAGAGACTGGTTTATTACAGTTGCTGTGGTTTGTTGTTCCATTCTATGTTTGAACTTGATAGAGAGGTCTTTTCTCAACTGTACTATGTAATTATGTAACTATAAAGAGGAGCGAGTAGATCGGTATTGGGTTTGGGGGTAAACAGCTTTCATAATTTTAAAATAGGTATAATGTCTTTATTCTTTTGTTGTCAATTTAGTAATGAAAATAATAATAACAATAAGTTATTATTATTAAAGTATTAAACGCAAAGAAACAGAACGACACAAGCACGAGTACACAGCTTAGTAGTTCATCTTCATAACGCATCGGAAATTACCCATGAACCTAATATTACATTATGTATAGGCGTAACATGAGTGTAGAGCCCAGGAGTGATGCTTTTTGTAACTGACACATGTTAATGTTGTCGATATTGAGTTGTTGCAAGTCAAGGCCTTTAGGCAGTGACCCAATTACCACTGGGTCCATCACTGCTGGTCTGTGTCCGAGTCACTGTATTTTGACCTTCAAATCTTTATGTTTGACTGTTTTCTGTTGTTGATTCTTATTGGCCCTGCCATCACCAGTTACAGCAATGTCGACAAGCCACACCATTTTCTTTTCAATGATGGTCAAATCGGACATGTAAAGGGCCAAAACTGTCAGTTTGAACCACTTTTTCAGGCTTATGATCCCACCATTTCTTTGTTGTGGGCAGATGCTAGTTTTTGTAGTGGTTCCGTCGAATCGTGTCTTTTGCTGGACTCAATTTGTGCAATGTTCATGCAACAGTTGAGTACATGGTCTATGATTATTATTCTAAAATAAGTGACTGCCTAAATTACACATTTTAACTTCACTTTCCTACCAAGTTAGAAAGAGAGGTATACTGTTTTAAAGTTGAAATTCTGTTTAACTAGCAAAACATTAGACAAGATGATTTTGCAGTGGAAATCCACTTTTCCTAAAGACAACCTGTCAAAATCTTGATTTTTATTCTTAATTATGCAGTAGCTTTGTATTCATTTTTATAATTGTTCAGATTCTCATAGACGAACAATAATTTGTTGGCTTATCACCCATCGTTCAGTTTCTGCAGGAATAAAAACTGAACAATCGGGCCATGTAAACTCTATTTACTGAGTGATCGTCGCTCCTATGTGAAAGCACAGGACTGATTGCTGGGACAACTGTCAGGCACTTTAGCGCCCAACAATTGTCCCTTGTGAAAGGGCCCTAAAGTCACATACACTAGGTGAAATCCCAATGTGGAACTGTTTAGGTTGGGGAGACTATGTCCTAAGTCTTAGAGACTTCCTAATTTACAATAGGTTTCTTAAAAAACAGTTGTGCTTAAAGAGAACTTGCCACCACTTCATGGTCCACGTACCGGGTCCACTAGGTAAATCTTAAACAGGAAAGTGTCTAATGCACTTAACACTAGTCCTACCCAATTTCTCTTGAGGCCATACACCTCAAGAGAAATTGGGTAGGATTTTTTATTTTTCCTTCATCATACCAAATGTAAAACTATCTCAAAAATATACAGTGTGTTTAATTAGAATGTTAATTATATGTTTAGATTTTATAATAGGTTACAATTCTATTTCATTCCTCTCTTTTCTTTCATTCTCCTTTCAGATTCCTTTTTATCCTACTGGGACCAAAAGGAAAAGCCAAGTCATATCATGAGATTGGAAGAAGTATAGCCACCTTAATGTCTGATGAGGTATCTTTATTTCCTAATTGAAGATGCATATTTATTAGAACTATATAATTTGTTTCCTAAAACTATTCATATTGTTATTGTGTTGCCAATTTGAGTAGGATGAAAAAGGGTTAAGGAATAGCCTTTAGTGCCAACTTTTATTTGACATAGTGGAACCCATAAAGGAATAACACCAAGATTTCTTTCCTTAACGTACAGAAAAAAAAAATTGGACCTAAGCATTAGTCATCGTAGACAAGACATAAAAATAAACCTGGATGTCCTTGATGTTGCTAGAACCCACAGCGATCATCTGTATAATGAATTTCTTTTTTCACTTTTGGCATCCTGTCCAGTTAAGATTTGTAAAGATTTTTTTGTTCTCTACACCAGTAAAATATTTGTGGACGTTTTTATAAAAATACTGTATTTATATAATTTAAGGTATTCCATGATATTGCCTATAAAGCAAAGGACAGGCAGGACCTGATTGCTGGAATTGATGAATTCTTGGATGAGGTTATTGTGCTTCCACCTGGTGAATGGGACCCTACAATAAGAATAGAACCGCCAAAGTCTCTTCCGTCCTCTGATAAGAGGTACACCATGCAGTTCTGGATTATACTTATATATTTTATGCTTTTGTTTAATGCAGCTAGAACATACCCTAGGAGCGGATACATGTAGTATCCTTTTTCTCTAGCAAATTATTTAATATAAATATAGACACACTTTCCATCTTTTATGATTATGAAACCTCAGCTGTTTGTAGATAATGTATATCTGTGTATGTATATTTTTGACAACTATTACTATTGTTCTACCCACAGGAAAAACTTATACGCAGGTGGAGAAAGTATACAGATGAATGGCGACACTCCACACGATGCTGGTCATGGAGGTGGAGGACATGGTGACTCACCGGAGCTGCTGAGGACTGGGCGGTCAGTTATATAGTAGTAGATGTTCTTTATGTTTTAGACCAGGGGTGCACAACATGCAGACAGAAAGCCACATGCAGCCCAAAATGGCATTCTGTGTGGCCCCAATCATCTGCACACAGAAATATCTATGCATAGCTACTCACATGTATTTTCCTGGGCCTGGGCACTGTTATTATCTGGCATTGTATTTTATTATTATTTTGGCACTACATAGTTCTATGGTTTTTAGCCTGATTGTCCTCAGCTAGCTTTCCTTTCGAAAAAGAAGAAGACCTCCACGCAACATCTCAGCAGTCCTTAGTCTGTTCTTGAGTACTGTTGATGAGAGTTTGCAATACTTTCCCATCAGCAGGAGTTAATAGCTTTGTGCAGAATATATATTGCATGATATACAGTATAATGTAAAGGACATTTAAATGTGTATTGGCTCATTTTCATTGGTGCTTGTAAAGTCAATCATGTTTTCTCTATAAACATACTGCAGATGCCACCTTTAGTATCCTTTAATAAATTTACTATTTTTTATGTCAACAGGTTTTGTGGTGGGTTAGTTGAAGACATCAAAAGAAAAGCGCCCTTTTTTGCCAGTGACTTTTATGATGCATTAAGTATCCAGTCACTTTCAACCATACTTTTCATTTACTTGGGAACTGTGACCAATGCTATTACTTTTGGTGGACTTCTTGGAGATGCCACAGAAAATATGCAGGTATTAATATCTAAGCAATGGCACCATGGGAAGCTTTTGAAACGGTAACAGGACATATATATTGGATAAAAATACACTGTGATTGGTATCAAATATAAAAATGGAGCAAGCAGCACTTGTGTGTCTGATATGTGTCATCAGTACAGGCCTTACCAAGTTGTACTATTGAGGTAATGGAAGAGAGAAAATATAACTATTTACCATTGTTGTACAATATTCGGTGCTCTCCAAGTAAGTCCAACTGTTGGCACTCCAGATATATATACACGTTCAGGGAGAATGTGTCATCAAAAGAATTACCTACTGTCTAAGGCCTCATGTCCACAGGCAGATTTGAATTGCGGAGTCCATCTGCAACTCAAGCCACCCATTAATTAAAGCATGCGGATTTGATTTACGGACCTTCTGGCCCGGAAAACAATTCACAGGATGCTACATTTTGCTGCGGATCCTGCATAGACGGCTTCAATTGAAGTAAATGGAAGTCGTCTGATAACGGGCGGATACCGCAGGAAAGCAGAAGTTCGAAAAAAAAAAGTACTGTGCATGTACGTGGTGCTCCCGCTCGCATCCGTGGTACAGAATAAAGAAGATCCGGATGTGCACGCAGAAGACCTGCACAGGTAAAAAAGTGTCCTCGGCCGCTGGCAGGGTTGGCTCCCGCTATGGGCTCCCACAGGCAGAATCCAACCCGTATGTGGACATGAGGCCTAAATCACATTTTTATGCTATCCTTTTTTTTCACATTTTTGCTGTTAGTTTTCTACAACACAATGTAAAAAAAAAAATGAAAACATCATTTCTAAAATCTTAATGTGTTGTAGTTTTGACCATTAAGCCTCATAATTGGATGACACTTCTTATTCTGTAGAGAAATTTTTTTAGCTATCATCTCATTATAACCACAGGCAAGATTACAATGTAAGGTAACACCCATGTATAGATGATACAGGATTCCCCATTCACAATAAATGTTCACAGCTCACCTCCTCCCCTCCTTGCACAGTGACATCTGTACATGTCACAGCAAGCCGAAAACACTCTCCAATAAAAGCCAATGAGTCTCTTCCTTTCCATTATTCCTATAGCTCATGAGCTTTGCTGCAAAGAACAGAAGGTGACAGCCTTTTTGTGTAGACTTAATGCCCAGAGTGAAAACAAGATATTAAAATATTAATATTTTTTTAATATACATAGTGGCGTGCAAGATATATATCTCAAGGCAGAAACCAAAATTGGCAGCAGCACGCAAAATAAATTCACTATCAGAGGTATACAAACCTATAATCTAACCACATTAAATAATGCAAGGTTCTTAGTATATAATTTGATCAAATTACATTGGCCCATCTACCAACGTCCAGGTGACCAAGCTCTCAGATGGGTCCTAACATTAATACCAGGTGGATATCTTAACCTGGGAAAGCTGAGTTCCTACCTCTCAAAATGCTCCTCTCTTGGGACTAAGCCTGCAAATAAAACCGGGGAGGGTAGGATACTATATAGATGTTCCAATAGGAGGGACAGGAGGTAGATGGGCGGCAGGTGTGCACGACCCAGTGAAGGCAGCCAAAGCTTCACAATATTTGTATAGAAAGGGAAAAAAGGGGGGGTCAGCACTACCCATTGGAAATATATCCCAATAGAAATGTATAGGTGCACGCTAAACCATGGCTGCAACATACAGTAAAGGCAGAAACCAAAATTGGCAGCAGCACGCAAAATAAATTCACTATCAGAGGTATACAAACCTATAATCTAACCACATTAAATAATGCAAGGTTCTTAGTATATAATTTGATCAAATTACTTTGGCCCATCTACCAACGTCCAGGTGAATATAGGCAGTGGGCCTTTTCTAAAAAATATTGGGCAAAAAATCTATTTGGCCTGCCTGTCACTGTGCTCAGTGTTCTGGGTCTGTGTGTGCTGGGTGTAGTAGTTCTACAACAAAATCATACGCAGCCAGCTAAGTGTTACAGCAGGCTTGCGCAAAATTATTTCCTGGCTCTGTCTGGGCTCTGAAATCACCGCTGTGTTGCAGTTAACAGTGCAACACTCTGCAGTTCTGTGACATACCCTAGGGACAGAAGTGTGGAGGCAGGGACAGAAGACATATTATTGATTGAATATAGGCAGTGGGCCTTTTCTAAAAAATATTGGGCAAAAAATCTATTTGGCCTGCCTGTCACTGTGCTCAGTGTTCTGGGTCTGTGTGTGCTGGGTGTAGTAGTTCTACAACAAAATCATACGCAGCCAGCTAAGTGTTACAGCAGGCTTGCGCAAAATTATTTCCTGGCTCTGTCTGGGCTCTGAAATCACCGCTGTGTTGCAGTTAACAGTGCAACACTCTGCAGTTCTGTGACATACCCTAGGGACAGAAGTGTGGAGGCAGGGACAGAAGACATATTATTGATTGAATATAGGCAGTGGGCCTTTTCTAAAAAATATTGGGCAAAAAATCTATTTGGCCTGCCTGTCACTGTGCTCAGTGTTCTGGGTCTGTGTGTGCTGGGTGTAGTAGTTCTACAACAAAATCATACGCAGCCAGCTAAGTGTTACAGCAGGCTTGCGCAAAATTATTTCCTGGCGTTCCGTAAGCGAAGTCAGCCTCCAACCACAGGCCAATAAGCGGCACATTTAATTACAGCGTTCTGTTTCTGCACTACTGGTAATACAGCATGCTGAGGGGTAGGGGTAGGCCTAGAGGACGTGGACGCGGGCGAGGACGCGGAGGCCCAAGTCAGGGTGTGGGCACAGGCCGAGCCAGTGCGGTGGCCAGGGGTACAGGCAGAGCCAGACCGAATAATCCACCAACTGTTTCACAAAGCGCCCCCTCGCGCCATGCCACCCTGCAGAGGTCAAGGTGCTCTACAGTGTGGCAGTTTTTCACAGAGACGCCTGACGACCGACGAACAGTGGTGTGCAACCTTTGTCGCGCCAAGATCAGCTGGGGAGGCACCACCACCAGCATGCGCAGGCATATGATGGCCAAGCACCCCACAAGGTGGGACGAAGGCCGTTCACCGCTTCCGGTTTGCATCACTGCCTCTCCCCCTGTGCCCCAACCTGCCACTGACATCCAACCCCCCTCTCAGGGCACAGGCACTACCGTCTCCTGGCCTGCACCCACACCCTCACCTCCGCTGTCCTCGGCCCCATCCACCAATGTCTCTCAGCGCAGCGTCCAGACGTCGCTAGCGCCACTGTTTGAGCGCGAGCGCAAGTACGCCGCCACGCACCCGCACGCTCAAGCGTTAAACGTGCACATTGCCAAATTGATCAGCCTGGAGATGCTGCCGTATAGGCTTGTGGAAACGGAGGCTTTCAAAAGCATGATGGCGGCGGCGGCCCCGCGCTACTCGGTTCCCAGTCGCCACTACTTTTCCCGATGTGCCGTCCCAGCCCTGCACGACCACGTCTCCCGCAACATTGTACGCGCCCTCACCAACGTGGTTACTGCCAAGGTCCACTTAACAACCGACACGTGAACAAGCACAGGCGGGCAGGGCCACTATATCTCCCTGACGGCACATTGGGTGAATTTAGTGGAGGCTGGGACAGAGTCAGAGCCTGGGACCGCTCACGTCCTACCCACCCCCCGAATTGCGTGCCCCAGCTCGGTGGTGGTATCTGCAGGGTGTATGCTTCCTCCACTAAACCACCCTCCTCCTCCTCCTCCTCCTACGCAACCTCTGTCTCACAATCAAGATGTGTCAGCAGCAGCACGTCGCCAGCAGTCGGTGTCACGCGGCGTGGCAGCACAGCAGTGGGCAAGCGTCAGCAGGCCGTGCTGAAACTACTCAGCTTAGGAGAGAAGAGTCAGACGGCCCACGAACTGCTGCATGGTCTGACAGAGCAGACCGACCGCTGGCTTGCGCCGCTGAGCCTCCAACCGGGCATGGTCGTGTGTGACAACGGCCGTAACCTGGTGGCGGCTCTGCAGCTCGGCAGACTCACGCACGTGCCATGCCTGGCCCATGTCTTTAATTTGGTGGTTCAGCGCTTTCTGAAAAGCTACCCACACTTGTCATACCTGCTCGGAAAGGTGCGCCAGCTCTGGGCACATTTCCGCAAGTCCCACACGCACGCTGCCACCCTGCGGACACTGCAACATCGGTTTCATCTGCCACTGCACCGATTGCTGTGCGACGTGCCCACACAGTGGAACTCTACGCTCCACATGTTGGCCAGGCTCTATGAGCAGCGTAGAGCTATTGTGGAATACCAACTCCAACATGGGCAGCGTAGTGGGAGTCAGCCTCCTCAATTATTTACAGAAGAGTGGGCCTGGTTGGCAGACATCTGCCAGGTCCTTGGAAACTTTGAGGAGTCTACCCAGATGGTGAGCGGGGATGCTGCAATCATTAGCGTCACCATTCCTCTGCTATGCCTCTTGAGAAGTTCCCTGCAAAGCATAAAGGCAGAGGCTTTGGAATCGGAAACGGAGGCGGGGGAAGACAGTATGTCCCTGGATAGTCAGAGCAACCTCATGTCTATATCTCAGCGCGTTGAGGAGGAGGGGGAGGAGCATGAGGAGGAGGGGGAAGAGACAGCTTGGCCCACTGCTGAGGGGACAGATGCTGCTTGCCTGTCATCCTTTCAGCATGTATGGCCAGAGGAGGAGGAGGAGGAGGAGGAGGAGGAGGAGGAGGAGGGGGAGGAACATGAGGAGGAGGGGGAAGAGACAGCTTGGCCCACTGCTGAGGGTACAGATGCAGCTTGCCTGTCATCCTTTCAGCGTGTATGGCCAGAGGAGGAGGAGGAGGAGGAGGATCCTGAAAGTGATCTTCCGAGTGAGGACAGCCATGTGTTGCGTACAGGTACCCTGGCACACATGGCTGACTTCATGTTAGGTTGCCTTTCTCGTAACCCTCGCGTTACACGCATTCTGGCCACTACGGATTACTGGGTGTACACACTGCTCGACCCACGTTATAAGGAGAGCCTTTCCACTCTCATTCCCGAAGAGGAAAGGGGTTCAAGAATGATGCTATACCACAGGGCGCTGGTGGACAAACTGATGGTAAACTGCCCATCCGACAGCGCTAGTGGCCGAAGGCGCATTTCCGCGGCCCAGGTAGCAGGGGAGGCGCAGAGATCAGTCAGCATGTACAGCGCAGGCAGGGGAACACTCTCTAAGGCCTTTGACAGCTTTATGGCTCCCCAGCAAGACTGTGTCACCGGTCCCCAGTCAAGGCTGAGTTGGCGGGAGCACTGTAAAAGGATGGTGAGGGAGCACGTAGCCGATTGCACGACCATCCTCGGTGACGCCTCTGCCCCCTACAACTACTGGGTGTCGAAGCTGGACACGTGGCCTGAACTCGCGCTGTATGCCCTGGAGGTGCTTGCTTGTCCTGCGGCTAGCGTCTTGTCAGAGAGGGTGTTTAGTGTGGCTGGGGGAATCATCACGGATAAGCGTACACACCTGTCAACCGACAGTGCTGACAGGCTTACACTCATCAAGATGAACAAAGCCTGGATTTCCCCAGACTTCTCTTCTCTACCAGCGGACAGCAGCGATACCTAAACAATACGTAGGCTGCACCCGCGTCTGGAAGCATCGTTCTCTATCACCATCCAAAACGGGGACCTTTTTGCTTCATCTATCTGTGTATAATATTCCTCCTCCTCCGCCTGCTCCTCCTCCTGAAACCTCACGTAATCACGCCGAACGGGCAATTTTTCTTAGGCCCACAAGGCTCAGTCAAATAATTTTTCTAAACAATTTTTATACGTTTCAATGCTCATTAAAGCGTTGAAACTTTCACCTCCACCAATTTTTATTTTTACTGGGCTGCCTCCAGGCCTAGTTTCCAATTAAGCCACACATTAACCAAAGCGATTAATGGGTTTCACCTGCCCTCTTGGTTGGGCATGGGCAATTTTTCTCAGGTACATTAGTACTGTTGGTACACCAATTTTTGGGGGCCCTCGCCTACAGTGTAATCAAATTAATTTTTTTCCCACCTGCATTACAGCTCACGCAACATCAGCTGTGTTGGGCACTGCAATGGGATATATTTATGTACTGC
This sequence comes from Eleutherodactylus coqui, assembly GCF_035609145.1. Taxonomy (NCBI): domain Eukaryota; kingdom Metazoa; phylum Chordata; class Amphibia; order Anura; family Eleutherodactylidae; genus Eleutherodactylus; species Eleutherodactylus coqui. The sequence goes on along the minus strand of NC_089843.1, from coordinate 183,449,046 downwards.
CGGTGGGTTTCAGGGAGCCACCCATGCTGTGGGTCCACAGGGAGTTGTAACTACATGTGTCCACTTCTAAAGAACCCCAGTCTGACTGGGGCATGCAGTGTGGGCCGAAGCCCACCTGCATTAAACATGAATTTATTACCTCAGCTGTGATGGGCAATGCAATGGGATATATTTATCTACCGCCGGTGGCTTCCTGGCACCCACCCATGCTGTGGGTCCACAGGGAGTTGTAACTACATGTGTCCACTTCTAAAGAACCCCAGTCTGACTGGGGCATGCAGTGTGGGCCGAAGCCCACCTGCATTAAACATGAATTTATTACCTCAGCTGTGATGGGCAATGCAATGGGATATATTTATCTACCGCCGGTGGCTTCCTGGCACCCACCCATGCTGTGGGTCCACAGGGAGTTGTAACTACATGTGTCCACTTCTAAAGAACCCCAGTCTGACTGGGGCATGCAGTGTGGGCCGAAGACCACCTGCATTAAACATGAATTTATTACCTCAGCTGTGATGGGCAATGCAATGGGATATATTTATCTACCGCCGGTGGGTTCCAGGGAGCCACCCATGCTGTGGGTGCACACGGAATTCCCATTGCTGAGTTGTACCTGCCTGTGACTATTTAAAAAAAAAAACACGGTCTGACTGGGGCATGCAGACACCTTGACAGAATGAATAGTGTGTGGCACATAGGTTCCCCATTGCTATGCCCACGTGTGCAGCTCCAGATGGAGGTGGCACAGGATTGCATTTCTCATTGCTTCTGTACAGCATTGTGGACTATCGCCCCGCCCCTTTTAAAGAGGGTCGCTGCCTAGCCGTGCCAACCCTCTGCAGTGTGTGCCTGCTTTTCCTCTGGCAGACGCACTTATAAATAGACATGAGGGTGGTGTGGCATGAGGGCAGCTGAAGGCTGGGCAGGGACAGTTTGGTGTGCGCTGTGGACACTGGGTCGTGGGGGGGGGGTTGGTCAGCATGTAACCCAGGAGAAGTGGCAGCGGAGTGTCATGCAGGCAGTGATTGTGCTTTGTTGGAGGTAGTGTGGTGCTTAGCTAAGGTATGCATTGCTAATGAGGGCTTTTCAGAAGTCAAAGTTGTTGGGAGGGGGGGGGCCCACTCTTGCCGCTATTGTGGCTTAATAGTGGGACCTGGGAACTTGAGATGCAGCCCAACATGTAGCCCCTCGCCTGCCCTATCCGTTGCTGTGTCGTTCCCATCACTTTCTTGTATTGCCCCGATTTTCACAAACGAAAACCTTAGCGAGCATCGGCGATATACAAAAATGCTCGGGTCGCCCATTGACTTCAATGGGGTTCGTTATTCGAAACGAACCCTCGAGCATCGCGAAAAGTTCGTCTCGAGTAACGAGCACCCGAGCATTTTGGTGCTCGCTCATCTCTAATTATTACACAATTAACTCACAGGGTGGGTGATGTCACCCTATTTAACAAAAAAACTTAATTTAAACAATCTACAAGTTCTCTAAAGGTGAGATCCAGGACAGGAGACATAAATGCACAATGTTTATTAATGAATGGAAAATGTAAAAGGCAACAGACATACAAACCAGGGACTAGGCCAAGGCATTTCCAACACTGCCGTTCTTATTCATGGCATGTCCTTAATATACTTCAATGTCTGCTTTCATGAGTACAGTACTTTAAGTCAATGGAATTTGCCGTCAGTTGTGACACGGTCTATGATTCAATTTACAGTTGAAGAATGAAAAAGGACAACACTATTTATTTTCTTAAAGATATTGGATATGAGTTCAGTATATTGTTCTTGACAATATATAATATCAAATAACAGCTACCCAGCATATACAGGGGGTGGACAAAAATATGGAAACACAGTACAAAATGCATGCCTTATGTTACATGGGATTATATATCATATTCCAATAAGAGATGTAGAGTCCAATTTTAAGTGGAGGTAATATGACTGATGATGCCGCGTAGAAGTGAACATTTACCCGAGCAACAAGGATTCATTGGTCAGGGGTATCAGCCACTAAGCTGCTGTTGCCAGCTGCTCCCAAAACCACATAGAGCAGGGCAAGAGGTGAAGTAAACACTAATTTGTCTGGAAAGTTCTCAGCCAAGTAGGGGTCAAAAGGGTAGCTCAGTGTTAATGGTTAAAATCCCAGGCATTTCATATTTTTGTCCACCCCCTGTAGGCATTATATTTTCACTTTTGGTGACAGAGCTTGTCACTTGCATTTCTCAATAATGAGTAAAGTAATCCTTTATTACATACAATGGTAGTATTTAAATAGATTCTTTGGCTTGGTCCACATGGGGGCTGATCTGCAGCAGAATGTCCTCAGGGGGTATTCTATTGCAGATCAGCAGTGGAAAGTCTACCTCCAAACCCGCCCTATTGGGTGTGGATTTCGAAGCAGGTTTTATCACGTATTCCTGTGCAAAATTCACAGTTGATTCTCATTGAGAAGAGGTGAATTCTGCCGCAGAAACGGTGATAAAATAGACATGCAGTGGAATTGAATTCTGCACCACTTGTCAATTTTGTGCAGGTTATTTCTGCAGTTTGTGGATGAGATTTTCAAAAATACTGTAAATGCTGCAGAATATCTATGTGGAGTGTCCGTGCAGAAATTCTGTGGCAAATCGGCCCCCTGTGGAACTTCCCTTATAAGCATTCAGTTATGATGCACTTTCGTATAGATTTGTTACTTTCCTGTGGTTTATATGGGATATTGCACAGCTTCTTTTAATATAGCGTGACTTCCGATGCTATTCTATTTCCTTAGGGTGTACTGGAGAGCTTCCTGGGCACTGCAGTCTCAGGTGCTGTTTTTTGCCTTCTTGCTGGCCAACCGCTAACAATTCTGAGTAGTACGGGCCCTGTCCTTGTGTTTGAAAGGCTTTTATTCAATTTCAGCAGGTAAGTGACTATTTTCACTATTATTGCACCATCTATATAGACTGTAGCATAGCGATTGTGAGAAATAACGGATTGATAAGTATCACAGTTAGCTAGTATTTTATAAATATGCTTTTATTCTGATTATTAGTCTCCGTATTATCTATTTTCAATTATGTTCTTCATATTAGATGACCTCACTCATGGCTTTATTTTCCAGAGATAATGGCTTTGATTACTTGGAGTTTCGCTTGTGGATTGGCCTGTGGTCAGCTTTCTTATGCCTCATCCTAGTGGCCACAGATGCTAGCTCACTTGTCAAGTACTTCACACGTTTTACAGAAGAAGGGTTTGCCTGTCTCATCAGCTTCATCTTCATTTATGATGCTTTTAAGAAGATGATCAAGTTTACGGATTATTACCCCATCAACTCACATTACAGAGTGGGTGATGTCACCCTATTTAGTTGTGCTTGTCTCCCACCGGAATTAAGTAAGCATTAACATCTTCCTGCTTATGTAATGCTAAGATGTTAACTGGTGCTTTATAATTAAACTTGTCCAGCTACCCGATTTGTGGTATATGTCTATACATCATATTCAATGTACTACTTCAGACTTACAGTACATAAGGGAGTGCGAATAGGAATGTAAGCAGTGCACCTACATACTGTATATGTAAAGATCACACAGACTCATAGTAAAGTCATTTATAACTAAATACAACATCCTAGCATTATTAGAGAGCAAAAAATGAAATATCACACTACTCAAAGTAGCAAGTCCAAGGAACTAGGTGGCAGGCCCCCAACTTACCCACATTTTTAATGTTAAGATCAGTGGCCTACAAAAAAGAAAGGCGGGCTAATGGCAAAGCTCAAACTATCCCTTTTCCTTAACTCTTGGACAAATTCCACACCCCATTGTTTTCTGACAATTTAGTTCATCCAGAGATGAGAGTTGGGTATAGGCTCTTCCCAGGAGGGCAACTAGTGAGTGCTTGATTGGCATTTGTTACAAATGCTAGTTGTTAAGGGGGAGTGCCAACAACTAGAGATGAGTGAGCGTACTCGGTAAGGACAGATACTCGAGCGACTATCGTCCTTACCGAGTACCTGCCTGCTCGCCCGCAAAGATTCGGGTCCTGGGGTGGGTGAGCGTTGTGTTGCGGGAGTAAGCAGCAGGGAGTGGGGGGAAGAGAGAGATCTTCCTCCCATTCCCCCGCGCTCTCCCCCGCCGGCACCCGAATCTTTGCGGGCGAGCTGGCAGGTACTCGGTAAGGACGATACTCGCTCGAGTATCTGTCCTTACCGAGTATGCTCGCTCATCTCTACCAACAACCCAACCTCCCTTAAACTTAATCTATGACCTTGGGGAAAGTCATGGCTAGTTACACCTAAGATGAAATGGATTGGACCAACCAAGACTAGGCCTGCTGTTTTTCAAGACCCCATAGCAGCACCTTCTGCCTCTACTGCATGTATACCCTTGATTTGGCTAATTTCTATGATCAAGGACATTGCAAGACCTCCACATGCATAAATGAATACAGGTTATTTAGATAACATGATTGTTCTACTGAGAAACGTCCTTGTAGATTGGACACTTCCCAAAGATACAACCATTATATTTGCTGTATTAAAGTATATTAAATATATAATATAATATGTCAAGAATTTTCATTCCAATTTTTCCATTAACTCTAACAAATCCAGAGTAGATATAAGTACAACAAATGATTTGTATTTCCTGTTTATATTTATAAGTGGTGATTATGGTTCATTATTCTAGAAAAAAAAAGAAAGAATGAACACTCCAAGTTTTCCAACTTGTGGAAAATAAAGATTTGTTCCATAACAAAAGCAAAGTTTACATTGATCAAGTATGAGAAAACATTCAAAAACAGTAACAGTAAAAATAAGAATAGTCACTATGAGTTATGTGTTTACTGTAATATTTTGTCATTAAAGAAACAACCCAATTAACTAGTACATTCTTATATTACACTGTGGTGTGTCCATGGGAATGGAAATCTTTATTAACAATACTGTTCTTCACAGCAAGTACATTTTCTAGCCTACGTGCCATCTTAAAGGGGTTGTCTCGCGAAATCAAGTGGGGTTATACACTTCTGTATGGCCATATTAATGCACTTTGTAATATACATCGTGCATTAAATATGAGCCATACAGAAGTTATCCACTTACCTGCTCCGTTGCTAGCGTCCCCGTCGCCATGGTTCCGTCTAATTTCGGTGTCTTCTTGCTTTTTTAGACGCGCTTGCGCTGTGCGGTCTTCTCCCTTCGGCTCCACTCGGCAGCATCAGCGTTTTGGCTCTGCCCCCTTGTACACGTCATCGCGTAGCTCCGCCCCCGTCACGTGCCGATTCCAGCCAATCAGGAGGCTGGAACCGGCACACGTCATGGGGCGGAGCTACGTGATGACGCGTACAAGGGGGCGGAGCCAAAACGCAGATGCTGCCGAGCGGAGCCGAAGGGAGAAGACCGCACAGCGCAAGCGCGTCTAAAAAAGCAAGAAGACACCGAAATTAGACGGAACCATGGCGACGGGGACGCTAGCAACGGAGCAGGTAAGTGGATAACTTCTGTATGGCTCATATTTAATGCACGATGTATATTACAAAGTGCATTAATATGGCCATACAGAAGTGTATAACCCCACTTGATTTCGCGAGACAACCCCGTTAAAGAAGAGTGGTGGTACGTGACAGAGGGACTCTCTCTTTAGTGGTTTTTGTATCTCTGTCATGCACCAACATCTATGACCCTGCTGTAGACATTATACAGGTTTAACATAATGAATAGAGTGTTTTTTTTAAGGCAATTTATAGAGTGTGCTCATTGGATTGTCCATCATGGTTTGCTAATTATAATCTGCAGTAATTTTCAGGGTTCAATTTAAAGTGTTGTTTTCTTTTTAGGTAACAGTTCGCTATTTAATGAGACTACCGAATACCCATTCGACCTGCTTTCTACCACACTTACCACCACAGAGGATTCAGTAAGTACTTCCACAGAAAGCACTGGGAAGCTGTATAAAATAATGGACTGTCTCTTCTGCTGCCTATAGAGACATTTATATATTTGTATCTATTTATAAAACCTAGTAACACCCAAGAGTTCTGCATCATAGCTCCCACGGAGATTGTTACCCCATGACTACTAAATGGCCAGTCCTTCCAGTTAATCAATGTTGCATTTCTTGCTCTGGTATCACCGAGGTTCCGTCATAGATCCACTTGGAAATACCAGAAGAAAAAGCCCTGCATGCAGTACTTTTTCTTCCTCCAAAAGCCGGCCAGCTAAGTGGAAAGCGGACGGACCCCATTATAGTCAATGGTCCGTCCGACGCTGTTCGGCTCCCTCCAAAGATGGAGAGTTCATCTGCGAATATTCCCCTTTCTGCCTCCTGAAGGGAGAAGGAAAGTGGAATCCCAACACAGGCACAAAACCACCCTAATTTAACTTTTTGTGTTTATTTAAAAAGTGACATTTTTTCATAATACTTCCAACACAGCTTCTTAGTGAAGTTTTAACTTTCTGAATTATGCTAAGGCTACATAGCAACTTTGACCGCAACACGTCACTTGTCCAATGATTGCAGTGTCATCCTGCCTACATCGCATGTAAAGTAAGGGAATGTGAGGTGGTCACTTAGTAACTCGCATCGCGACAATCACAAGAAATCTATCAGATTCATAACATAACCATATTCGCCTATACTGCATACAATGCAGGTAAGACAACACTGCAATCTTCAGTCCTGTTATGTGTGTCACGGTAAAGAACAGAAGATTTTATTAGTTACCTTAAAATGTTACCATTAATTCCTATTCCATATAGCAGACTAACTAGTGGGGGTACAGAACTTGAAGTGTGGGGAGACCTCTATAGTCTAAGAGAAAAACAGTACTATAAATGTTGTGTCATATATTACCCTGTTACAGCTTTTGCATTGCAAATAATGCCTGCTTGACTAAACATTACAACTAACCTTTAGGGTCAGAAGTGGTGTCATGTCTCCTGTGGGGTCAGAAGCGGTGTCATGACAGGGGATGGTATAGTCTCTCCCAAAAGAGAGCACCCAGAATGGGTGTGAGGACACCTAAAAGCTAAGTAAGGAGACTTATAAGGCAATGCTCCTCTGGGAAATTTATGCAAATCACAAAGATGGAAAAATACCTCTACAGCGCCATCTACTGAATGGCAGCATTCTTTCAATTCAAAGTGACCTTATAAAAACAGTCCTCAATGATTGGGAATATTAAACCAAGCCAGAAACCATGCATAGACAGTCTGTTTCTTGGAGTTTGCCCCTCATCAGTATGCAGTAGGTCTCTGGCTTAGTCTGTGAGGGGCCTATGTCATGGCTCATAAAACCAAGGAAAAAATATATAGTATGGTGATGTGTAATAATTATTATGTATATCATATGTTATATTATGCACGTCTTCTATTTGCAGCACCACAATGAAACAATTCTTTGGTCTTCTCTAACAAAGAAAGAATGCATGAAGTATGGTGGCCAACTGGTTGGCAACAACTGCAAATATGTCCCTGACGTCACGTTAATGTCCTTCATCTTGTTCCTTGGCACATACACATGCTCTATGGCTCTGAAAAAATTCAAAGCCAGCCGCTATTTCCCAACCAAAGTAAGTATCTTGCGACAGAAGTTAATAAAAATATAAAGATAAGCCAACTTATAATAATAAATGAAAGAGTAATTGCTCTCTAATTGCTATCATTCATTCTTGGCAAGAAACAACTCTCTCATCAGTTCATAAAAAGGAACTAATTACTTCAGAAGGGTCAGAGATCCGATTGCAAGATTGGAGTTGGGGAGGAAATTTTTTCCCTTAAATGGGGAAAATTGGCTTCTATCTCATTTTTTTTTTGCCTTCCTCTGGATCAACATGAAGGGGGGGGGGGGGTATGGTAATAGGCTGAACTGGATGACATATGTCTACTTTTGGCCTAAAATAGTATGTTACTACCGTATGATCCATTTGTGAAGGGCATTTTCATACAACAACCCATTTGTGGACTAACTTGACTATTGTTGTAGTGTGTTACTCTAAATGTATATAACACACATAACAATACTGCATTCAATTGTCATTATGCAATGTTCTTCCCAATCACAACTTATGGATGCGAGAGTTGGAAAACAGAAAACAGACCTGAAACAGAAAACGGACCTGATTGATGCCTTCAAACTATGGTGCTGGAGGAAACTACTACAAATTTCTTGGACCATCAAGATCACAAATAAAACAGTCCGGGACCGCGTCACACCAAAGTTTTCAATGGAGGGCAGAATTAAGAAAAAGAGACTCTCATACTTTGCCAACATAATGCAAGCTAATTCATTAGAAACATGGACAATGCCTTGAGTGAGCAGTGGCAAAAGAACTGGCCGCCAAAGAACATACTGGCTTGATACTATCAACGCTGATACCAACATGCAAATGATCGAACTGAAAGAAGCCGTACAAAATGGAATCACGTGGAGAGGGATGAAAAGTGTCTGGGAGTTGGCTCAACTAAATGGATAAAGATAGATAGATGCATTAAGTCACAGAATATTATGCATGTACAATAATACAACAGGCAACAGATCCTTGACTGTTGTTCTCCAAGTTATAGATAGGCTGCAATAAGCTATGGAACTAATTCAGACTGCATAACAGTAGAGCTCCATACGGGATGGAGACCCACGAAAGGACAGTGAATAAAGTGATGTCACAATGCATGATTAAAGTTCTTGTCACTGCTGCCCCTTTCCGTTTGCCCTCTTAAAGCATATGGACATCATAGAGTAGGATCTTCCACTTGGGATCTCTCAGTTAGATAACAACATTGGTTCTTATTCAGTATAGCAGACTAACAGGGAGGTACCAATAGGGGGTGCAGAGCTTGGATGTCATTCCCCCCCATGTATTACATTGTTGGTCATTCATGTGATTAGTTGATATGTAATATCATGTATCCATTGCAGGAGAAATATGTAATGGGATGAACGTTTCCCCAATGTTGCCTAGGGTTTCTGTAGCCACAGACTTTTAGGATTTATGTTAGAAGTACAAATATTAACTGGCTCTTTACATCTCTTGTTCCCATGAATTCTAAAATAGTATGCCTAGGCTGCCTATATTAACAATAGCTTCTCCTCTAATGAGCCAGACCCTTTTAAATTGCATCGGTTCCTTCTTTGTGTGTGATCCAGAAAGCGATACCACAGTCTTCCTAGGCGGAAATGTGTGTGATCACCCAAGGCTCTGCGGAGCTTCTGAAACAAAGTCTGCATACAGCCATTACTTGTAGCCAGTTCATTAAAGTATCAGGTAATAGAAAGTTCACTAAACCTAATGCTTCCCAACATCAAACTTTTACTTTTGAGGTCAGTTAAATAAAAACGGGACTTTTAGAAGTAAAGAGAATGTTCTACAATATATACAACGTGACTTCCTGTGGAGCGTTTATTTTCTCAAATGAAAGGACCTCAGTATTCTAATAGGTAGAAAAGTATGTTAAACATATAGGACAATGGAGGAATATATGCAATGTTCAGCATTTTAATAAACTAAAATTATTTGTTTTATTTACATAGCTAAATTAATGGAAAAGAAGAAAAAAATAAGGAAATAAAATAAATGTTAAATCCTCTAATTCTCTTCTTATTATCTTAGTTTTATTATATATAAGAAATAGCCGGTAAATCTGTTGTCATTTAACTTTGTTCCGTTCCATTATTCAGTAACATACAAAAATTCACAAGTGGGTAGATGCTTGTAGATTTTATATCCTTTTTTTTTGCTTGTTTTAAATGTAAAATTGGACTTAAACATTGATTTATCTTTAATTCCAGGCCAGAAAACTCATCAGTGACTTTGCCATCATTCTATCAATTTTGATCTTCTGTGGAATCGATGCCCTTGTAGGGGTTGATACACCAAAGCTTCTTGTTCCTAGTGAATTTAAAGTAAGTGCTAAATATGTTAATACAATATTATGACATACATGCATTAAAAGAAGTGCAGGGAGGAAAAAAAAGAGTATATATGCTTAGGCTGTCTGTCCACGGGGGTAGCGGTATCCTGTGGTGGATCTCCACTGCGGGAGCCGCCACCTGGGAGCAGGAGCCGGCAGGCGGATCTCTGCTGGTCAGCCTATCTGACAGATTGGGTGACCGCGGAGGGCCGCGGAGATTCGCGGCAAATCGCAACATGCTGCGATTTCCCACCCATGAGCAGAGAATCGCAATGATTCTCCGCTCGTGGACAGGGGGAAGCACTCTCCATAGCAACGCTATGGAGAGCGTTCACTGCGCTCCTCATGGCCGGATTAGCACCGTGGGGAACGCAATGAAAACTCGCCTGTGGACAGGCAGCCTAAGGCCTAATACCCACGGCCGGATTTATACCACGTAAAACGCAGCGGAAGTCCGCGGCGTTTCTCCACAGCTATTAGGTTCTATTGAACTTAATAGCTCAATGTACACCGCTGACGTGTCATATGACACTGCCAGAGTGTCATGCGCACCGGAGCATCATGTGGGACCTCGCGCAGCGCATCCAGAGGTAAGTATGGGGGCTTTGGGGGGTCGCCATGACGGACTCCACTTGCGGAGCCCGTCACGGCCGTGTGCGTAAGGCCTACTGTATGTACATGCTATGTACAGATCACTTAGAGCTTGGCAGTGTTTCTTCTGTGCACTATGATAATACACCAACTTGTAATTAGTAAGTTACATGCAATCCTATGCCAAAAAAGATGAGTTCTGCCAAGACAACCTCAGCATTACTATATGTGCATATATACAATATCTATGACATACCATCTTATTTATACAATCGTTTGATTTTCCTCCAGCCAACAAGCCCTCACCGAGGTTGGGTTGTGCCCCCATTTGGAGGAAACCCTTGGTGGGTATACATGGCTGCTGCTCTCCCAGCTCTTCTTGTCACCATTTTAATCTTCATGGACCAACAGATTACAGGTGTCATCGTCAACAGGAAGGAAAATAAGCTTAAGGTTTGTTTACCAAGATTGGTTTACTACAATCCTTAACTACGTTATTAGAGAGAGCTGAAACATTGATGAGAGAGCTACAGACACCATTTACTTATTTATGCTCAGACGCCGTGCTGTTTCCATACATGCAGTAGGGTTGTATTACTGGAGATTTCACCAGTAGCTTGCAATTCCATCCTCAGCTTTGACTTCTCTACTAGAAGTTCTTATTACATGTACCAAAAAATTAGTTGGCGTAGACTGAAGGGAACATGGAAATGTATGTTCCCAGCCCTTAAATACAACTACAGTGCATGGTGTTTAAGGTCCAGTGATGAGAGGCATTTGGATATACACTGCATGATCCAAATTATTTCTGAATGGTTCGTATATTTAACCATTAAGGACCAAACACTGTAAATTTACGGCACTTGGTCCTGGGCTTTAATCCTGGCCGATAGTAAAAATACAGGGCAGGATTAAAGCTTCCACTCCTGCATTCTAATGAGCAGACAGGGTCCTCAGCTGTCGCTGACAGCTGAAACTCTGAGGAGAAGGCATAAGAGTTTTTTAACGGCCTGCCTTTCTTTTGCAGGTTACATAGTGCTCATTGAGTGCTTATGTAGAGAATAGAGAAAACCGAGTGGTCGCTTCCACTATTTGACCCGGCGATTATGTGACTGCTGGGTGCTCTTTACCACGACAGAGCTACAGGGTCTTTGCAGTTACTGTTACTACCTGGGGATTTTTTCCCTTGTAACTTGGGCTCCAATGGATGCTGCTCCTATGCATGTCTCAGTTACAGTGGAAAAGTGTGAAATTAAAAAGAAGAACAATGTGAAAGATGACCAGAGGTCTTATATAACATCATGGGGACATAGATGTAAAAAACAATAGTTACAAAAATAAGTAAAAGAAAAAAACCAAAAAACTACCCACCGCCGATGCCAAACTTACCCGTCGCCATATGTGCTCCATAATCTGAGACTATACAAATTATATACCAAATTTCTGAATCAAAATGAGGAACCCATTCCTGTACTTAATTTTAGCGTAAATAAAGTAATTTTAAAAGTAAACAACATTATCCCTAATGAAACTGTGGCACTTTCATGTTTATGTGCATGGATTTGAGACAATATATATGTTCTGAATCACGATTCTCACTATGCAATAAGAATATTAACCCCTTCCCGCCCCATGACATTAGGGTACGTCATGGGAGCAGGATACTTCCCGCAAAATGACGTCCCCCTACGTCATAGGGATAGTGCGATATCATAGCAGATCTCACCCTATCCCGCAGCGGGAGCCGGCTGTCACTAGTAGCCGGCGTCCCGCTGCGACAGCGGGGGGCATCGGAGATGCGCCCCCCCCTGCTGTTAACCCCTTCCCTGCCGCGATCTAAGTAGATTGCGGCAGGAAAAGGGTTCACAGAGCAAGCGCTCTCCCTCTGTGATTCCAGCCGGCTCTCGCGATAATATCGCGAGAGCCCGGCTGGTTCCTATGGCAACAGGACGCCACATACCGGCGTTCTGTATTGCCATAGCCTGTGATCGCTATAGTAAGTGATAAGTCATGGCAGGAGAGAAGTCCTGCCATGCCTTATCGTAGCGATCTGCAGTCCTGCTGTGTAAGTCCTCAGAGGGACACAGATTGTGTAAAAAGAAGAGAAAAATTAAGTACAAAAAATAAAAATGTAAATAAAAAGTAAAATACCCTTTTTTATGCATTTTCTCATATTAGCATAAAAAATTTAAAATCCCACATATTTGGTATCGACGCATCCGTAACAATGCGTACAATACATTGAACATGCTTTTTTATTCTGCACAGCAAAAAGAGTTTAAAAAATGCTAAAAAACTGAGGCAAAATGCTAATTTTTAGTATTTTGCCTCCCAAAAAAACGCAAATAAAATGATAAAAAAATGTGTGTACCCCAAAATGGTACCAATAAAAACTACAGCTCGTGTCGCAAAAAATAAGCCCTCAGAGAGCTCCGCCCTTGTTATAGAGACGAGACAAAAAGTCAGTTATGGAAGTGTTCAAACAAAGGCTGGACAGACATCAGTCCGGGATGATTTAGTGATCCTGCACTGAACAGGGGGTTGGACCCGATGACCCTGGAGATCCCTTCCAACTATAACATTCTATGTTTAAAATGTTATGTTTATGGTGGAAATTAAATATTTCACCATAAATTTATAACGGCCCTTGAATTTATTTTATCATTCACTTTTTTAAAAAATTAATCAGTACAAATGTTAATTAATTTTATTGGTTTTTCACAATAAAGTTAGCAGTGAGCCTAGTTGCTTTTGTCCAAGTTATAGAAAGGCGGATTGTTCTGGTTTAGCAGTGTGGAACTGATGTGTAGTGTGTTCTTAGTATACAGGAAGGCTTCTTCTGCAGATCACATTCAGGTCATTTAGTCTATGCAGTCCTTTGAAGAAATACACAACATAAAGAGTAAATCTGGGCCACCCATCATTACTCAAAATCCTTAACTAAGAGTCTTTTTCATTCTGCAAATACATTCGCTCACCTGAGACTACATTGTGGCTAATGTTACCTGCCGCTTCCTGAACACTCAGATTTCTTATTATGTATCTGTCTTATTATATAGTGGCATTTCATTGAGAACAATGGCTGTATGTTAAAAGATTCTCTCTGATAACATGAATGTAACATAACTGGTCCGGACATATCCTCATCTGCCCCGCTATAATGCTAAAGAGAATGTTTTCTTTCTACCAAAATATGTTTTTCTGCTTTTGCCTTTAGAAAGGAGCAGGGTATCACTTGGACTTGTTCTGGGTGGCAGTCCTCATGATTGTGTGTTCTTTTATGGGCCTTCCTTGGTATGTAGCTGCAACTGTCATCTCCATTGCTCACATCGACAGCTTGAAAATGGAAACTGAGACATCTGCTCCTGGCGAGCAACCTAAGTTCTTGGGAGTAAGGTAAGGCATAACACACACACGAATGCAAAAACTATGAGAGTTGGCATTTAAATACCTGGTTCCAAAAGATCCAGAAATTATATCCATATTGTCCGTTGTTTGACTGCCTTGCTTTAAGTCATTAAGGACCAAGCACCGTAAATTTTCAGCACTATATCCTGGGCTTTAATGGCAGCTGATGGTAAAAATACGGGGTGGGATTAAAGCTTCTGCAATGTAGCAGCAGCAGGTCAGGTCCTCGGCTGTTAGTTACAGCTGAGGACCCAGGAGGAGAGTGTTTTTTAACTGCTTCTGCCTTCTCTTCTGCAAGTGAGGAGGGAAAGCAGAAGTGCGACTTACGCTATTCGGCCTGGTGATTACGTGACCTCCAAGTGCCACCTGCCACAGCACAGCTGCAGGGTCCTAGAAGACCCAGATTAGCTCTGTTAATGACTACTGTCCAACTATAGGGATGTTTTTTTCCTATAACTGGGGCTCCTATGGATGCTGCTCCTATGGCTGCCACATCTACCACAGGTTTTTTATGATGTCATAGGGGATATAGATGTTAAAAAAATAATTACAAAAATAAGTTTAAAAAAATTACAGAATAAGATGAAAAAAAATAATAATATATATATAAAAGAAACCAAAACCGTCACCATATGCACCCTAGAATCCGAAACTATACAAATTATATATCAAAATATATGAAACAAAATGAGGAACTCATTCCTGTTCTTTATTTTAGCATAAATATACAAACTATAAATGTAAAACAATGTTTTTTTAAAGTTTTTTTTTACCCCTAATAAAACTAAAAAATGAGAATAATTCAGTAAAAAAGTATATTAAAAAATCACCCTATATGTCACAGAAAAAAAATGCAGCAAAACTAATTTTGGTAGCTGAAGAAAAAAATAGGACAGTAAAACCACCACATGGATAAAATCCCAAAAAAGTGTCTGGTCCTTTAGGGCCAAAATATCCTTGTCCCTAAGAGGTTAAAAAATATCCATAGTCTGGTTTGACTTGATTAAAATATTAGGAAATTGTGTTTTGAGCATTCCTAAGCCAAATACCCCTTACTTAAATAAATCCCTACGATTCTACGCTATGCCACCTGACAGTACAAATATCCTCTAGACACATGGAATGTTACCCCTAGGATATGGTACTACAGGTTAGGATACTAGGCTATACAGCACAGTTGGACCCAATGGCTTCTTTCTCCACGTACAGTTATTTTTAATAGGCCAAGCATAGCTAAGTAGATTAAGAAAATTGTCCATAATGAAGTTCACTAATACTTTTACCGAAGTATATCCTAACTAGGAGATTACTTTAAATGCCCATACAGTTTATTTAGAAAAATATTTTTCTAAGCTTTTTTTCTTTATTAACCCCTCCCCCCCAAAAATGTAAATGTTATGTTTTTAAGGTCATCATATGTTTGTTGGTTGCAGAGAACAACGGGTTACTGGAGTTATGGTGTTCCTACTGACTGGTATATCTGTTTTCATGGCACCTATACTAAAGGTAAATAAAGTGTCTTTGTACTCTATTAGACATATAAGGTACTGCTGGGAATTTTTAACAAATCATGTGAAATTACTTGTATATGCATAAGACCAGAGACAAACATGCAGATTTTGATGCAGTTTCTTGCACCCACACAGAAATGGATGCAAATGAAAGTAGAAGTACAAGTTCATCCTTTATTCTTTTCCTTCCTCTTAAATCTATTCTAGTTAAAAAGAGCTACATTGAAGGGGTTATCCAAGCAGCGCCCGCCAGGATACTCCGGGGTTGTAGTAGAAGCACTGCTCCGACCCTTGTGTAGTGGCCAGCACTTGTAATTGTAGGCACAGCTTTCATTGAAATCAATAGACCCCACTTGAAATTACAAGTTCAGCTCCCATTGATTTCAATGAGAGCTGAGCTTGCAATTCTGAGCGCCGGCCACTACACAAGGCTGGAGCAACGCTTCTGCTCCGACCCCGGTGTATCCGTTTGTCGTTCAGTTTCTGTATGCCTAAAAATCTAATGATGATCGGCCCATGTAAACAGACAGTCACTCACCTATGAACGACTATCTGTTTACTGTGAGTGTAGGTGAGTGAAGGCACAGGAGCACTTGTCACCGAGACGACTGTCAGGCACTTAAGCATCCAACACTTTTTTCCATGTAAATAGATCGAAACCATTCAAAGTTAAAAGGACCCTAAATTGCACCAAAAACTGTTTGTCTTAATCCAGCCTATATGTTTTTTCTAAATCTCTACTATCTAGGTTTAGATTAACTCTTCTATCTACATTATAGGTGCCTACAAATAATTGTTGGTCGAACACATATTCAGATAGCTATTCCTCCCGGTTCCCATCATACGCATGTACACTTGGTTAGGCTCGATACGTGTTGGCAATGTGGAGGGGGCAATAGGCTGATGCCATACTCCTCTGGTGTGGTGCCAGCTTACCTCCTGTGGGAACAAAGGATTGAGCATGTTGAAAGCCATTATTCTCAATTTTACTTTACCCCTAATATCTGCTTGGGGGAGTATTGGGACATTTTCCCACTCACTAATAAGATCTGGAAGAGCAAAGATAGATATCACTCTAACTACCAAAAGCTGACTAGTTGGAGCCATCGTCTTTCTATGATGATGTATAGGTCCGAAAGTTAGACACTAAAAGGCCAACAGAAGAAGAATCAATCTTAATAATATGCAGGGACAACAGAGTACAAGAAATGTTCCTATAGGAAATAGTTAAATATGAAACTACACTTACCTTTTAATAGATAACATATCTCTTTCGTTATCTATTGGCTTTATGTCAAACACCATAGTACTGTATTCACTGCTACGTATCATAATGTTCCTTTACTAGTCTTCAAGTTTCCAAAGTCTGTTCCAGGACCCATTTCGAAACTATTACTTGCTGTTCTACACAAAATGTGCTTTATAGGATTTTTATACACTTTGAAATGGGTCATTCATTACATGGTTCAACCATATGACAGAACATTGCTTTGCTCTTATATTATAGGGGTGCTGTTGTTCCCAAGTCACCATGGCCCTGATGGGACTGAAAGCTGTACAGCCCCTATAGTTAGGACAATGTTGGTGCTTTCATAGAAGATCCTAAAATATACCCCTTCCATCCTTACAAGACTCAATATCTAATGTTAATACTGTACTGGACTCTAGTACAGCTTGTTACACATGCTCTATCATTGAGGTCTGTCTGTTCCAGTGCTGTTTGCATTATTACTGTGGTATGCTGACTTAACCTGGAACATTAAGGTATTGCTAAAATACTCTATGTATCATTTATTGGTCTTTGATGGCTGCATATGTTATACTATGTATCCTTGAACATAGAAGGGCTTTCAGTATCACGTTCTCTCAGCTCAAGATCTATAATGTTAGGCCAGGTTCACATCTGCCCTTGAACTTCCGTTCAGAGATTCCGTCGCACAAAATGCCAGAAGGACTTTTTCGTCCAGTATAATGCTGGTCAACTGAATGGACACTGAATGGAATGGAAGGAAACGTTGGACGCTTGGATGTATAGGTTTACAAAGTTTGCCCATTTGCTAGCAGTTTTGTCAAAATTCAAGTGTGTTGTTACTGCCACCAAGTGGTAAACTAAAAATATGCATGCTCAAGTAATGAACAAACTACTATAATCTATCTTGACTAGCTTTTGGCTAATATTATAAGGTGGTTTAGCATTAAAACACACTTCATTTACTACTAGTAAACATCGTTATCAGCTCCTGACTCAAGCACTATACAGCTTTGTTGTCAAGGTCACAAGGATTAATCAACTTATTGTGCAAAGTAATTTCTGGTCCAGTTGGGAGTTAGTGATCTCGCTGAGTGCAAGGAGCAATAACGGCATGCCTTGGAAATGAGATCCTAGCGATCAAAGACTAAACTTTAATAACTTAATAAAGTGTTTAACTTTGTGATTTTGTGGTTGTTGGGCTTTTCGATGTTGAATACAGTGGAAAAGACGTTGTAATACATCTGTGCCCTACTTTCTGAGACAAGAACAGAGTTTTGTACCGTGTTATGCAGTAGAACAAAATGTTATTCCTGTCATTAAGAGAAACAAAATTGTCTTGTAGGTATGATACCTTTTAATGGCTGGTACTAACAATGCAAGCTTTCCATGCTGCTTAGGGTGGTTTCACACCTGCGCTCGGGTTTGCGCTTTCCTACTGCATTCGGGGAGCAGGACAGGGGAATCCCCATGGCCGAATGGCTCTGTCTCTGGATGGAAACGAACAGTGCCGGATTGACCTCATTATAGCTTGGCTTTTGGACAGAAGAAAAAGCCCTGCATGCAGCACTTTTTCTTCCGGTATTTTGAGCCGGACCTCCGACGGAACCTCTTACTGGAGATTCCAACACAGGCCTCTTCATCAGAGTATAATATATCAAAATATATTAATATACCAGGTCTGATGAAAATGCCTAAATAGCTTTGAAAGCTTGTACTGTTAACATCATCATTTTATTTGTTAGTTATTAAAAGGTCACTTTCTGAAGTCACAGTACAAAACATCAATGTTTAAATGTTGCTTCTATGGGCCTCGTGTGGCGCAGAGTGTTAAGGCAGCAGTATGCAGTCCTAAGCTCTCGCTCATGACCTGAAGTTGCAGGCTCAATTTCCGCATGGTTCAGGTGGCCAGCTCAGGGTTGACTCAGCCTTCCATCCTTCCGAAGTCGGTAAAATGAGTACCCAGTACTAAAAAAAAATTACCTAAAAGCGCTGTGGAATAAGTTGGCGCTATACAAATAACAAGTCCCTTCTCCCCCTTTCTTTGTGGTAGCATCGATACACAATCAGTGTTGAATGGGAAATGAGTGTGAAGCATCCATTTAAAGGCTTTGTGCCACCATGATAACAGCACTAGAGCATATAGAAAACTGCTGAAAACAGTGACCCCCCCCCCCCAGTTTAGAGTAGATAGCACAGCCATGTCTTACACAATTGATTATTCATTTCAATAAATGCCATGCTATAGGGCAAATATGTCGCTGCTTATAAATTCCCCAACAATAATAGCCGAATGCCTTGTTTTCAGTTGCCGTGGCAATCATCTGATAGAACAAGCCGTTAATGTAACATTTTTTTCTTGCATTAATAACAATTATCATTAGATGCATGACTGGCATCCATGACAAAAGGCAAAAAAATGGTGGCTTATGCCAATTTTTTTCAATGATATTATAGCCTTACCTTTGTTAATGTAACGTCTTTCTGTATACAAGCAAAAACACCCCCACTTTCCATTGCGCATGTGCCAGCCCACCAATCTGACTCCCCTTTAAACCCTACTACCTGGCCCTTCCACTGATCCTGGTGTCATAGCCCCGGTCCGCTCCACTTCTGGTGTCACCAGCATTTTTTGGTCCATACTTCTGCACTCCCAAGAGTGATCTATCTCCCAGATTGACTGATAAAGGGGTTCCCCCCCGAAAAGTATCTTTTGCAGGTTTTTAACTCACTAAACAAAAGAGAAATTAGATATTTCATCCTATTACCTCCCAACTTTCATTGCAGAGTTGTGCCAAAATACAGTTTTTTGTTTTTGCATATACCATTGGTGAGTGTAACAGGCTGGACGCACCTCCACCACCTGCTTTCTATAACCCCCCCACGAGGCTGTTTGAGTCCTGGTCATACACCTAGGACTTAGGCTTCTGACACCTTTGGGTTTACTCCACTGCCTTTTTTATCCTTCTGCCTTCCTGTATATACAGGTGCAATAACAGATCTGGAAGGTGGTGGAGAACCCCCACTTTTATCCAGTCATACTGCATTTCAGTTTCGCAGCAGAGAAGGTAGCTTTAAAGAGTTATAAATGTGTGATTACAGGATCGCATCCATCACTAGAATGGGGGTCCTGAGTCCTTTGCTTCTTCGCATTGCAGTACAGCAGTATGAGGCAGTAGTAGAGCATGCATTGGTGTCACTGCTGTCAAAGTCTATGGGACTCGTGGAGACAGCTGAGTACAGCAGACATAGTGTGGAGCAGCAGAGTGAGTGCGTGTCCACCCTTCCATTAAGTCTACCAGTGTTTGTACAGTGAGGAATAAAAGAGGGTCGAATCCACAATTTTTGTATCTGGCACAGGTCTCAGGGATCACATATTTATCACTTGTTTTGGGGATTGGTGATAAATGTTCACTGTGAATAAGACCTTTGTAGCTTTCACATCTGTGTTGGAACCTCAGTTTGTGGGTTTTGTCGCAGATTTGGCACAAAATACCAGAAGAAAAAGCACTGCATGCAGCGTATTTGACCGGAATGAAGCCTAGCAGCTGAGTGGAAACCAAACAGACCCCATTATAGTCAACAGGGTACATTTTATGCTGTTCGGTGCCATCATAAAACGGATCCCGTTCGGCCAGAGGATTCCCCTTTCCTACTCCCCAAATGGAGCAGGAAAACGGAATCCCTGACTCAGATGTGAAAGCAGCCCAATAGACTGCGTGCTAATGATGTTTATTATTTTATTGATACCATCAAATGTTTGTATTATTTGTATTTGAATATTTTTTATGTGTTTCTTTCTATCTTCTAGTTTATCCCGATGCCTGTTCTGTATGGAGTCTTCTTATATATGGGAGTAGCATCCCTTAATGGAGTACAGGTATGAAATGAAATCAGTGTTACCCAATCACCAATCTGAAAACTAACATTTCATTCCAAAATATACAACTAGTAAATCAGGAATTAAACCAGTAGACACATTTTGATTGTTCATCTTACAGAAAAATCGGCATCTTTTTTTCCTTTTTGTTACACTTGACTTTTTCTATAAAGATAGAATCTGAAAAGCTGACAGCCGATATGTCTGCGCTTCCTGTTGCTAATGGTAATCTGTCATTCTCTCAGTATGTTCTGTCACAAGCAAGGTTACAGCTTTACTGTTACTTTCGGAGATTCCATTTCAAAAGTGCCAATCAATATTGCTTCACTGTTGCTCAGTGGTTAGGACTGTTACCTTGTAGCGCTGAGCTCCTAGGTTTAAATCCAGCTAAGGACAACATCTGCATGGAGTTTGTATGCTCTCCCCATGTTTAAGTGACCTGAAAAAGCCAAAAATACCTGAAGGTCTGCAAAGCAGACACGGTCGCCATAGGCACGATCACCATAAGGCAGGCACAATCGCCACCGGCACAATCGCCGTAGGGCAGGCGCAATGGCCTTAAGCCCTGAGGATATGTAGTCAGCCAGACAATAATGTGTGGAGGAGCAACTTGTTCCTGGCAAGCTAATATGCAGTCACCCACTCAGGAACAAGTTGCTCCTCCACACATTATTGTCTGGCTGACTACATATCCTCAGGGCTTAAGGCCATTGCGCCTGCCCTACGGCGATTGTGCCGGTGGCGATTGTGCCTGCCTTATGGCGATCGTGCCTATGGCGACCGTGTCTGCTTTGCAGACCTTCAGGTATTTTTGGCTTTTTCAGTGAATGTTTGTTTTTTTCTTTTTCCTCACCTCTGTGATTTTATGTAATTTATCGTGAGTTAGCGTAGGTACTGACGGAAGCGGTGTGACCTCGACGCGGTCCGTCAGCCTATGCTTTTTGGCCAAAATGCAGTACTAACACCCGCATTTTATCAGTATGCATTAGTACTTTTGTATGTAGTTTGCTAGTTGGTGGGGGAGCCCAAGATGTCAGCCAGTGTGGCCCACCTTAGAGATACAGGGCAACCCGCTGTCATATCAGCCAGGGTTGATATCCTGTATGGTGGGTCACCACCTATCTATGGCTGACATCTTTGGTATCGTTCACATGTGCAGGCTTTTAGTATATGCAGTCACTCCTCCCCATTCTGGGCTGGGTTGAGTGGGTGACTGCATATTAGCTTGCCAGGAACAAGTTGCTCCTCCACACATTATTGTCTGGCTGACTACATATCCTCAGGGCTTAAGGCCATTGCGCCTGCCCTACGGCGATTGTGCCGGTGGCGATTGTGCCTGCCTTATGGCGATCGTGCCTATGGCGACCGTGTCTGCTTTGCAGACCTTCAGGTATTTTTGGCTTTTTCAGTGAATGTTTGTTTTTTTCTTTTTCCTCACCTCTGTGACCCCATGTTTAAGTGGGTTTCCACACACACTCCAAAAGCATGCTAAAAGGTGAATTTAAAGAAAATTCTGTATGCTAATGGGGGCCCGTAATATTAAGTAATGTAAAGTGCTGCATAATATGTATGCACTATACTAATAACGGTGATTACTATTAAATGGCCAATGCAACAAAACTGGAAAATACCAATACAGATGTGGCAAGTGCCAAATGAATGTTCATTGGAGTATGCTATTAATTTAATATGTTGAAGGTAGTTCACAACTCTACGCTATTTATATAGCACATATTAAGTCTAAATAAACCATGTAGATGCACTACATTCACACCACAGTGCAGCATGGTCATTTGTTTAACAGCTGCTACATCTGTAGCTCTAAAACTTGAGGAAACAAATCGTGTTTCTCTAGCTTCTGATTTGCTAGAATATTGCCGATTTTACGTTTTGGTGTAAATCATTTTTAAAGTAAAAAATTCAATTTTCTAACCATCACCTTCCCTCTCAGTCACCTTGATTATGTTTCCTTGTTACTTACTAGTTTAACAGCTCACAGATTTCACATAGTTTTGATTTTCCATTCCGCAGCTGTTTTTTAAGGTAAAGAATAGTGTAGTCGGCATTGATATGCTTGCCATCAAACCACTGGAACCAAAGGTGTAACTTGAAGCTTCTGAAACCCAATGCCAAATCTGTAACAGGGTCCCCAACTGTGATGCTTTATTCATAGTACTGGGCTCCCTATATGGAGAGGAGAGGCTCTATGGGCCCCCTAAGTCTCATGGGCCTGGATTCAACCGCATCCCCCTATAGTTACGCCCCTGACTGGAACCTTAATGTAAACCTAAAGGGTCAAATTATTAGTTACTGGGTCATTGGGACCCATTTGAAAATAGATCTATCGTGGTAGTTGTGTTTTTTCTAACTACAGAAGCCATGACAGTAGTGTGAACAGAAAATTCATTTTTACTTCTTAAAGGGATGCTGTCTTTAGGATCATGCTGCCCGACCAATGGGGCAGCATGAACCTAGGACATGGATTCCTGTTCTCACTGTGGGTGTTGTATTCCGAAACACCGCAGTATTTCAGAATAATTACCCTTTAAAGTTTGACTTGGAGCTCAGCTCCGAGTCACAGGATTGCGCCCTGAAGACTGACTGTTCTCCCCCTACTTGTGTATAGAGAGAGAACTGTCACTCCATATAATGTAGGCAGGAAGAGTCCAGCATGGCCTACCCTTGTGACTCTGTGATTAGCTCTGAGTCAAAGTTTACTTATTCTGAAACACATTAACAGGATTATCCATGTCTTGGGTATATGCTGCCAGTGCTTCAAAAAGCATGAACCTGATGACAAAATCCCTTTATTTACAAAAATCAGGGATATACTCCATTAGACAACTAGCACGTTACATGAGTGGTCTTAGGAGACTCGCTTTTACATAACTGTGCTTTAAGGTTCAGAGATCTTTTTTGTTCTTCAAACCGGCATAGTGATCTGGTGCTCCTAAAAAATTCTATGGGAGATCCTTTGTAACAATCAGTTACAATCTATTACAGTCTTTAATGGGACATTCTTCACTGATCAATACCAGGAATCTGTCAACAAGAAATCTTTATAATGAATAAAATGTATCTAAAGATCCAAAATCCTTTATATATATATGTGTGTGTGTGTATATATATATATATATATATATATATATATATATATATATATAAATACTGTTCTCGGACTGTGCAGCTATAGATGTGCCCACTCTTAACTATTCTTGAATTTTTTAAATTTCTTAGCATTTTCATGCACGTTGTGATGTTTAAAGAAAAACATGAAACAGTATATGTTTCTGTTGGGAGCCTATGGTGATGGATGGCCAGCGGATATCATGCATCAGAGGCATCTGTTGGACATATAGACATTTTTTTCTAGCTAACCCCACATATCTTTGGATAAGTCAAGTTAAGGGAAAAGTCAAGGGAAGACACATCTGTACTTACTATGCAATGTACATTCTTTTAATCCAGTTCATGGACCGCTTGAAGCTGCTTTTGATGCCTGCTAAACATCAGCCCGACTTCATTTATCTACGCCATGTTCCTTTGCGAAGGGTGCACCTATTCACTTTCATTCAGATTGTATGTCTGGCATTGCTATGGATTCTGAAATCAACAGTTGCTGCTATTATATTCCCAGTTATGGTGAGTGATTTCTTTTCTTACAAGAATGTTGTAAATGTTTTTGTATGGATGTGTTACTAGTGGTTTTTCAAAGGGCTCAACCACATGAGTATGTGATATGTGTAGTTTTATAACGTAACATTATTACAGTATTTGGAATCAATTCCCACATAACTGGGAGGGATTTAGCTTTCAGATTTATGGTGCCTTGTACATTGCCTTCTATTGATTCTTCTCCACTTATGATGTTCTTTATAGTGTGTACAAGTAACCATACCATAAAGTGCCCAAATAACATTGCCAAGCAGTTAAATGAATAAGGCTCTTACACCATACAGCTGTATATATCTACTATTGATATCCACACCTAAAAATGCACACCTAGGGTATAAATTGTATTTTTTTTCTAGTAGGGAATAATTTTATTGGAAAGTGTAATAAACTTCATTTTCCAATACAGTAAAAAAATTGAAAAAATGTATACTGGTCATACCTAATAATAATGTTATATTTTGGCATATGTCCAATCCATAGAAATCTGTGGATATAGTCAACATATACACTGGGCATACAAACTCCATATGAGAGGAACATAACCTTACCCTGGCAATCAGGACACTAGGAAATGTAGGTAGACTCAGCACTGATGAGTTTCCAAGAATTCAGGACCCTAGTGTATGATTAGTGCAAACCTTGGGTGTCCAGACTATCAACGCCGGATTACCCCTTTTAGCAGTGAAATGGGATGTGCCACGTTGTAGATCCTTAACGCCAGCCAAGAGCTTGGGTGCATGAGCTCTTAGGTCTGTAGGTAAAACTACTGAGTTATCTCAAAGGGAACTTGTTATGTTTGCAAATGCAATCCATCCTGCAGGCACTATGCTTTAAAGCAAAATGAGCTGAGCAGATAGCAGATCGATATACATATTTGTGTGAAGATTCAGTAGAACAAGTCATTTATTCATTTAAACCTTTTCTTGCTCTGGATTTAAGAGTCCAGTGGGCGGTCCTACTTTGTGATTAACAGCTGTCTGGACATTTACATGTTATAGTAATTGTGAGATAACTTGATTTACAATGTTGTAGTTATTATCATGTTGTGCCAATCAGTATAACGATATACGCACTCATACAGGGAAGGCTGTAAATCACAGAGTAGGATCACCCCTACTATCTATCTATCTATCTATCTATCTATCTATCTATCTATCTATCTATCTATCTATCTATCTATCTATCTATCTTATATCTATCTATCTATCTCCTATCTATCTATCTATCTATCTATCTATCTATCTATCTATCTATCCATCCATCCATCCATCCATCTATCATAGTTTGATAACCCAATAAGTAGATATGCCAATCCTTTTAATCCCCACAATGTTATTATTATTACTGCATATGATTTACAGAAATGTACAGAAATCCTTATACTAACACTATCCTCTTTCAGATTCTGGCTCTTGTTGCGGTGAGGAAAGCCATGGACTACCTCTTTTCCCAGCATGATCTCAGCTTCCTAGATGATGTGATTCCTGAGAAAGACAAGAAGAAGAAGGAAGATGAAAAGAAAAAGAAAAAGAAGAAGGGAAGCGTGGACAGCGACAATGATGATGTGAGGAAGACTTTTTTCATTTTTTTTTATAACTAAGATATGCATTTATTTCTTCTAGCTTCTTCTTTCCAGCTGGACATGAATACCAAATTCACTTCATTAGAAAAATTATTTTTTTTGTAACAACAGTATGGGGTGAGATGATAACAACCATTGCCATTTCCATTGGTTTCTTTAAAGGGGTTGTCATTGAAATGAAATGGAGCTTGGCCGGCCATACTAAGGGGGGGTTTCCCATTTGTGGTATGGATTCTGTTTTTCTGCTTGGTTCAGGGAGCAGGAAAGCAGAATCTCCTGTCCGAATAAATCTGTCTTACGATGCAACCGAACAATTTTTTCCTATGCGGCAGATATTTTCTTCATCCCTGCAGGGAAAAAAGAATTCCCTGCTGCACCTGTCACAGATGTGACAGATGCAGCAAAGGAGTTCTTCATCCCCGCGGGGAATAAGGAATTCCCTAGCGCAGCTGTCACAGATGACAGCTGCACTAGAGGATCCAGCTGCTGGCACCCCTTGATTGTTTTTCAGTGAAGGGCTTTAAATATAAACCCTTTCCTGAAGAAACAAGCCAAACTGGTGTAAAAAAAAAAAAAAAAAAAAACCAAACATACTCACCTTTCTTCAGCTGTCAGGGCTCAGCTAATCACAGGCAGCTCTCGCTGAATGAAAGACAGAACTCCTTTGCCGCATCTTTCACATCTGTGACAGTTGCAGCAGGAAAGTCTTTATTCCTTGCGGGGATAAGGAAAACATTTGCTGCATGTGGCAGATGTGTTTTTCATCCCCGCTGGGGACACGGCAGCAGTGGAGAGGTAAGTATATATATATATATATTTTTTTTTTTTTTCCTGAAAATCACTTCAGGGGTGCTGACAGACCATTGCCTTTAATGGAGCCACCGGCAGCAGCCGCGGTTCCATTGAAGGCAATGCACGGACCTTCACACTCAGATGTTTTTGCGCACCTATGTACGCACATGCACATTCTTGTGTGTAGCCACCCTAAGCCAGGCCTGGCCACTGCAGGGGGAAAAGTGTTTCCTACAGAAATGAGCTCAGTGCACAAGTGCATCGACCAGGTGATCAACTCATCTGAGGGGATCCCGGACAGTAGATCCCTGGCTAGCTTGCTATTGATGCTCTATACTGAGGATACAATAGGTCATCAATAGTTTATAAATAGACAACCCCTTTAAGCCTGAACAAAACAACTGCTGAGAAGTCTTTATTTAGTACTTTACTGAAAACTTTTACTCTTAGGACCAGAAAAGTTGCTAATGCAATGCATTAGTGATGAGGGGCACATTATTAATACGGGGCATGTGCTGTAGGACATCTCCATTGGGACAGTATACCATTTATTGTCTATTATTTATACTGTAATTATTCATATATCTTCTGGGAATCTTTTTCTGTAAGGGTCATCAAGCACAAACACTTCACTTTGACTGTGGTAAGATATATCATAATGTTCTAATACAGTCCATTACATTACACGCATCACCCATTCTAAAATACAAAATGACAATGTCAACTCTTTGGATGATTATGAGATTTGAAATGGCATTTCGATGCCTTGTATTATAATCCCAGCTTAACATTTAAGCTTCGTATATGTGTCTGTCCATAGTGGGGCATGAGAACTAATCTTCACGTTTGCATCTGAGTAATGAACTCTAGCTTGCTAATGAAAGTATTAGATGGGATAATCTAACTTAATGGATATGGCATAATTTTTTGGGGGGCTTATACATAGTTTTATGATCTTGAATGTAATCAATTTTGCTTTGGATACATTCAGTTATTTTACTATGCAAATATGATGATATCTAAAGCGCTGTAAATGAAGTTTATGAAAGTGCTAGTAACTTCAGACGTCTGAATAAATCACTTTTATTCTGGACAGTCAGAAGTACATTAGAGAACGCTGCCGAGGCGGGATGCTGGGCACTTGAAAGCTTCTCAGGCAATTATAATTTCTATGCATTTATTTAATGGATACTTAAAGAAGTTGGAATATCCTTTTGATAACTGTGCTTCATTAGCAAATGTAAATTTATATCACTTGGGTAGATACACTAGGCATAGGGTTATAAGGAACTTCAAATCTTACCACAATATTGTCCTCCAACAAAGCATTCTGGGAGATAATCAGAGTTTTTATAACCCCCTAAGGATGTGGACCTTTTTTTTCATTTTTGTTTTTTCCATATCATTTAAAAAAAATCCTTACTCTTTTATTTATCCATCAACATAGCTGTCTGAGGGCTTGTTTTTTGTGGGACGAGTTGTATTTTTCAATTGTACCATGTAATGTACCATATAATGTGCTGAAGAACTTTTAAAAAATTCCATGGGGGGTGAAATGGAGAAAAAAATAATTGTACCATTTTTTTAGGGGTGGAGGGGGGCTGTTTTTACAGTGTACACACTGCAGCAAAACTGACATTATAACGTTATTCTCTGGGTTAGTACAGTTAGTACCGTGCCAAATGTATTTAGTGTTTGCTGTACAACTTTTAAAATTAAAATATCTTGGCTGAAAAAAATAAATTATTTTCTGCCATCATCTTCTGACAGCCATAACTTTTTAATGTTTCCGTTTATACAGTTGTGCGAAGACCCACTTTTTGCAGGACGTCCTGTAGTTTCTATTGGTACCATTTAGGAGTACGTATGACCTTTTGATCGCCTTTTATAAAAAAATTTCTTGGAGATGGGATCACCAAAAAAGCACAATTCTGGCGGTGTTTTGTTTTTCTTCAGGACGTTCACTGTGCAGAGTAAATA
The DNA here is from genome assembly GCF_035609145.1 of Eleutherodactylus coqui. NCBI lineage: Eukaryota > Metazoa > Chordata > Amphibia > Anura > Eleutherodactylidae > Eleutherodactylus > Eleutherodactylus coqui. Next base: position 183,420,475 of record NC_089843.1, on the reverse strand, counting down.
ATGTGTTACTTTGATAGATTGGACTTTTAGGGACACAGCACTACCAAATATGTTTTTGTTTTTTTATAATTTAGATTTTTTTTATTACCTTTTTTTCCATAGTTAATAAAACTTTTTTGAACTGATTTTCCCATTTTTTTAGTCCAAGAACTTGCGATAGTTTGATCGTTACTGCAGTATTATGTAATACCATAGTGTTACATTATACCGCGATCTGACAGGCAATCTATCAAGCCATGCCACAGGCAATCCGGAATCTGTGAGGTACCTTTACATGGGCCAATAGTTGCCTCAATCTTTGCTCAAATGAGCCATTACAGGTGACTGTTGGCCCATGCACTCACGACCCCCGACAAGACACTGAGTAAGAAGTTGCTCAGTAGTCGCTAGTCATTCCATTTCAACTCACTGAAAACAAATGACTATAAGGCGGATTCTCACTCGGTGTAAACAGAAGTTATTCCATCTTTTAACGACAGCCTGTCTGGAGTGAATGAAGGCTTGTGAGATAATATAAGGGCAGTCTAGATGGACCATGTGGTCATTTTCTGCCATCAATTTCTATTTCTATAAAATAAGCAGAACTTAGGGTCCGTTTAGACCTACCGATTTGTCATTTGAACGAATGAGCGATGTCAGAGTTCACTCCGGCAGCCTCTTTATACCGGCAGATACATCGTTGGCTCGTTCAAACAAGAAATCATTCAGTTGTTCACATTTGCTGTATAAGTGACTGAGAATGATTGAATGATTGGTATTTAAACTGAATGATAACTGAATGAGCCACTGATGATTTTTTTGCCAGCAGAAAGTGACCGAAAATTCATTGTTCGATTATTGGCTGCATTAAAACTGAACAGTTATCATTCTTTTTCGCTGGTTTGAACAACTTTTTGAACAATAATCATTCCGTGTAAAAGGTCCTAAACAGAAAATAACTTTGTTTTTCTCCTTCATATATTGCAAAGCTACCAAATAAAAACTATTATTGAATAAATGTAATTTATTGCCCTACTACTATCTTGTTCATGTGAAGGCCAAAGTAAAGCTGTAATTGTGCACAAGAAAGATATGAAGATTTGTTATATAGATGTTGTTGCTATAGTTAACCTTAGGGCTCTTTCAGACAAACATAGTTTTTGCATTGCTAGCAGCGCAAAAAGATCACGGCTAGAAAGCTGTAAAGATCATGTGAACAGGCAATGTTTCATGGGCAGAAGACCCGAGCTTCATGCGCATGGAAATCGACCATTCACTGGAGCAGCTGCGCTTTAAAAAAAACACAGCTGCTCCAGGAGGAGAGAGAAAAGAAGCCACGGAGGGCTTTGGAATTTCCCCATAGCAGGGAGAGAGAGCGGAGCTATGGGGGATTAAGCCATAGCAGGGAGAGAGAGCGAAGCTCCCCCATAGCCCTGTAACCCCGCCCCCCTCTCTTTCCCTGCTATAGGGAAATCCCTTGGGGAGAGAGGTGGAGGGAATCCCCTACTGCCCCCTGCTACTGGGGAATTCTCCAGCAACGGGGCTGGAGAAATACCCCACTGTTTACAGCAGGACATTTAAAACATGCTGCCCGGAAGCACATTTTAAATGTCCCATTATGAATTCCTGTTAATCTCTGCAGGGATTAAGGTTACCTCGGGAAGTCCCCTCATGCCCGCAGGGAGTAACAGGAGTTTGCAGCTGGACATGTAAAATGTGCTTATGGGCAGCAGGTTTTAAATGTCCTGCTGTAAGCAGCAGGGTATTCCTCCAGCCCAGCTACTTTTCTTGCACAGGAGTTTTTATAGACTCCTGCCCCAATAGGAGTTAATGGAAACTCCTGCGCAGTTCGCACCAAAGATTGGTCCTATCTTTTCATGCAGCATGGACCTTAAATGTGGGCATTGTAGCCACGCATGTCCTATCTTTGGCAGGTGCAAGGATTTTGCACTTCTAAAAATCTTTCATGTGAGCGCTTCTATAGGAACCTAATGGTTCATTATAGAAGCGCGTTCTGTGTGCTGCTAGCAGCGCTAAAACTACTTTGTGTTTTTACACTATTTTTTATATTCTTTTACATTTTTTATGTTCCTGTGGGGAACGAACCATACTATACTGCAATGCATTATAGCTTACAATAGCGATCACAGGCTATGGCAGGCCTAGATTTCAGTGTATGGTATACGGTTGCCATGGCACACCATTGGCCCTCCATGATTACATTGCGGGGTGCCGATGATGTCACCTTACATTGTGGCATGTAATAGGCTAAGAGCAGGGATCAATGTTCTCATCAATCCCCACTGCTGCAGCGAGAGGCCAGCTATTAGTCACAGTACGTTTATGCCCTGTTGCATTAAGTGCTCCCCAGCTAGTGGCATTAAGGGGTTAAGTTACATATGACTTTATGATTGTTTGTCAATCAATATTTTTCTTGAGCTGGGTCATCAAAAAAGCATTGCGTATCGACAGTCGCATCTAAGTGGTTAAATGGCTGGGATCGCAGTTGCAGCTTGATATTGACTATTGAAGACAGCCACTGTGAATGGAGTGGGCTAATCTTCTGAGCCCGCTTTACACACTGACATATATGGAGAAAGCCGGTAACGAAGTTAAAGGGGTTGTCTCGCGGCAAACCTCAAAATTTTACCTTAACCCATTCCCCCTGTCACCCCCCTGGCATAAAATAGCAAAGTAAAGCGGTTTTTAAGCCGCTTGCTACTTACCGATCCGACGAAATAAGGACTTTAAAAAATCTTCTCCCAAGATGGCCGCCGGTCCTTTCCCAGGGATACACTGCGGTTTTCTCCCATGGTGCACCATGGGCTCTGTGCGTTCCATTGCCGATTCCAGCCTCCTGATTGGCTGGAATCGGCACACGTGACGGGGCGGAGCTACGTGATGATGCGTAGAAGGGGGCGGAGCCAGAACACCGCTTGTGCCTGGACCGAGCAGAAAGGGAGAAGACCGCACAGCGCAAGCGCGTCTAAAAAAGCAAGAAGACATCAGAATTAGATGGATCCATGGCGACGGGGACGCCAGCAACGGAGCAGGTAAGTGAATAACTTCTGTATGGCTCATATTTAATGCACGATGTACATTACAAAGTGCATTAATATGGCCATACAGAAGTGTATAACCCCACTTGCTGCCGTGAGACAACCCCTTTAATGATGTATAAATATGTATATGAATAAAGGGGTTGTTTACTTTGGAAAAGCCATTAAATATACCCTATTAACGAATCCTGAGTTAATAAAGGGAGGGTCCCCTAATGATGATTCTCATCTCTTTGACTGAATGGGCAGGGGGATTATAAAGAGCATCTTGCTCCGGTAGGCCTGTCTGATCCTGCATATACTCAGTCTGTTGATTTGAATGGGTACTGTGTAATGATTAATTCCTCCGGCAATGCTAGGAAGCTGAACGCATACTGCCAGGTTTCCCCACCAGGATGGTAGGAGGTCCCACCAGGAGGAAAAGTTGTTATGAGTTTATTATTAAGGGATGTTCTAACAAACAGGGCGAACTCGAGAACCCCTTTAGGAAGTTTATAATTCAATGAGATATTAAAGGTGTCCATAGACATTACAAATAGAAATATTAGGATGGTGCTCCTGGGAAGAACCAGGTGACAAAAATAAGGTGTAAAGTGTAGACCATATTGGACTCACTCGGTGAATAGTGGAGCCAGAAGGACTCCACTACCACCTCCACGTCCAAGTTGGCCTATAAAATATATAACCGAGGTTCCCACGCTTCCACTGATCCAGAGGGGCTAAATCCGGAGAGCTGCTGATAATGTAGGTACCACTGTTGGATGGTACCCACTATGGAAATAATGGCAATGACATGCACCAAGATGCAAACAGGAAAAAATATCAGTGCTTCCTATGGAAATAATAGCTCCAGGGAACGGATGTAATAAACAAAATGATAGCTTCTTAATTGCAAGATGAATTCATCCTGCAATAAAGAAACTATCATTTTTTGGATTACATCCGTTCCCTGGAGCTATTATTTCCATAGGAAGCGCTGATATTTTTTCCTGTTTGCATCTTGGTGCATGTCATTGCCATTATTTCCATAGACATTAGTTATTTCTTGGCAGGTTAAGTCAATTTTGGTGGGAAGTTCTAATACTGCAGGCATATTGAATCATCTGAAGATCCCAAAAGCATTGGTTTTGATTAACTGAAACTAAATCTTAGCAAGTTTTTTTTTACTCATTAGTGTTTTTTTGTTATTTGTTTAGCTCATCTGAATTCATTTGTTTTTCCTCTTAAAGGGGTTGTCCCGCGCCAAAACGGGTTTTTTTTTTTTTCAACCCCCCCCCCCCGGTCGGCGCGAGACAACCCCGATGCAGGGAGGTAAAGAAAGCTTACCGGAGCGCTTACCTTAATCCCCGCGCTCCGGTGACTTCAATACTTACCGCTGAAGATGACCGCCGGGATCCTCTGTCTCCGTGGACCGCAGCTCTTCTGTGCGGTCCATTGCCGATTCCAGCCTCCTGATTGGCTGGAATCGGCACGTGACGGGGCGGAGCTACACGGAGCCTGCATTCTGCACGAGCGGCTCCATAGAAGACAGGAGAAGACCCGGACTGCGCAAGCGCGGCTAATTTGGCCATCGGAGGGCGAAAATTAGTCGGCACCATGGAGACGAGGACGCCAGCAACGGAGCAGGTAAGTATAAAACTTTTTATAACTTCTGTATGGCTCATAATTAATGCACAATGTATATTACAAAGTGCATTAATATGGCCATACAGAAGTGTATAGACCCACTTGCTGCCGCGGGACAACCCCTTTAATGCTATTGATTTTTAAAACTGTCTTCAATCTATACTGAATACCAGGCAAATACATCGGGACCCACAGTAAATGGTTAAACTGATTGCTTATTTGCCAATGTTATTCTGATTGGTAAATGTGATCATTTGATTGGTTATTATTTGCCAAGGCTCTTTTTGCTCTACTTGAATACACTGTTCATATACAGAATATTTTCCATATATATTCTAATTGGCATAAAAGCTCATGCTGACCACAAATATGTTCTTGAATCTCTTAAATGCTCTGCAGAAATTGCAATAAGTAATGATATCTTATGTATTGAGTATCCTGTTAATATCCAAGTGCATAAACTAATAGAGAAACAGGAAGCATTTGACATGTCAACACTATGAATTCTTCCATGCAAGGTTGCCTGTACATCAACCATGCCACAAGAAGGATGGTCTACTCTACACAAAGAAGTCACAATGTTTGTTCTAAGAATTGTTGCACATTTCTTTCACAGTCTGACAGCCCTTATTCAGAAAAAGTCCCCAGTATTAAAATCCCAATGGACATCATGGAACAAGAACCATTCCTTTCTGATAGCAAACCTGGTGAGAGTGAGTAGATCTAACCACTTGCATGCCACCCGTGAGCGGTCCTTCTCACAAAATCACTTTCTCGTCTCATCTTCTACTAATCTTGTGTCTTCATTTTTCCACTTAAAGTTCTAGCATGAGCTTCTAACTTCATCTTTGACTGTGTTCTTCATAAAGTAACCTCTGTAAAACCTATTCGTCAAATACTGCATACAGGATTGTACAACATCTGTGTACAAAAGTATTTTCCTAATTCCAATTCAAGATGTGGACAACTTGACTCCTCCAATTTACTTATTGAGACCTGTAACTGTAAACATTGTGGTTTGCCATAAAAACTTTTCCGATCAACCACTGAAGAAAACATTATGATGTAGTATTTGTGAGTCAAGGATATAGTCCAAGAAAGAGGCGTATAGCTTGTTATTGTGTGTCCAATTTGGGCTCTTAGTTTTTGTCTCTTATTTTGTCAAATGGAAGGTCCAAAAATGCTAGTGTCCATTAGAGGTTTGGTATTAGTTTGTTTTTGCTAGCCGTTTATGACTCTCTGCAACCCTAAATGCGAGCTCTCTCCGTGTTTTTTGGTGGTATTAGTTTAGTGCAGCATAAGTATATGGCAGAGGATGCAAGGGGCAATGCTGCATCAGTATATATATTGATTTTTTTATGAGATTTTGCTGAAAAATTTCCCCTCTGACTTCTTACAGTTCTTGCTGTGTGGTACTTATATTCTGGAAACTTTTATTCATGGCATGTTCCATACTCGTTTTCTTCAATTTGCGTTTATGTCAGGCAATTATCATCGTCCATGTTCTAAATAGTAGCATTTACAGTTTCCTGATCTTGACTTAATTGCCATGGAAACGCATACAGATATCTACCATAAGTCCTATGCGCCCCTAATACATGGAGGCGACCCTATATACTTTAGTTCCATGGCAGTAGTAAATGTCAGTATTGAGTTTTCATTTATAGGATATTTAGCTTCACAAGCACAGAGATTTGACCTTAGAGGGAGTCTCTACTAAACTTTCCAGCTCATACTAAACCATAGTAATAATTCTAATCCTTGATTGTAAGTGACATATTAATCCTGTTCTCAAGAAACCATGCAAATTACTGACCTTCTTTCAAATTCAGCAGAGCACAATGTACAAACCACACCAAAACCTTTCTTCTTTTTGACTGGTGTGATGTGCTTATGCTACGTTTCTTCTAACCCAATCTACTGACAGTAGTATCATTAGATTTTGCGAATAATCCATGTTCTCTGCTAAGTCGGTGTGTTTCTTGTAGCTGAGTTATAAGACTCTCATTAATCGTTACTATCTTTGATCACTCATCCTCATCGAGTCCGGGACCTCCTTCTTCACCATGAACAGTTGATTTGTCCTTGTGTGTTAGCTATCATCTTTTGTGTTGTTTCCTTCCATCTATGTAGACATGTAAAATGTTCTTTAACGATATACCGTTATATACACAAATGATTATCTTCCCTGTTTTGTGATTTACTGCATGCTGTTATTGCTTGATGGTGAAGGCGGGAGCTGACTACAAGCTAGTGGTTTCCATATTTATTATAAGGATATTATAACTTCTACAAGGAGATCTGTGATGGGATTAAAGTCTTAGCTGAGCTATGAGCTTATATGCATTGAAAGAATTTCACAGTAGGCAGAAAAATAATTGGCTACTATTACTAGGCTACATGTTCCCTTTACACTACAGGATTTCATGTTAAGACACTGTAGCTTACGAAAGAAATTACTTTATTAGTACTTAGCGTTGTCCAGTATAAATTCTACTTAAGCCCAATACTGAGTGACGTCCTTAACATTGTGACAATTTTTAGGTTCATTCTTAATAAAACAAAGGAAACCAGTAGCTTTCAAAATGGAGGGAGCTTATGTCTTAAAGTGGTTGTCCAGGACATTTACTGTTGATGACCTATCCTCATGATAGGTCATCAATAGTTAATCGGCAGGCATCCTCTGTTTGGGATCCCTGCTGATTGCTGGGCCCATTGTCAGTGTGGACAGCGCTGCAGCAAATAGCGCTGTCAACATTGTAGTGGTCCAGTTTGGAATTACAGATACATCTTCCACTGAATTAAATGGGAGCTGTGCCTGCATTACCAAACTGGGTCACTGTAATATTGAGAGTGCTGTCTGCTTCTAGGACAGTCTGCACTGACAGCGCACGTGGTGACCAGCTGATCGGCATGGATCCCAAATAGCAGACCCCTGCTGATCAACTATTGATGACCTATCCTTAGGATAGGCCATCAATAGTAAACGTTCCGTAGAACCTCTTTAAGGATAGGTTCCCTGTTGCTTCACTGTAATCTTTCCTTCAGGTGTAATAAGTTATTTTATATATGTTTTTACAATCATTTCATTTTTATTATTTTCTACCATTCGTATATATTACTCATATGTTTTGATGTCTTTAAATGCTAATAAACTAGTAAAAGTTTCCAGGAGAGAAAGGCTGCATATAACACCCAGTACCTAATAACTGAATAACAGATGATTTTTTTCTACAAGCAGATAAATTGTGTACATTAATGAAGAATAAAGAATGCAATAGACATATTCTTCTGCTATGTATAGATTGTAAAATAATGAACCGTTTTCCGTTCCCGCTAGCTATCTAACAAATTGTCCATGTAATAATACATAATCGTAAGGTCATATAAACAATGTGTTAGCATTATGAGTACCAATCATCCATGTTTCACTAATATTCTGTAGATTTGTTACATCACAGGCTTAGCTTTAATGTCACAAAGTTTGTAATTTATCTGTATCTTATTTTTTCTAACCTATTATTAGGAGAAAAGCCATTTACATTCCTTGAACGACACACATCATGCTGAGAGATGTCCATTCATTCAGTCAAGCATGCCAAGGTGAGCCATCTATTATGCTGACTGTGTGCCTTAATTGGATTTGTTTTCCTCTTACTGAAAAAATTTTAATAAATGCCTGTTATGGTGTAAAATGCAAATTGTAGGTTTTCACTCTCTGGGTTAGTAAGCTTGTATTTAGAAGTCTTAGGCCTCCTTCCCACGAGCGTGACGGGCTCCGCCGCGTAATATTCCGCAGTGAAGCCCGTCACGGCGCCCCCCAGAGACCCCATACTTACCAGCGGAAGATAGCGTGAAGACGCTTCCCCGCCCACCACCGCCGCGTCATGTGACACGCCCACCGCGTCACGTGACGCGCCGGCCGCGTCATATGACGCGCGGCGGTAGGCGGGGAAGCGTTTTTTCACGCTATCTTCCGCTGGTTGCAGCGGGAGATAGCGTGAACGGACGGCTCCCATTGACTGCAATGGAAGCCGTCAGCGCGTACACCCGCAGCAAATAGAACATGCTGCGGGTGAGAACGGGAGATTTCACGGTGCGTAATTCCGCTGTGGAATTACGCATCGTGAGCATTGTGCTATTAGGTTCAATAGAACCTAATAGCAGGGGGCAACGCAGCGGATTTTTGCCACGGATTTACGCGGCGTAAATCCGTTCGTGGGAAGGAGGCCTTATACTGTAGTAGCTGCTGAATTTATTCAAATGTATCACAGGTACAGTCATGTATATAAAATAAGTACACCCTCTTTGGTTTAACTTATCAGGACATAATACATTTTTTTTTTAGATAAATACAACCTCACATGCGTATTTACATTGTTATTAATAATAAACATTAAAACTGGCTGATTTGACTCTACTCTGCTGGTCTGCTGTACCACTGTTCCATGCTCATTTAATGTCATAACTGTGTGTGATTATACAGTGGTGATCCGCGCCACCCAACAATGGATAATAAAAGTGGACTCACCTGGTTCATGGAAGGGCCCCTAAGGCAAGGGGAACATCCCGCCTGCATCGATTATCCTGGTAGGCTCGTAGTATAACAACTTGTAGAATCCTCTAACGATCCCAGTGGAGCTGGGAGAGCAGCAGAACAAAACCCCCAAAAAGAATATATTCAAATGGGGAATAATAAACAACAATAAAAACAAAAATGTTTCGTCCGCGCTCCTGCTGTGGACTAGACCAGTGAAATGATTTCCCACGAAGTCTCTCAGGCTAATTTCCACAAAGATATTCCTCAAGAGAGGAATAAAACTCTCCATGCCTCCCTCCCTCCCATCCTGTTTACTAGCCTTGCAAGTATAGGCCCAGCTGGTTAACTAATGTAATCTAACTAGCCACTCTCAGCTGTAACCTTATAGCTTGATCTATATATCTGGTAGCCTCATTGGCACTCATGTGGCTTGCACGCATGGTATGTCCTGTAATAAATGTCCTGGATCAAGTGTCTTATGTAGTCGAATGATGCAGTTAATCAGCTCAGTTTGAAAGGGTAGGAGACAGGTAAACTCCACACTCACTCACACCTTGCACATTAACACCCTCCTCTTTGCACTCACCTGCACTGCTATTTTCACTACAAGCCTTAACACTTTCTTCCAATGCACAGCCGCAACACACTCCATCCACATCATCTCCTCTCCGCTCTCCTCGCCCATGCACAACTCTCACACACTCCTGACCTTCCTCAAATGCCTCCATCCCCTCTCACCACTGCCAAGAAATACCATAGCCATCCTCACAAATACCCCAATCACCTACTCACCATCGCTACCCAACTACTTTAAGCTGCGGGGACATCTCCCACAACCCCAGCCCACCATGTGCTGCTCCCTGTCAAAACCGCCCCCAATCACACCAAAACACACCCAAGCCCAACCATTAGCTCGCATACTCCCTCCTCCCCTTCTTCCCCCTTCCCCTTCAATCAAGCCTTTTGGAACTCCCAATCCGTGTGCAACAAACTCCCAACCTTCCACAACCTCTTCATTGAGACATGGAAACAGCAGTCTGATTCAGTCTCCCCCTCTACAGTGTCCTTTGATGGCCTGCAGTTCTCCCACATCCCCAGATCAGATGACAGGTGGAGGTGTAGTGTTCTTCTCTCACCAAATTACACCTTCCAGGTCATCCCCTGGCTCCCTCCTTCACTTTGTCGTCTTTTGAAGTCCATAACTTACCACTCTTCTGTCCACTTTCCCTACATGTCACAGTCATCTACTGGCCTCCGGGTCCCACCCGCCTGTTCCTGGACCTTTTCGACACCTGGCTCCCCCATTTCCTATTGTGCAAACTCCCTACGCTTATGCTCAGTGACTTCAACATCCCCACTAATGACCCCATTTGCCTCCCAGCTTTTAATGCTCACCTCCTCCCTCAGCCTATCACAACTCCCAGACTCCCTGACTCACAGAGACGACAATACTCTCGACCTAATTTTCCTCCACCTCTGCGCTGCCTCCCACTTCACTAACTCACCCCTCCCACTCTCTGACCACAACCTTCTCTGTTTCCCCATTTCTCCATTAGGCACCCTAACATTTCCCCAGACCCTCACACCTATCGCAACTCTAGGAACCTCCAGACTGCCCACACCCAGCAGTTTGCCAAGACCTTACAGTCTTCCCTGTCCCCGATCTCTGTCCTCTCATGCCCCAACCTGGCTGCTGAACACTACTCCACCCCCTTCAGATGTGCCCTGGATAAAGTTGCACCCCCCGTGACCCACAATCCCAAAGGACTCTTTCATACCTTCCACTCCCTCCTCAGTCCCAAAGAACAGGCCCCCATGATGGATCTCAGGGTTGAAAAGCTAGCTGCCCACTTCAAGAAAAAAAAAATCAAAAACATCCACAAGGAAATTTCTGAACATTACTCGGCTAGCCCTAATCCCAGTCTCTTCAGCCCTGCAGCCATCACTTACTCGCTATCTGTACTAGAACCAACAACAGAGGAAGAAGTCTCCAGACTGCTTTCCGCTGCCTGCCCCCCAAATCTGTGCAAACGACCCTCTTACCTGACACCTCCTCTGATCCCTTTCCCAGCAGTCATTACCCACCTCACCACCATCTTCAACCTCTACCTCACCTCTAGTATTTTCCCCTCCTCATTCAAACACTCCATCATATCCCCTCTGCTAAAGAAACCAACTCTTGACCTGACCGACGCTGCCAACTACCGACCCATCTCAAATCTCCCCTTCATCTTCAAACTACTTAAACCCCTGGTCTATTCCCACCTCATGTGCTTTCTCTCTGATAACTTTCTCATTGACCCCCTCCAGTCTGGCTTCCGTCCCCTGCAGGTGACCGAAACCAACCTCGCAAAAGTATCAAACAACCTAAGAACGGCCAAATCAAAGGGCAACTACTCCCTACTAATCCTCCTCGATCTCTTCGCTGCAGTTGACAGTGCTGACTATGACTTCCTCCTTGCTATGCTTTGCTCCATCGGCTTAAAGGACAGTGCTCTCACCGGGTTCTCCTCCTACTTCTATGACCGCTTTTTCAGCATCTCCGTCGCTGGCTCTATTTCCTCTCTGCTTCCCCTCATTGTTGGGGTCCCCCAGAGCTCAGTCTTTTGCCTCCTTGTCTTCTCTATCTACACAGCCCTAATCGGACAAACCATCTGCAGATTTGGCCTCCAATATTACCTCTACGCTGATGACACCCAGTTATACACCTCCTCTCAGACTGTCTTTCTGCTGTCTCTAACACCATGTCCTCCATTTTTCTGAAACTTAACCTCTCAAAAACTAACCCCCTTGTCTTTCTGCCCTCAACCAGCCGACCTCCTCCCAACATCTCCATATCAGTATCTGACACCATCATAACCCCTAGACAGCACACCCACTGCATGGGGTCACACAGGATTCGGACCTCTCCTTTAACCCTCATATCTAATCTCTGGCCCAAACATGCAACCTGCACCTCAGGAATATTGCTAAAATCCAGCCGTTCCTCACCACAGACACGCTAGAGATACTCATTGTCACCCTCATCTATTCCCGACTTTGACTACTGCAACTGCCTGCTCATTGGCCTTCCCTGCACCAGACTCTTCCCTCTCCAATCCATACTAAATACGGCAGCTAGACTCATCTTCCTATCCAGCAGCTTCTCAGATGCCTCTGTGCTATGCCAGTCACTGCAATTCCTGCCCATATACTACATAAATCAATTCAAACTCATCACCCTCACCCACAATGCTCTCCATGGCACCGCACCACTGTACATTGCTTCCCTCTTGTCCATACATTGCTCCGATCTGTTAACGCACTCAGACTAAACACCTCTCTAATACAAACCTCGCATGCTTGCCTCAAGGACCTCTCTAGAGCAGCACTGATCCTCTGGAATGCTCTACCCCAAAACATCCAGACAATTACGAACACACAGAACTTTAGACTCGGCTTGAAGATGCACCTCTTTAAAGTAGCATACCAAACCTCCTGATCTAGTCCCCTACCCCTACCATATGGCCCCTGCCCCTATCTATGGCTTTCCACTTTTGTCTATCATGTACCCTTCCTGCCTTGCACCTTCTGTACTACCCTCACCCCGCTTGTGTCCCAAAAACTGCATACCACATGTTATTGTCACATTGCTGTGTTCCCCCTTGCTCCACCTCCTGTCCCTGTACCTTCTGTATCACCCCACTCCCTTTGTTTCCAAATAATTGAATACCACATGTAACTCTTGTCATTTCTACAATTTTCGCATTGTTTGTGTTCCCCGTGTGCCTTGATAGCACTGCGGAATAGTTGGCGCTATACAAAGAAAGATTATTATTAAAATATAAATATATATTTAAATTTATAGAATAATAAAAGTTTATTAACAAGAATTCAGCGATGCGACGCTACAGTCTTATGTTCTATAGTCACAATAAACATTGTTCAATTAACACGCATAATCCACTAAAATATGTTAGAAGGTAAATAGGATTAGCAAAATCTCCACAGTGGTGTTTAAAAAAACAACTTGAATTGGCTATTAAGTATGCCGGTAATGGATTGCTATATTATACCATACTACATGGTGCATTATACCCGTTAGCCTGGTGTTCTAAGATGTGGTAGGGGATCTGTACACAGAAATAAGAGCATGGGCAAATTGTGAAAGAACGTAGCAACAATGTGCACCACACAGCCAAGCCAACAGATCGTAAAAGCCTACGTTTTCCATGTGGTTTCAGACAAAAGAGTGAACAAACACATACAGTAAATGCTAATTAACTCCTCAGTGACGGCCAATACACCTTAAGGGCTTGGTCAAAAATGCGCTTCACGGAAGTGCCAAATGTGCATGACTGAAGCTCCGTGCCTTTTTTTACATGTGCCTAAAATAGTGTGTGCAGGACTTCAACAGGAAAAGTTTCAGATTCCTGTTCACTGGAGCAGCTGTGCTTGTAGAATCGCAGCTGCTCCATGAAGGTCCCCTCATCACAGTGTTCACTGATGATGGCAGTCCCCGCGGGCACGAAAGAATCCCCTGCCACAGCTGTGGCAGAGGACCACAATGCTATCCCATTGCTTTCGATGGGGCCGGCGCTGCTGCCGCCCCATTGAAAGCAATGGGATGCAGGCAACCAGCGGTGATTTTCAGGGGGGGGGGAATTGAAATATAAGCCCTACCCCAAAAATCATCCGTATCTGTTAAAAAATAAAATGTAACTCATTTAGAAGCTTTGTCCGGCTCTTCTCCTCATCCCCATCAGTCTTCATCTGTATTGTGGTTGCTGGGGATTGAAAAATTCCCACCTCTAGAAAGCGCTGTCTTTGATTGGATGAGCACTGTGACCAATCAGAGAAAGGACTCAGCCCTTGAATGACAGCTGAGCGCTGTCTCTCATTCGTCAGAGTGCTCAGTCAAAAAAAGGCAGCGCCTCCCCCCCCCCCAAGTGTTCAGTGATGAGGGGACTCCCCGCGGGGATTAACAAACATCACACAATGTCTTTACACACAGCACGGACCTTACTGACGCATATTATAGGCATGCATGTCCTATCTTTCGCAGGTGCGAGTATTTTGCGCCTCTAAAAAACGGACATGGGAACATTGCATAGGGAACCAATGGTTCTAATAGACGCAATTTTCTTTTGCTCACTAATGGGCTTTTAACCTGCATCTATATCTTTTAAAGGTGGCAGCTTGGCTGACTACTGACAGCCAGGCTCCTGCTCTAACCATCAGATATGGAGAAACTTTACATGCCACAATCAATAGCAACTGCAGCATTTAAGCAGAGGATCCTTTTGTCCCCTATTGTTACACCACACTGTGATTCCAGGGTATCAGTGGGTTCCCATTACAGTCAGAAGCCTGACAAAGGCCTCCATGTTTACCATGTAACTTAGCCTATTAGACTTCCAGCAGACAGGTTGCTGTCATAAACTTAGTAGAATGCACTACATAAGTAATGCAGTATATAATCCTAGCAATTAAACTATTGCATTTTTAAAGTCTCCTTGAAGGACTAAAAAACTGTGTCAGAAGCATTTAATAAAGTTTAACTTTAAAAAACTTTTTTTAAAAATCCAGGTTTAAAAAAACGCATTTTTCCCCACAAAAAAACTTTTTTTAAATGACCAAAGTGCTAAAGACATTTTTTAAAAAGCAACACGTGATAGGTATTACTGTATTCGTAACAGCCCAACAATAAAAACACTTTGGTATGTATCTCGTTTGGTGTACACCATAAAAACAATTTTTAAAACGTGTGCCAGAATTGCTATTTTTTTTTTGTTTGCCTCCCAGAAAAATCCAATTGAAAGCGATCCAAAGGTTACATGTACCTCAAAATGGTATCAATAAAAGCTACAACTCCTCCTGTAGAAACAACACCTCACAGAGCTCCTTTACCAGAAAGCTAACAATGCTATCGATCTTAGGCCTCGGTCACATGGGCATTTTTTCCCGCGATTTGCAGATCGCATGACGGATGAGCATCCGCAAATCGTGTGACCGGGGCCGAAAAATCTGCTCCTAGCCGTGTTTCATTAGAAATGGGCCGGAGCAGTGCAGCGCTGTCCAGCGCATTGAATTCAATGGAGCCGGCAATACAGCCGGCTCCATTGAAAGCAATGGGCTGTGGGCGATCTCACGATGAATTTTCGGGAAGGGCTTAAAAATATAAGCCCTTCCCTGAAAATCATCCAAAACTGTGTAAAAAGTAAAAAAAAAAATATACTCACCTTGTCCCGGCAGACGGAGTTCAGCCGCGGCCGGCCGGCAGTTCTCCTGAACTGCTGTGAGTAGTATTCAGCAGTCGGGGATTTAAAATCCCTGCCTGCTGAATGAGCTGCCTCTGATTGGTCACAGCCTCACCAATCAGAGGCAGCTCTCACTCACCCATTCATGAATTCATGAATGGGTGAGTGAGTGCTGCCTCTGATTGGCTCAGCGCAGGGACCAATCAATGGCAGCTCTCAGCTGTCATTCAGGGTGGTTTTGGAAGCCAGCTGGTAACAGCAGCTAAGTGGTCAAACCCCTGACCAATGGAACCTTGTTTCTCAAGAAGATGTTCACTTCTGTCCAGCAGCATCTGTGTCATATTACCTCCACTCAAGTTACATTTGATTATAAATCATATTTCAATAAGAGATGTAGAGACCGATTTTAAGGCAGGCACTTCGTACGATATTTCTATATTTTTGTCCACCCCCTGTATGTACAGCACACTCAACAATGTTTCATAACAGAAATGTAGAGATACTGCATTCCTAGAGGGGTCTCTAAGTGGTACCTAAAACTGTTTTTTTTTGCCTTTCAGCCCACAAAGTACACCTATACGACTTGTGCCTCAAATTAGGATAGAGCTTGAACCAGAACAAGACACTTATTTCTGGAGAAGCCGGGGAATAGAGACAACATTGTGACACAATGAACCACTTCCTTTATCTTTTTGGACTTTTACTAGCCAAAAATTAAACCTCCAACACTTCACTGGCTTTGATGTTTGTCTTGGTAGCATTCTGTAAAAGGCTTTTGCTGCCTAAAGTGCTTCCACTGTGACATAAACATCCCGGCTAAGTAAACCAACCAGTCCTATAATATAATACGTCATTTTTTTGCCTTTTTGACTGTATATCCCAATGCTAGACAGAAGACAATGCCTGGTGAACTTTTGATAAATACCATTCTTTCATGCAGGTCTTTCTGTCTTGGTAAATCAACTATGCAATATAATGTAGAATGATAGATACGTACACTCCGTATGGTAGAAATGCTTATGTGTCTCTCGAAAATGTAGAACCATAGTATTAACCACAGTAATTATATATTGGTACTTGACTGATGATGTATTGATTATAAAGAACCAATTGCCATAAGGTAAAACGCCCCATTGTTATGTATCTTATATTTGAATATACTATGTCAACGCTGAAGAGTATTTAATACATTCTAGCTTATGTCTTTAAATTATGGGGCCTAACCTTCAACTTATATATTGTTAATTTTTTTTAACTTTTTTAATGACTGTAAAGAAAAATGAATCTTTTTTTTTCCTGCAGCAGGAAACATAGTTTTAAGTAGTAGGTCTACCTCTTATTTGTAGAAACTGGCTTTTCTGTACGAATGTCTTGTATACAATGTGATTTATATTATAACACAAATATTCGTTCTTTAGGGCTCAATGAAATCTAAGTGTTTTGTACTTGTTTTGAACTGATCAACGAAGTCATTTCAGAGGTAGAATATGATTTTTTTAATGATGTGATGAGGGAGGCCGGGTTTAACTTATAATCCATTACTTTAAGTGGTGTGAAAAGTATTTATAATTATATAGGCAATAATTAATCATAGTGACTGGTGACAGGGATCAATAAGCATAGAGATGCTGATTGTTTTACAGAAGAAACTGCTAACTATGGTATCGATATAACTTCTAAACTCCTCCTTGTGGTATATCTTTATTAGTTATTTTTGCTGCTAGGACTGACTTTCAATCATTTCATTACAAAAAAAATTCCATTGGTTGCGGTTGGAAATCATCAACGAGTGTGTTGCGGGGCAGATGGATCTATTATCCTTCTGATGTTTCTCTTCTTCGCACAGTTAAGTGTTATTGTAGCTATTCAAATGTTAAAAAGGGCTGCAGGTCACCTTTGTGAGGCTTTTCCGGGATTTTGGGCATTTTTTCTATTGATGGCCTATTTTAAGGACAGGTAATCAATAGATGATCGGCGAGAGTCTGCCACTCAGGATCTCTGCTGATCAGCTGATTCCTGGCATGACTGTCAGTATAGGCAGTGCAGAAAGCAGATCATGCCATCCACACTGCAGCAATCTGTTTGGCAGTGCAGGCGCAGCTCAAGTTGAATTCAATGTAAGCTGTACCTCTACTACCAATCTGGGCTGCTGCAGTAAGCATGATGTAATCTGCTTCCTGCACTGTCTTTACTGACAGCTTTGCTGAGGATCCTGAGCGGCAGAGTCACGGCACTCCTCTATTGATGACCTATCATGAGGATAGGTCTACAATAGAAAAAAATATCCAAAGTCCTGGAAAACTCCTTTAAAGACGATTTAACATCTCAAGCTTTTTTGACAACCATAGTTGGATTTTAGACTGCCATATGCATCTATCGTCTTTATAGCTGCAGTCATCAGACATAGTCTTTATTAACTGAGCAAACCCTAAAAGATTATATAATGTAAAAAGCCAAAAAGCACTAACCAAAGTTGGAACTCACTGTAGATGTGATTATTTCTAATACCACGGCTACTAAACTTCTTGTTGATGATTTCCAAGTAACAATGTTTTTTTTCTACATTGCACATAGTAAATCATGAACTAAATTATTGAAAACAGTAAAAGTAATAAAGATATGCTACAAAGATACTATTAAAAGCGTTCTGTTTATATCACCATTGTTGGAGTTTCACTTTAGCACAATTTGTGTAATTGATAAAGTTTATCAAATTTATGTGTGTGAAATAGAAAAGGACGCAAACTATTTTCTTGTTTAACTGGCATGAAAACTTACGCTATTTGCCCTTCCAGTCTCCTGTTTTACCAATATGATGGGATCATAAAACAGTAAATACAGGTACAATATGCAGCATACAAAATGTCAGCATAGTATTATGTAGGCCATGATTCAGTTATACAAATATATTGCTCCTATATTTTACCATACTGTCCTTAACATTCCATTTACCACGTAAGTAAAACTCCACTTTGGAGACCGAATGATTATATTTTGACTGATATAATGTTATTTATGGGAATGTCCCATATGCTTTACTTACATTTTTTTAGTCAATATACAGTACATTACATAGACTGCCATTCAGTGGTCATTTTTTATAATGATACATTTAATATATACCAATGTATCAAAGTTTAACTTAAAACATTAAATAACCTTTGGCACAGAACGTTTTCTTGCCTTCTCAATAGCTTCTCAATGGCCCTTTTTTGCATTTAGATAACTTGTTGCAGCAAGTTATTAGAATTAGGTTAAACTTTATTACATCTGTATACTATAATTAGTCTATCATTCCATAAAGAGCAACTAAAGGGTATGTCTACTTTCCATAGGCTCCAATTATTAAAACTTAGAAAGTGGCTGATCTGCTCATCAATAACAGTTGATCACGTGGGGTCACAGCAACCTCTCATAATCATCGTGTCATAGGAAGCAGCAACTCAACATGGGACTACCCAAAGTGCGCAAACTCTTTAAGTGCTACATTCTAGGAAAATATTGTTGACATGGATCCATATAGAAAGAGCCCGGATAGGGTAGGACCTCCAACTGCTGTTTCATTTTTTTACTTGCAACTACTTTAGTTATAACATATAGATACTCTAGTGCGAACGAAATAATGCACAGTATTTAAAAAAATCTGTTCCGGTTTATGTCTCCTTTTCTATGGCACATGCATAGCATTGAAATACTGACAGTTTTTCCATTATTTTACTACTAAGTCTTCCAATTGCAAATCATTTTTATTGTACTTGAATTGTATTAACTGCTGATTTTTAACTTATAATGTGTTATTTTAAACTGAAAAGCAATGTGAGCTGTTTGGTGTTAACATTTCCTGTCATGGGACAAAGCTTTTCTATACTGTATGTTTTCTTATATTGATGTAAAAAGATAAAATAAAAAAAAAAATTACGATGTGAAAGCCCCTTTGCTACACAATAAAGCCATGCCAGACCTTTTCCTATTACCTTATTCTTCTGCCACTTTTTACATTGTACCCTGGCAGGTAAATTGCTGTTATAGGGACAAATATGTTCATCAAAATCACCACTCAGTGAATTCCCGCATTCTCATTGGCTTCAATAGATGATGCGAATGTTGATGTAGATGGTAGTTTAGATCCACTAATGGTCTCCATGACAAACTTGCCGGAAAGTGTTTTCATAATGGTGATTCCAAAATAGAGAGATACAGGTGTTGGGTCTTAAATCAATGATTTTTACCCAAAGAAATAAAATAATGAAAAAGGTCTGTCACACTCTAATGTGCACTAAATGGGCATCTATTTAATGCTTTTAATAGTCTTTTTTAAAACTCTTTACCATTCTTCTTCTCTATAAACTTTATTGATATAAGCACTGAAAAGTGGTTATTTTTATGCTGCCTTTAGCCCTGAAATTGCCTAAAAATGCACAATTTATGCTTTTCTCACTGTTGTGCCGGTGACCTCATAAGCACAATTCTTAAAGTGAACCTATTGAGGATGTAAGTGTTGTGTACGTTGTCCTGCTCACAGTGGGATCAGCCATCTTGTTCTTTGCTAGTGACATTACACATTTTGGCCTCAACTAAAGGTTGTCCTGTCAAGTTACTAATACCAAGTGAACTGGCTGAATATTGGGTGACTCTTAAAAAATAGTTTCCACCTCTCTAACAAGGTATTGGTGTTCTTTTCAAAGAACTTTTTTCTTGTCTTGAATCTAAATTAGTTTTACATGACACACTTCCTTTAAGAACAATTAAGAAGGCTGAAATACTAAGAAATGTTGCAAAAGCAACTTACAATTTGGGGTTGATTTTTGGGGTGCTTCTTTTTACTGTTGTTTTCTTATGGATCTCTTGGATTCATTGCTTCCGCTTGTCCCATATCTATGCTTTTGATCTACAAGTGTTAACACAATTTTTAATTTATAGCCTGTAATATGGCTAATCTTTGTAGTAATTGTATTATTTTGAGAGAGGAAGAGCAGAAAAAAAAAGTTTAAAAGACTGAACTGCGCTTTCCTACTCTCTTACAGTATACTGTATCCTGTAGACAGTCTGTATGTCTTTTGTTAGACATGCCGGCTTTTGTATGAAATGAGACGCGATCAAACATGGAGCAGATGAAGAAAGCAACAGAGACTGTAGTGATTTTCTTTCCAGTAACAATGAGCATTAATTATGATGACGATATAGTATTTTGCAATTTTTTGAAGCTTTCTATTGTGACTTTTATGGAATCAAGAGAATGAAGATATTTAGCATTTATATTTTTCAAAATTAAATGTATATTGAAAATAAAGTAACTTTATGCAGCGTTGTGCACTGATGTCTTTATTCCAAATAATTTGATGACATCTCTAAGAGGTATGAGTGATGGGGCTAAATGTGCTGCTGTTAAACATCAGGTCACTTGGGAGGGATGTAAAGTCATTAGCTACGTCTAAAACATGACAGGACAATCTTCTTAGTGCTAAACATGGTAGCTGGCCTCTGGCACAGGAAGAGGAGGGTATATATGATTGGCTTCTGATGCGCTGATTCATTGTAACCGCAAAAAGAGAATTGTGACAAGAGGACAAATAGGAGGCGGTAAGTACCCTTCTGCTTAGTTGGGGACTTTCTTTTGCAGGAGTTTCACTGTAGCTTGTACTGTTTGAACTATATTTGTCTGGCACAGTTATGGGCAGTATTTAGGGCTGATAATACTGGCACCAAATTTTGTTGGTGGGGTCATATATAAGAAATATCTAAAAAGTAAATAACTGTTGTTGCTTATGGTAATCTTATACCTGGAACCTAAATGCTGGAACTCTTTTTGTTCTAACTCTTCTGTTTTCTATAATGTTCAGTGTGTATACAGTAGTGTGTAAAAGTTTTAGAGGAGGTATGGAAAAAATGCTGCGAAGTTAGAATTTTTTTTCAAAGACAGAAGGCATTTGATTGACTCCAAATGTATTCTGCAGTAGGACAACAACCCCAAACATACAGCCAATGTCATTAAGACTAGCTGCAGTGTAAAGAAGAACAAGGAATCCTGGAAGTGATAATATGGCCCCCGCAGAGCCTACAGGTACAGATGATTTGTGTTTAGTTCTCCAAGATGTTTCGAACAATCTCCCTGCTGAGTTATTTCAAAAATGATGTGTAAATGTACCTAGAAGAACTGATGCTGTTTTGAAGGCAAAGTGAGGTCACACCAAATTTTAGTGTGATTCAGATTTCTCTTTTGTTCTGTTACATCCGACCTGAGCATCAGAAGACAAATGCGAATAGAAGGGGAATGCACATAAACAGACACCAAAACAGACTGAACAGTAAGCGGGAACAATGACTGACAAATGCCAAAACACTTACCATGAATACGAAATGCATAAGCAGATGGAATAGCTAAGTATTACGAGGTATTGGTTTGTATTTTGGCTAAGATACTTAAGCTCATGAACCCACGACAAGGGTCCTTGTTGTCTTGTGAGTCCCTACTCTAAGAAGACCATTCAAACCTCAAACAGAGTCCTGCCTGCAAGCAGGGTGATCATCCCCATAGAGACAGCTCTATGCTGGAACCTAGGTGCCAGGCTTGCCATCAATGGTAAACAGCATACAAGCTGAAGAGGACACTGTCCACACCAACAGACAAGGAAATCCCAACCAGAACCTCATGCATGCAGCAACACCACGCAAAACATGCAAGACTCCAAACACCAGGGTACTGAGAGGGAATGAGGAGAAAGATAAATGACCAGCTCCCTCTAATAAGAGGGGCTGGTATTTATATTCAGCAGATTGATGGTGATTGGCTGGCCGGAGAACTCCACACACAGCCATCTCAATCATCCCATGCCTGTGGAAGTGTGCTCCTGGAAACCCATAGAACTCCAGGTTCCAGAGCACAGTGTGACATGTTCATTCACTTTGCATTTTGATAATTGACAAAAAAACTATTAACACTTCTAGATTTTAAAGCATTCTTAATTTGCAGCATTTTTTTCACACCTGCTTAAAGCTTTTACACAGTACTGTATGTGACCATCACTTTGTCTTTAAGAGTTATTTTTTGTTTGGAAATTTCCACAGCAGTTCTGCGTTTGGCTACTGGCACTGATATGGCCAAGTAATCCGTAGTACATTAATCTTTATAACAGTCATTTCTAATGGCACCAATCAAACTGCTTTAGAATATCTCATGTATTAGCCTTGAACCCATTTTATTAATTACTTAAGAAAAATGCCAACCTTGTTCTTTCACGTATCTATTATTATATTAGTTTTATTTTTTTTCCTTCACCTCATGTTAATATTAAACCTTAAGATTGGGAAATGAGTTTCAGTTGGATAGTGACATTTGTAGGCAGGCATTTCTCGTCACTTTATCTCAGTTGCAGTTTAGTGAAAGAAAGAGTTCCACATAAATACAAGGAGGTAATATGTAATCAGTGAGTGTCTATCAGGAGGTCAATGTGCACATGTATTATTAATATCAGAAGTATAATGCAAGGTAGATAATCCATGTATCTCATAGACTTTGCACTTACACATGTTATCGACATGAGCAATGTTTTACACACTAGGACTGCAACTGAAAATGCTCTTCAGCTTTCAGATGAATGCAAATATATGACAAGTGTAACGATAACTACAATTTCTTACATTATGTGCAATATCTTTGGGTATTTAGCCAGTGTTAGCTGGTCTTTATTTGCAGTTTGGCCTTGATAACAATACTGCTTCTATGGTTCTAAATTTAGGGTAATTGTTTCTTATTTCCCAAGGGGGCTCTACAGTGCCTCTATTCACATCTCAATGCTACTCTTGAGTAAGTCAGTATCCACTGAGTTACACAATGGAGAAACTAAATTTTAATGCAAAGTTGTGTGAGTTGAAGTTAACTTTGCCTTTAAGAATTATTCTTCAAGGGCTTGGGAACCAGAGATAATTGACATACTACCTCCCCCCACCCCCCAACCCCGCATGTACACCCACTGCACTGCAAACTGATAGACAGGAACTCAACCAGCATTTAGTCCATATAAAAACGTGGATAGTTTATCTATTTATATAGTCACGTAGGTTAGTCAAAGTAACATGTAAGTGTATTAGAAGGTTCTCTAGTATCCTCAAGCTATCCGATAAAAATGTTATCCAGTTGTACTGATGGCCTATCTGCCGGATAGGTTCTCAATAGTATATTGGCATGGTTCCATTGCCTGGGACTCTCACCAATCATGTGCTCACCTGGCCAGCGTATTCGTATGCTGAGCTAATTTCTGCAGTAAGCAGACAACTCTGTTAGTACTGCATAACCAAGCTTGGTATTACAGGCTAAGTTCCCACTGAAATGAATTGGAATTTTTTTCCTGCAATACCAAGCCTGTTCGCTGCAGTAAGAATGGAGCTGTGTTCTTTCTACAGAAATCAGCTCAGGGGACAAGCATGCCGACATAGGTTAGGCCAACAGTAGTTCACAACTGGACAACCCTTTTTAGGGTAAGGTCACACAAATAGGATGCTGATATTCTGTTTTACTACAAATTGTTAAAGTTTTCAAATTGGTTGTTAGTGGCCATATGGCTTTCTAGGTAAAACTGCTATTCACTGGC
The DNA here is from genome assembly GCF_035609145.1 of Eleutherodactylus coqui. Classification (NCBI taxonomy): domain Eukaryota; kingdom Metazoa; phylum Chordata; class Amphibia; order Anura; family Eleutherodactylidae; genus Eleutherodactylus; species Eleutherodactylus coqui. The sequence continues at coordinate 183,396,444 of NC_089843.1, read as the reverse complement.
AAAACCATGCAGCCATTAAAATCTATTTGAAAACTGTACTGTTGAATGATTAAACTGCGGGGTGGCACAGTTTTCAGCAATACTGTGGCTAAATCAGTGTTTCCCGAACTCCAGTGCTCACGACCTGCCCCCAACAGATGTCAATGTGTAAAAATGTCTGAAAATAATTACACCCCCTGTGAAGTACTATGCAAATATAAAAAATTGAAAAAAATCCTTGCGCTCATAAGAGGGTTGACAATTACAGGTAACAACTCCTTTATGAATTAGAGTGGAACACAAGACTTACTTTGAAGGAGGGGGGTATGGATTCATACACAGAAATCCCCTCCTGATGGTAGAAACCTAGGTAATCGCTTTGAAATGTTTCAGAGGAGTTCAGTTCTTGGTGTTAAATCTTCTTTGTTATTCATTACAAGACATACAAGTTTGCAGACATATAGTTGGCAACGCGTTTCAGTGCTATCCAAAGGCGTTGCCAACTATATGTCTGCAAACAACGCGCTACATGCATGTCACACACACAGCACTGCTACATACATTGTTCATCCCATACAACAGGGATCAGAAGCATCACAGCAGTGAAGATGAAGGACCTGTGATGACATCACCATCATACTCCACCCCTGATCACCTGACGGTGACGCCCTTAAAATCACAGAAAGGAAATAAACAGACAAAAATCACAGAAAGCAGCCATACTCACTGATACATTGATAAGAGGGCAGGCATATAAACCACATATCCCTCAACCAGCAGAGGCCAGATTGCTATATGGAGGATTCAAAAACAGATATGTGTGAGGACACTGATGAGACAACCACTCACAAACCTTCTTTATAATAAGGAGGGTGGTTGCTTAGTGTTATTTCCTGCACAAGAAAGTCAATACAGGGTGTCAGACCACATGATACGTGTAGTGCACCATGCAGGCTTGCAACCTATTAATGTCACCATATTTGAAACCATTGGGCTACCTTGCACTCCAAAGGTACACCACATGCTCCACATGGGTTTGTGAGTGACTTACATGCTCTGCCCCTGATCACATAACGAGGACGTCATCAAAAGTCCTAAATCCTTGTGCAGATTATGGGTGGACTTCAAAGCCCCAGCAGCCTTAGTTGCTATGGAATAACAAATGAACAGTTAGCCAGACAGCAGCCATGTGCATACAGGACTTGTGATGATGTCACTGTCATGTGACCAGGGGTGGAGCATGTAAGTCGCTCACAAACTCCCTCACTCATTCATGCATGGATGGACAGGTCGTTGTTAGTAGTTTTGTTATGGATTGGTACTAAGAATACTTGATAAATACCTGCCCCCCTTCCTAATTAGAAGTTTCAAGACCTGTGCATGTACGGGAAAAATCACTTTCACACACTGTTTAGCAAAAATGAAACTTCTTTATTCTAATCAAGCTGCATGGGGTTTTATAGATAGTATGCATAGTTAATACGTCATGAAGTACGAATCTGTAGCTGATTGGTTATTGCCCCTATTTGGGTCTCTTTCTCCAGGAGCTGACATCATGATCTGTGGTATCTTGGTTGCATTCTTGGACGGAGGCGCCATCTTGAGTTACATAGTGGGAGGGGGGAGCAAGTAGTTAATCAGGTCTTTAGCAGGTAGCTGTGTTAGTGGAATAGAAGGTAAAGCACATATTTGCACCAGGCATTTTACTTAGTTTATTACAATGCATTACAATCCCCCCTTAGGGCGCCCACCCACTGGCGTTTGCGATTTTCGTGCGTGAAAAACGCAGCGTTTTCCCCGCGTTTTCGTGGCGTTTTTTGCCGCGTTTTCGCGGCGTTTTCGCGGCTTTTCCATTAATTTCCATTGACTTTCATGGGTGCATTAGGAGAAAAATAAGGACACATATGCAACTTACAGTTCCTATGTTAAAAAACGCAACGCAACGCAAAAAAAAGCGCCAGTGGACAGGAGTACATTCAATTCTAATTGCTCTTGAGAAAAAACGCAAAACGCAAAGAAAAAAAAATCGCCAGTGGGTGGGCGCCCTTAAAATGACTATTTTATCTGTCCCTAATCCCTGGCCTATCTCATCTGTCTCTAGTGCCTCAGAACTCTTTTGCGGCGCACGTTAGTCGAGTCATGGCTATCCCATGACCGCCCTTGCCACGGGCTTTGCACATAGAGAAGTCAGATGCTGTCCCTATGGGCTTAAAGGTATTGTAATTACTTAGGGGAAAGAGTCTGCAGGGGGGTGTAGGATTTATCGTAGTCTGCTGGACTCTCCATGTTCAGCAGCACTGGCGAAGCATTGTCCACAGCCTTCTCACAGAGTTTCTTCAGGCAGGGTAGTACGCAGCTGATTATGATGATAAGGATAATTAGGATCACAAGTATGGTTATCCCTATATGGGCTAGCATTCTCTGCCACCCACTCATTTAACTAAAGTATTGGTCCCATGGGTCATTTATATCTGAGTTTTTCTTTAGGTCTACTGATAGGTCCTCTAGCTTTTTGATGGCTAAGGAGACTTTACTGTTTGGTCCTGTGTTGTTGGGGATGTATGTGCAGCAGGTCTCCCCTATCATTTTACATAGCCCTCCTTTTTCTGCTAAGATCATATCTAAGGCCATTCTATTTTGGATAGCCATGGAGGAGGTCAGTCCTAGCTGGTCTGCTGTAAGGCATCTTTGGTATAATAGACAAACCTCTGCTCATTGTAATAGATATAATTTATCCAATCTATGTTTTTGTTAACAGTGATGATGGGTGTTAGTGACTCAAATCCTGCTTTTATTTGTTCCCTGGCTTTGAATTCGTCGGGTACCCCACTTGGGACACCAATGGTATCTATGTAGACATGAGGGTCAAAGCTTCCCATGGGTGCACTACGTTTTTTTTCTATGGGAGTTGCTTACCTGTTCATCTGGGAGGTCATTGGTGAGGATGTGCAAAGGCATAAGAATTTTAGCCAAGGCACACTCCCCTGTCCAACTCCCCTCCAATCTGGTTCTCAATCTCATGTACCCACAAAGACAATAAATGTTCCCCAATAATTGGACCTGATTCTGTATCGCCTCCCCGCTCTTGTCGAGCAATACCCATCAGTGAAGTTCCCTATGAATCTCTTTGAACCCCGTCTATTTTTATAGCAGGTGTAGTTTACAGGGTAGACAGTGATCCCTTCTCCTGGGCAGGGAATTTTGGTGTTTATGCGGTACTCTTTTTTCCATCTCTCACAAACAGTGTGGTTGATGGAGGTGTTGGTGAAGAGTTTGAGGAAGCACTCCTCGCTCTCTTCAGGGATCTGCAGAGGGACAGTACCTAGCTGTCGCCTAGCACTTCCACACACATAGCAGTCAGACTTTTTGTGTTTGTCGGCATTATACTTCATCCACTCCAACCAGAGGTTCTGGTTGGAGAAGCCGGTTTTTACCATCATGGTGTCCTCAAAGGTAGGGCCAGCTATAGCTATCATGTTGTTTAAAGTCTGTATCTTAGGGCATAGGAGGTGGGCTACAGGTGCAGGACCTGGGGGAGGTTTCCACTTGGGGGCATCCGTCATTTACCCTAGTTTGAAGATAGTCTGAGCCCACTCCTATATTGGTTCCCAACAAACATGTTCCGGCATTCCCAGTGCTCAGTTTTTTTTATAGTTAGGGTGAGAGTCATGTTGAAGTCAGATCTTCCGATGTGGAGGCATCTGCCAGTCTTAAGTAGGGTCATGCGACTAATTAAGGATTTCTTGTTTCTGTTTTTCTTGTCTAAGGCACTCTGTGGTTTGCAGTCCAAGTCTGTACCTGTGTTCCACCCCACGGATCCCCAATAGCTACAGTCCTGTCCCCAGTAAGAATCCATGATGCATATGTATATTATGCCCGCATATCCGTAACACTGCCATGAAGCATGAGGGCAGGGGGATAGGTCACAATAATCAAAAAAGAATGTGACTACATGGGTGTTGGATGAATTGTACCAGAACGTAACTGTACCCTCATATGCCATCGACCAGGGGTTATAGTTCCCATCCTTTTTCTTGTAATGGCTACCTGAGATCTGTCCCCCTCCCCAGGCAGCCACAGTAGTAAAAGGACATATAGCATAATTATGCTTGCTCCTCAGGAGGCGGAGCCTTCTTGCAATAGGAGGCATGGATCCAGGAGCTCTTTCCATCTAGTTTCACTGAAGTTGCTGTGGTCAGTAGCACCTAGTAGTGACCGTCGTATTTAGGTTCAAGGGAGTGTTTTCACACAACATAGACCCAGTTCCCAGCGAGTAGATCATGGGTCCCCATGTTCGTCTCTGGATCTGGAATAGAAGAGAACACCTAAGCATGTACTTTGGTTAGTTCCTGTGCCAGGGACATCACATATTTAGTCAGTACATCAGACTGGAGCTGGAGCTGTTGGGGGAAATAGCAACCTAGTCTGGGGGCTGACCCGAACAAGATCTTGTATAGGGACAAGGAATGCTCCCCTTGGGGGGTGTAGCGGACACTGAACAGGAAAATGGGCATGCTCTCAGGCCAAGGCATGCCAGTCTCTTGTGACATTTTCAACATTCTGTTTTCAGGGTGCCATTAAGTCTTCTTCCTTCCCACTGCTCTGGGGATGGTAGGGGGTATGGAAGGCAAGGTTCACTCCTAGGGCTTCCCACACTTCTTTGGTCATGTTAACTGTGAAGGTTGGTCCTTGGTCACTCTCAATCACTTCCAGGACTCCGAATATACATACCACTTTGCTGAGTAGTTTCTTTGCTGTAGTCTTAGCAGTTATATTGGCCACTGCGTAGGCTTTCGGCCAGCCTGAGAACATATCCACTATTATCAGTGGGTACTCAAATCTGCTGCTCTTTGGCATCTGGATGTGGTCGATTTGAATCCTCTGAAAGGTGTACAGAGGCTTGACCAGGTGTTTTCAGGGGACTTTTTCTGTGTGTCCAGGATTGCATTCTGCACAGATAGAACACGATTTGCAGAATCTGTCGGTAAGGGAGGAGATGCCTGGGGCCATATAATACTTCTTGATTAGGGCATTCATCAGTGTCTTAGACAGGTGTGCAGGGCCATGTGGCCATTGTACTATGGCTGAGTATAGGCTTCCGGGTAGGCACGGTTTCCTGTTGACTTCATAGAGGCCATGTTTGTTGATTGTGGCTTTCTTCACCCAGAGGTCATTCTCTTCTTTGATGGATTTCTCATGTAATTCTTGAAGGTATCTTTTGTCCATGGGGTGGGCTTGCACCATCATCGCTGGTTCTGCTTCCACCTGACTCTCAATTCCCCATGGTCCTGCAGCTGCTTTCTTCGGTGCCATGTCTGCCAAGTGGTTTCCTTGTGCTTCTGCAGAGTTGAGCCTCCCATGGGCTTTTACTTTGAGTATGGCCATTTGAGTGGGCAGGAGGAGTGCATCCATTAGGTCCCTAATGGCCTCATGATGTTTTACAGGGGTGTCCACTGCAGTCAAGAATTTGTGTCTCTCTTAGATGACTTCAAAGTTATGGGCCACTCTAAAGGTGTACCTGGAGTTGGTGTAGACATTCGCTCTCTTTCCCTTGGAGAGCTTGCAGGCTGAGGTCAGTGCTTGGAGATTGGCCTTTTGGACAGACTTAGTGGGGGGCAGCTCTTGAGCTTGCAGGATGGTGTCTTCAGTGGTGACCACATAACCTGTGTGGAACTTGCCTTGGTTGTTGGCGTATCTGGAGCCATCAACAAAAATTGTGAGGTCTGGGATCTCCAGCGGCATGTTAAACACAGTAGGGAGATGTAAAGTTTCTTGTTTCATCACCTCAAAACAGTCAGGTTCATCAGGATTTAGGGGTTCTGTTTTCCCCTCAGAAATAGGGAGGAGGGTGGAAGGGTTCAGGATGATGCACCTCTGCAGGGTGACGTTGTCTGGGATTAGGAGAGAGCACTGAAGGTGGAGGTGTCTGGCTGCTGAAAGGTGCTTGGGTTGGGGTTTGTTCAGGATAGTAACAATGTCATAAGGGGCCAGAAGCACCAGTGAGTGCACAAGGATCAAGTCCGAGGTTTTGTTCAGTAGAACTTGGGCTGCAAAGACTGCCTGCAGGCAGGAGGGGCCACCGATTGGGTCCAGGCAAGAAGAGAAGTATTCGATGGGCCTGAGTCTGTTGCGGTGGGACTGTGAAGAGACCCCAGTAGCATGTCCTTGTCTTTCTGACACAAAGAGCATAATGGTCTTGTTGTAGTCCAGTAAGCCCAGTGCTGGGGCAGAGGAAATGGCCTGCTTGAGCAGGGTAAAGCTGGATAGCGCTTCTGGTGAGAGACTGAAAGGATTCATCTTTAAAGCATCGTACAGAGGTTGCAACAGTAGAGAGGCTTCTGGGATCCATGCTCTGCAGTAGGAGATGAGTACAAGGAAGCATAAAGTGCCTTTGGTTCTTGACGTAATGGGATCTGCTGTTTGTCAGTGTCTTAAGAACACAACTGATGTTGCGCACCACTGGAGCTTGGGTTTTGAGGCTTTGCACCCCTGACTGGCTAGGAAGCAGAGGAGACTCTTAGATGTCATTTCTGCCATGGGGAGGTCATCACCACAGAATAGCAGGTCATCCACATACTGAAGGAGGACAACATTTGAGTTCTCCAGCTGCCAAGTATTCAGAATGAGGGTCAAAGCTTTGGCAAACTGACTTGGAGAGTTCTGTACTCCCAGTGGCAGTACTGTCCAAGTGTACTGTCGGCCGTCATGAATGAAGGCAAAGAGGTATCGGCAGGACGGGTGGAGTGGGATACTGAAGAAGGCGTTCGCCAAGTCCACCACTGTAAAGTACATTGCTGAGGGTGGGATTCCAGACAGCAAGGTGTGGGGATTTAGCATGATAGGCGTGTCTAAGACGGTGGCCTCGTTGAAATCCTGAGATCTGAGATGCTGGACCATTCTGTGCTTGTCTGGTTGCCCTTTCTGGGTCTTCTTCTTCACAGGAAAGAGGGGTATGTTGCAGGGCAACTCGCAGGGGATGAGAGCCCCATTCTGGAGCAAGGCCTTGACTTGTCCTGCGATTGCTTCTGCCACTGCTATCTTGAGAGGATACTGGGGTTTTTGGGGAAGTGGTGCTCCTGGCTTCAGGGCAACCATTACAGGTGGCACCTTGAGGTGGCCGATGTCTTCCGGGCCGGTTGACCACAAGTGTTCAGGTATTCTTTTCAGGTTTTCCAGCGGGATTCCTAAAGTGGAAGGAGCCTGTAAAGACATGAGGATAGGCAGGGAGCACAGCATCATGCGGTCTTTAAAGGACAGTGCGCTGGAAACCGTGATATTCCCATCTTCAGTGAAGGGGAAGGTTGCTTGCAGTCTGGATAGGACGTCCTCTCCCTGAAGGTTCAGAGGACAGGTAGGGAAAACAACGAATCTGGCCAGGAGATCCGGAAGCGCCCTACCTGGAGTGGGCACATAAGTGGGTTGGATTTGGGGGTTCCATCAACTCCCACACAGGAAACGTCTATGTCAGACAGAAAGGAGGGGTCAGGCAGGTCTGATGTACGGATCACACTTCTGCCTGCACCTGTGTCAATTAGGCCCTGAGAGCAGCACGCTCTTACTAGAGATTGGTGTGCTAGTGGTCAAACCTTGATTCAAAGTCATATACCCCTCCCCCCCCCAAAAAAAAACAAAAAAAAACAAAAAGGAAATTTGCAGCACTCCAAGAAATCAAAACCTAGTGAGATTTATTAATTCATGCTCAGTGTGAGCTATACCCAGACTTTCCTCAGGAAATGTGATAGATGTAGGAGGAGATCTAAAGCAATTGCATACTTAACTGCAATTTACAAACAATTTTATAGAACTTTTCAAAGAAAAATGTCCAGTCTCATCATTTCATATACATAAACAACAAGAACAAAAAATGTATAAAAAATATACAAACTATCTGTACAATAATTTTTTAAATAAAATTACTACAAAATCAATGTAAAACAGCATAAATATCAAGTACATGTCTAAATCAAAAGGTGGGTAAGATAGAGAGCCACTCACTGCTTCCTATGCATTTTGTGCTGCATGGTCACCATGCATCTGTGATGTGACCAAAAATAGAGTTTCAGTGCAGCTCACAAATAAATTAAAGGGGTTGTCCCGCGAAAGCAAGTGGGGTTATACACTTCTGTATGGCCATATTAATGTACTTTGTAATATACATCGTGCATTAATTATGAGCCATACAGAAGTTATTCACTTACCTGTTCCGTTGCTAGCGTCCTCGTCTCCATGGAGCCGTCTAATTTCAGCGTCTAATCGCCTGATTAGACGCGCTTGCGCAGTCCGGTCTTCTCCCTTCTGAATGGGGCCGCTCGTGCCGGAGAGCTGCTCCTCGTAGCTCCGCCCCGTCACGTGTGCTGATTCCAGCCAATCAGGAGGCTGGAATCGGCAATGGAACGCACAGAGCCCACGGTGCACCATGGGAGAAGACCTGCGGTCCACCGTGGGTGAAGATCCCGGCGGCCATCTTTGCAAGGTAAGTAAGAAGTCACCGGAGCGCGGGGATTCGGGTAAGTACTATCCGTTTTTTTTTTAAAACCCCTGCATCGGGTTTGTCTTGCGCCGAACGGGGGGGCTATTGAAAAAAAAAAAAAACCGTTTCGGCGCGGGACAACCCCTTTAAGTGGCAACTAAAGTAAGTTGGTTATAATTTAATTTATTTACAAGCTGCATTAAGAGCTTTTGCCTGCACCATGGCTGCGCAAAAGCCACAGCAAAAGCCACAGAATACGATCTTACCCTGAGGTTAGCTACACTTCTCGTGCATCATTGTTAGATTAAGAATTGCAATCCTTCCTGTGCTATGTCATTTGTTCATAGGAACATCTTGGACCCCCAATTCCTTGTAATAAAGTCACATTAGCTTTGGACATACGTAATAATGTTTGGTTTCTTATTTTAGGTATCTGGTGGCTTTCACCTCTGCACTAATGACACACAATTATACATAATGTATTGGTAAATCAGTACATCTTTAGGCAATTGGATTTATTAAAATGTTTAAATGTCATGTCTAGACATAATAGCTTGTTCATTTACAAACTTGGTCTGTAGAAATTTTTGAAAACATTTGAAACATATTTATGCTCCCAAGGAAGCTCTATCTTGTACCTAACACAACTTAACAAGACTTTTTTTGAGATTTTTAAAAATCTCCCCCATGGTTGTTTAAAGGGAACCTGTCGTCAACTTTAGGCAACCATAAACTAAGTTGCACCATAAACTAACTTATGGTGCATTTTCACATTCATCTCTATGGGACTGCTCGCACATAGCCTTTTGAAAAGAGTCACGCTGGCTGTGCATGCACTGACTTTGCAGGGGACACTGCAGGAACTATAGACCAGGTGAATGAAAAGATGCTCACCGGACTGCACGTCACTTAAACTATAACTACCATAACTTACTTTATGTTAGTTATAGTTGGTGACAGGTTCCTGTTGAAGGTATAAAGTAATAATAATCAACTTTTAATAGCCTCTCTACTCCAGCTCCATTGCTCTGGTCTCTTCTGCTTTAGTCCCTGCTGTTAAAGGGAAGCAATGCCATCAAGTTAATCATTCACATAACCATTGCAGCCAGTTGCTAGCCTCCATGGTCATATGCTGTTCATGCACACTATCTCCAAGATAACCCCCAATAGAAAGATTTCATGACAAACATGATTCACCCAAGTAAAGTTTAAAAAAAGTATTAAAACACAGACATTCGTTTTAGGAACTGCCGTCCCCTTTACTAATAGAAGGTAGGATAGCAGGTGACGGGCTGAGCTGAAGATGTCGTTATGGCAAATCTGGGTCATCAATAGGTGGGAGAATGTCAAGATCAAAATCAATATCCAAATGTAAATTAAAAGGTTAGGCAAGCTGAGTCAAAAACAGGAGTATCTACAGAAATACCACATGAAGTAGAGAATTGTGGCTTCCTGTCATCATGGTGATACCATGGCTTTGGAAGGCCAACAAAGCACTGGAGATATTTATCTAGAATTTGGTATTCCCTTTCCATCGGTCAATTAGTCTATGGATGAAATGTAGTTTACTAGGAAAGTTTGAAGACCAATCTTTCACAGAAGGCTTTGCAAAATCAGTGAACTGTGAACTGAACTTTACCAGTAATATTGCCACGAACACCTTGTAGAGTGATAATTTCTGCAGTTGTAATAGCAGATAGGAGATTGTTTAAAGGGAACCTGTCAGGTCCACTAAGCTGCCCGAACTGTGGACAGCAGGGTATAGTAATAAGACAGTGATTGTAGTGTTTTGTCACTTATATACCAATCCGATTAGTAGTTTTGCTAATTTTACTATATATATATAGAGTACCCCCTTGGAGTTAGGATTTACACCATGTTTTTAACAGAAAATCACAAGTCAAAGATATCTCAAAGGTTTTCCATCAACTTTAAAGTTGATCTACAGTACTGCATGCAGACAGTATGCAAGGGTGGATATTTTAGGGACTCTGAAATACCATATAATGGCAATACTGTGTGATTGACAAAAGGTCAAACAGTGCCCAAATATAACTGAGCTATACAGCATCCATTTAAAGGGTTTGTTCTGGTGTGTTACAATTTTTTACAAATGGATCCAAATCTGCTAAAAGAGCAAAAGCAGTAGTACTCAGGGTCACACATGTGTATTTGCACAGTGAATAGAATCCATTGATTTCAATGGATTCATTCACCTAACCGTATTTTTTCACATGATTGCACATATGCAGCATGTTCTAATTTGGTGTGTATTTGTGCGCCTCAAGAGGCTATTGAACTCAATGGGTGTGTGTAACTGTGCATGAAATATGCAGGAAACCTGCATATTTGCTGCATATATGCACACAAAATTAATCCGTTTTTGTGCATATTTTTTGTGTGTGCAAATATGCTGTGCATTTGCGCACAAAACCACGCCAGACCGGCCAAAAAACATGGGTATAAAGAATTTTTGAATGCACAAACATGCGGCATATTTTCACAACCGAAATGCTCTTATGCCTGTGTGAATGAACCCCTTCCCTATCCTCTTTACAGCACTGCAGGCTCATTATGATCTTCCCGATCTTTGTTTTGGAACAGCCACCACCTGACGACTGCAGCCTCTGATTGGCACACGCGATTCTCCTGGCATCGTAGCTTCCAGAAGACTGCCACATGATGCTTACATAAGAATGGTACCTGGCTGATGTGGCTTCTGATTGGCTTCAGCGGTCAGGAGGTAGCTATTCCAAAACAAAGACCAGAGAAAGCTGTGTGCCTGCAGCACTGGATTGCTGGGGAAGAGGACGGGTAAGTACCTCTACTTTTATTATCTCAACAGATTTGGATCAATTTTTTTAAATTGTATCATACGCAAACAACCCCTTTAACATCCAGAACTTAAAGGGATTATCGCACAAAAACATAGTCTATAGTTAAATCCAGCTCACATTTATAAACATTTTTGTATTTATATCCCCAGATATTCCAGAGATAATGTTAGAAGAGCGCCACCTAATGTTTCTATTCTGGGCCCATCTCAGTAAATGTTCTAAGAAGGTCACACAGTCTTGCTTCTCTTTTTCCTCCCCCGACTACAGATCAAGCAAAGTTCAACATGACTGTGATAACTTGTAGCAAAAAGTTATTTTAACTTAAGCTTTTGAAAAGCTATTGTGTTCTTACCTTGACACAACAAAAGCTTTGTTAAGCAATTAAAAGGGTAAACAAAATGTGGCAAGGAAAGTTATCAGAGCACAGTCAAGTTAAACTCTCTATATGTGGAGGGATCCTTGGTGTGATGAGTAGCTTCTTCTGAAATTGCGGTGTATTTTCTCTTTTTTTACATCAGTAGTTTTTTATTAAAATTTGTAAAAGTACAAAGAAGATCAAATTTACTGAAACTCAAGACAATCTTGAAATACAACATTGAATAATGCTAAATGTTGACTAGCACATAAGGTATATCATGTTGAGTAGAATTAAGACTGGTTATATTAAGGAAAGAAAGTGTGAAGAAATAAAAGAACAGAAAAAAACTGCAAAGGCGGAGTCACAGAAGAAATATTATTAAGCCAAGGATTCCACATAGGATAGTAACTAAACAAATTGTTACTATGGAGGGCATAACAGTTTTCAAAAAGAGAGACCAGATATATTAGGGCAGTGATAGAAGGAGTCGTGGCAGACTTCCAACTTCTACTCAATAAAAGCTTAGTGGTGAGAAGAACGTGGCAGATCTATTTTCTATAAGTGAGTGGCTATAATTTGCCGTAACAAGGCAATGCTAGACTTTATATGAATAATTTCGCCAGCAATCCTTTGGATATGAAGAAACACTTCTCTCTAGGAGGCCAAAATAGGGCACACCCAAAAGAGATAGTAATTAAAGCCCTTATAGCCACAGTTTCTCCAGCAAAAGTTGCTAGATTCAGGACAACATTTGGCCAACCTAAAAGATGAAATACCATCTAATCGGTAATTTATAGTGGTCTTCTACATAGTAACATAGTATGTAAGGCTGAATCAGGACAATGTCCATCTAGTTCAGCCTGTTTATCCTCCTATGTTGTTGATCCAGAGGAAGGCAAAAACCCCAAGAGGCAGGTGCCAATTAGCCCTTTTGGGGGGAAAATTCCTTCCTGACTACCTAATGGCAATCAGACTAATCCCTGGATCAACCCCTAATAGTTCCTACCTGCCTGTATACCTGGATTAACAATTGACCTAAGATTTATATCCTGTAATATCCTTCCGCTCTAGAAAGACATCAAGTCCCCTTTTAAACTCCTCTATGGATTTTGCCATCACCACATCCTCAGGCAGAGAGTTCCACAGTCTCACTGCTCTTATAATAAAGAACCCTTTTCTGTGTTGGTGATGAAACCTGCTTTCTTCTAGACGTAGTGGATGCCCTCTCGTTACCGTTGCAGTCCTGGGTATAAACAGATAATGGGAGAGATCCTTGTATTATCCCCTCATGTATTTATACATAGTTATTTGATCGCCCCTTAGCCGTCTTTTTTCCAGGATAAATAATCCCAAGCCTCTCTGGGTATTCCAGTGCCTTCTAGTAAGAAGGCACTATGTGTCGATTGATTAGCCCATTTAAAGGACATGAACTATTGATCCAAGGAAAATCTGACCTTTAGATCACTCTCCCAGTTAAGGAGATGAGCCCTTTTGGAGTCTTCTAGATCCCCTAAAAATGTATTATTAAAGATGAGAGAACGTGTTCGGCTCCGCCCCTTTTCGCCCGAACACCGAACTTTGCGAGCAATTCCGTGCTCGGGCGAAAAAAGTTCGGGGGTCGCCGTGGCAGCGCGGGGGGGGGGGGGGGGGGTGCGGCGGGGAGTGGGGGGGGAGAGGGAGAGAGAGAGGGCTCCCCCCTGTTCCCCGCTGCTGCCGCCCGCGCCGCCGCGCCTCTCCCCGCCCCCCGAGGACTGAAGTCCTCGGTAAAGCCGGTGTCCGGGTGCGTAAGTGTTCGTTAAGAACACGTTCGCTCATCTCTATTTATTATAAAAGTACAAACAGTTGATTTGGCAAAAGGTTAAGCATTGAATACGACTATGTGTAGATCAAAGGGGAATTTACTTAACTTCACGAATATGAGATGACCTAATAAAGGAGCAAATTTGGGAATATTTAAGACATCCATCTTTGGAATTCATCTGCTACTTGCTTAGGATGAAAATGTTTGTATTTGGATTATCAGATTTTATTATGTAAGAGATTTCTGCTTTAGGTTAGTATTGCTTAGCTAAATTGCCCATCAACCTTAACGATTTGTTAAACAAGTAGTAAAATGATACGTGTAAAAGTTAGAGATGAGCGAACGTACTCGTCCGAGCTTGATACTCGTTCGAGTATTAGCGTGTTCGAGATGCTCGTTACTAGAGGCGAGTACCACGCGATGTTCGAGTTACTTTCACTTTCATCTCTGAGACGTTAGCGCGCTTTTCTGGCCAATAGAAAGACAGGGAAGGCATTACAACTTCCCCCTGCGACGTTCAAGCCCTATACCACCCCCCTGCAGTGAGTGGCTGGCGAGATCAGGTGTCACCCAAGTATATAAATCGGCCCCTCCCGCGGCTCGCCACAGATGCATTCTGACAGAGATCAGGGAAAGTGCTGCTGGTGCTGGAGCTGCTATAGGGAGAGCGTTAGGAGTTATTTTAGGCTTCAAGAACCCCAACGGTCCTTCTTAGGGCCACATCTGACCGTGTGCAGTACTGTTGAGGCTGCTTTTAGCAGTGTTGCACAATTTTTTTTTTTTTGTATATCGGCCGTGCAGAGCATTGCGTCCGCAGTCTGCAGTCATTGTACAGAGTATAGGGCCAGTACTGGTGAGGCAGGGAAAGAGATATTCAGGCTATATAGGCAGTGGTCTTTTTCCAAAAAATTGGGGAAAAATACTATATTTGGGCTGCCTGTGACCGTCTTCAGTTTACTGCGTGTCTGCTGGGGGTAGTAGTCCTAATTAATACGCAGCTAAGCGTTACAGCAGGCTTGCGCAAAATTGTTTCCTGGATCTGCTGTCTCTGTTACATTAGCGCTGTCATCCCGCCAGAGGAAAAGAGTATACATAATATTATACGCTGCCTACACTATCTATCTGCTGGGGGTAGTAGTCGTAATTAATACGCAGCTAAGCATTACAGCAGGCTTGCGCAAAATTGTTTCCTGGATCTGCTGTGTGTTCTGTAAGGGAAGTCAGCCTCCAACCACAGGCCAATAAGCGGCACATTTAATTACAGCATTCTGTTTCTGCACTACTGGTAATACAGCATGCTGAGGGGTAGGGGTAGGCCTAGAGGACGCGGGCGAGGACGCGGAGGCCCAAGTCAGGGTGTGGGCACAGGCCGAGCTCCTGATCCAGGTGTATCGCAGCTGACTGCTGCAGGATTAGGAGAGAGGCATGTTTCTGGCGTCCCCACATTCATCTCACAATTAATGGGTCCACGCAGTAGACCTTTATTAGAAAATGAGCAGTGTGAGCAGGTCCTGTCATGGATGGCAGAAAGTGCATCCAGCAATCTATCGACCACCCAGAATTCTGCGCCGTCCACTGCTGCAACTCTGAATCCTCTGGCTGCTGCTCCTCCTTCCTCCCAGCCTCCTCACTCCATTACGATTACACATTCTGAGGAGCAGGCAGACTCCCAGGAACTGTTCTCGGGCCCCTGCACAGAATGGGCAGCAATGGTTCCGAATCCTCTCCCACTGGAGGAGTTTGTCGCGACCGATGCCCAACCTTTGGAAAGTTCCCGGGGTCCGGGGGATGAGGCTGGGGATTTCCGGCAACTGTCTCAAGAGCTTTCAGTGGGTGAGGAGGACGATGACGATGAGACACAGTTGTCTATCACTCAGGTAGTAGTAATTGGAGTAAGTCCGAGGGAGGAGCGCACAGAGGATTCGGAGGAAGAGCAGCAGGACGATGAGGTGACTGACCCCACCTGGTTTGCTACGCCTACTGAGGACAGGTCTTCAGAGGGGGAGGCAAGTGCAGCAGCAGGGCAGGTTGGAAGAGGCAGTGCGGTGGCCAGGGGTAGAGGCAGGGCCAGACCGAATAATCCACCACCTGTTTCCCAAAGCGCCCCCTCACGCCATGCCACCCTGCAGAAGCCGAGGTTCTCAAAGGTCTAGCAGTTTTTCACTGAGAGTGCAGACGACCGACGAACAGTGGTGTGCAACCTTTGTCGCGCCAAGATCAGCCTGGGAGCAACCACCACCAGCCTCACCACCACCAGCATGCGCAGACATATGATGGCCAAGCACCCCACAAGGTGGGACGAAGGCCGTTCACTGCCTCCGGTTTGCACCGCTGCCTCTCCCTCTGTGCCCCAACCTGCCACTGAGATCCAACCCCCCTCTCAGGACACAGGCACTACCGTCTCCTGGCCTGCACCCACACCCTGACCTCCGCTGTGCTCAGCCCCATCCACCAATGTCTCTCAGCGCACCGTCCAGCCGTCGCTAGCGCAAGTGTTGGAGCGCAAGCGCAAGTACGCCGCCACGCACCCGCACGCTCAAGCGTTAAACGTGCACATAGCCAAATTTATCAGCCTGGAGATGCTGCCGTATAGGGTTGTGGAAACAGAGGCTTTCAAAGGTATGATGGCGGCGGTGGCCCCGCGCTACTCAGTTCCCAGTCGCCACTACTTTTCCCGATGTGCCGTTCCAGCCCTGCACGACCACGTCTCCCGCAACATTGTACGCGCCCTCACCAGCGCGGTTACTGCCAAGGTCCACTTAACAACGGACACGTGGACAAGCACAGCGAGCAGGGCCACTATATTTAGTGGAGGCTGGGACAGAGTCAGAGCCTGGGACCGCTCACATCCTACCCACCCCCAGAATTGCGGGCCCCAGCTCGGTGGTGGTATCTGCGGCGGTGTATGTTTCCTCCACTAAACCACCGTCCTCCTCCTCCTTCTCCTCCTACGCAACCTCTGTCTCGCAATCAAGATGTGTCAGCAGCACGTCGCCAGCAGTCGGTGTCGCGCGGCATGGCAGCACAGCGGTGGGCAAGCGTTAACAGGCCGTGCTGAAACTACTCAGCTTAGGAGTGAAGAGGCACACGGCCCATGAACTGCTGCAGGGTCTGACAGAGCAGACCGACCGCTGGCTTGCGCCGCTGAGCCTCCAACCGGGCATGGTCTTGTGTGACAACGGCCGTAACCTGGTGGCGGCTCTGCAGCTCGGCAGCCTCACGCACGTGCCATGCCTGGCCCACGTCTTTAATTTGGTGGTTCAGCGCTTTCTGAAAAGCTACCCACGCTTGTCAGACCTGCTCGGAAAGGTGCGCCGGCTCTGCGCACATTTCCGCAAGTCCCACACGGACGCTGCCACCCTGCGCACCCTGCAACATTGGTTTCATCTGCCAGTGCACCAACTGCTGTGCGACATGCCCACACGGTGGAACTCTACGCTCCACATGTTGGCCAGGCTCTATGAGCAGCGTAGAGCTATAGTGGAATACCAACTCCAACATGGGCGGCGCAGTGGGAGTCAGCCTCCTCAATTCTTTACAGAAGAGTGGGCCTGGTTGGCAGACATCTGCCAGGTCCTTGGAAACTTTGAGGAGTCTACCCAGATGGTGAGTGGCGATACTGCAATCATTAGCGTCACCATTCCTCCTGTCTATATTTCAGCGCGTTGAGGAGGAGGAGGAGCATGAAGAGGATGAGGAGGAGGGGTAAGAGACAGCTTGGCCCACTGCTGAGGGTACCCATGCTGCTTGCCTGTCATCCTTTCAGCGTGTATGGCCTGAGGAGGAGGAGGAGGAGGATCCTAAAAGTGATCTTCCTAGTGAGGACAGCCATGTGTTACATACAGGTACCCTGGCACACATGGCTGACTTCATGTTAGGATGCCTTTCTCGTGACCCTCGCGTTACACGCATTCTGGCCACTACGGATTACTGGGTGTACACATTGCTCAACCCACGGTATAAGGAGAACCTTTCCACTCTCATACCCGAAGAGGAAAGGCGTTTGAGAGTGATGCTATACCACAGAACCCTGGCGGACAAACTGATGGTAAAATTCCCATCCGACAGCGCTAGTGGCCGAAGGCGCAGTTCCGAGGGCCAGAAAGCAGGGGAGGCGCAGATATCAGGCAGCATGTACAGCACAGGCAGGGAAACACTCTCTAAGGCCTTTGACAGCTTTCTGGCTTCCCAGCAAGACTGTGTCACCGCTCCCCAGTCAAGGCTGAGTTGGCGGGAGCATTGTAAAAGGATGGTGAGGGAGTACGTAGCCGATCGCACGACCGTCCTCTGTGACGCCTCTGCCCCCTACAACTACTGGGTGTCGAAGCTGGACACGTGGCCTTAACTCCCGCTGTATGCCCTTGAGGTGCTTGCTTGTCCTGCGGCTAGCGTCTTGTCAGAGAGGGTGTTTAGTGCGGCTGGGGGAATCATCACAGATAAGCGTACCCGCCTGTCAACCGACAGTGCCGACAGGCTTACACTCATCAAGATGAACAAAGCCTGGATTTCCCCAGACTTCTCTTCTCCATCAGCGAACAGCAGCGATACCTAAACAATACGTAGGCTGCACCCGCGGATGGAAGCATTGTTCTCTATCAGCATCAAAAATGTGGACCTTTTAGCTTCATCAATCTGTGTATAATATTCATCCTCCTCCTCCTGCTCCTCCTCCTGAAACCTGACGTAATCACGCCGAACGGGCAATTTTTCTTAGGCCCACAAGGCTCAGTCATATAACTTTTGTAAACAATTTTTATACATTTCAATGCTCATTAAATCGTTGAAACTTTCACCTGAACCAATTTTTATTTTAACTGGGCTGCCTCCAGGCCTAGTTACAAATTAAGCCACATTAACCAAAGCGATTAATGGGTTTCACCTGCCCTCTTGGTTGGGCATGGGCAATTTTTCTGAAGTACATTAGTACTGTTGGTACACCAATTTTTTGGGGCCCTCGCCTACAGTGTAATCCAATTAATTTTTTGCCCACCTGCATTAAAGCTGACGTTACATCAGCTGTGCTGGGCACTGCAATGGGATACATTTATGTACAGTCGGTGGGTTCCAGGGAGCCACCCACGCTGTGGGTCCACAGGGAGTTGTAAGTGCATGTGTCCACTTCTAAAGAACCCCAGTCTGACTGGGGCATGCAGTGTGGGCCGAAGCCCACCTGCATTAAACATGACATTACCTCAGCTGTGATGGGCAATGCAATGGGATATATTTATGTACCGCCGGTGGCTTCCTGGCACCCACCCATGCTGTGGGTCCACACGGACTTCACAATAGGGAGTTGTACCTGCCTGTGTCTATGAATTAAAAGCCCCGGTCAGGTTGGGGCATGCAGTGGGGGCCGAAGCCCACCTGCATTTAATCGGACGTTACCTCAGCTGTGATGGGCACTGCAATGGAATACATTAATCTACAGCCGGTGGGTTCCAGGGAGCCACCCATGCTGTGGGTGCACACGGAATTCCCATTGCGGAGTTGTACCTGCCTGTGACTATTTATAAAAAACCGCGGTCTGACTGGGGCATGCAGACACCTTGACAGAATGAATAGTGTGTGGCACATAGGTTCCCCATTGCTATGCCCACGTGTGCAGCTCCTGATGGCGGTGGCACAGGATTATATTTCTCATTGCTTCTGTACAGCATTGTGGGCTATCGCCCCGCCCCTTTTAAAGAGGGTCGCTGCCTAGCCGTGCCAACCCTCTGCAGTGTGTGCCTACGGTTCCTCCTCATGGCAGACGCACGTATAAATAGACATGAGGGTGGTGTGGCATGAGTGCAGCTGAAGGCTGCACAGGGACACTTTGGTGTGCGCTGCGGACACTGCGTCGTGCGGGGGGGGGGGGGGGGGGGTTGGGCAGCATGTAACCCAGGAGAAGTGGCAGTTTGTGCCTTCAATTCACTGAAAAATCCTGTGACAAAATTCTAAAATGTAACTTTTATTGATATAATCCCAAAACCAATTGGATCCACTATTGTAAACATAGACAAACTAAAAAAGGAATAATCTAGTTATGAAATAAATTCACCTAGATTAATAGAGATTACTACTAGTATAAAGAAAAAATATCAACCAGTGCGCATTAGCATCCGCATCACTAAGCATGTAGACTAGGAGAAAAGATTATATCCTCCAATACCGATTTGAAGCCTGATTTTAGGCTCATTAATTGTATGGAATATATTTCTTTCAGCACAATAGATGACCTTTGCCTCCCATATGGGACATATGTTTTCCAAACCCCAGATATTATCCCCAGGGTTGGGTATTGGATGGTCGGAGCAAAATTCTACTTCAGAGCATCACTAATACATTTTTTGGAGCTCAGGATAATGATATGCCTCTAGTTGCCACAGTATCTAAGAGGTCTCTCTGAATACTCTCCTAGCTAGAGGTTAAAGATATATATTCTAACCTTATAAGATAATGAAGCTGCTAGCAGGTAGCTTCTCTAATCCTAGACACGACTGGCCTCCTGTCAGAGCCACAACCTATGTCAGGAAAGATTTTTATTGAAAAACCCAATAAATCAAGTACTAGACTAGTGGTCTCTATTGATCCCTATCAGCTCATGAAGTTATCCGTCTAGATGATTCACAGGACCATTCATTAGCTAATAACTGTTATTACACTGTCTGTATGAAAAAAAAAGACTCAAATCCTCTGATTGGTCCTAACAACAATCTATATCCTAACATCAACGCGTTTTACTCAGCCATTTATTATATAGCCGATTCATCAGGATGACAAAAATTGCTAGTGAGTGCGCATATGGCATTGATGTTTAACCATATGTGCTTGTGAGTAGCTGTGCATAGACTTCAACTGTTATCTGTGTAGGTCCTTCATCAGGATAAACGTACTTGATGATGCACTCGCATAATTTTCAATAGAGGCAGCAGGTGGCGCTATTCTAACATTAATCCTGGAATATCTTGGAATAGAAACATTTCTTTTAATAAGTGTAAATGTAAAATGTGTATTTGTAGGCCACATTTAACTAATATATGTTGGGGTAACAAACCCCTTAACCCCTTAAGGACATGGCCATTTTTTCTTTTTTCCATTTTCCATATTTCCTCCTTACATTCAAAAAAATCATAACTTCTTTATTTCTCCACCTACATAGCGACATGAGAGCTTATTTTTTTGCAGGACGAGTTTTATTTTTCAGTGTTACCATTTAATTTACAAAATAATTTACTGGAAAACGTAAAAAAATTTTTCAAGGGGTTCTGACACAAATAATTTTTTTATGCTTTAGCAGCCATTGTTCCCTGGTCTGCCTAATGGACACAGGGAACCCATGGTTTAATGGCTGCTAAAGCATAAAAATCTTATACTTACCTTTTCTTCTGTTGTTGTTGTCAGCAGCGGGGTCATCCTCTTCTTCCTGCACAAGCCGCGCCGCTCCGAGATCGCGCGCATGCGCAGTGGAGAGGTGCCCTCTGACAGGAGTCAGGACGGGCCGCGTCTCCACTGCGCATGCGCAGAATCTGGGAGTTCAGCAGGACGGACGGGCCGCCCACAGCAAGCAAGGCTTGTGACGTGCTTGCTGTGGGCGGCCCGTCCGTTCACCTCGGAAGTGCCTGACGGATGTAGCAGAGCAGGAAGCGGTCTTTTTGACCGCTCCTGCTCTGCTTTTACAAGGCACAGAAGAAGATGCCAGCTGGAGGGGACATGCCTGGCGATCGGGCCAGGCCAGGCAAGGTGAGTAAAAAATTTTTTTTTGATGTCAGAACCTCTTTAAGGGGAGTAAGTGAAAACAGTTATGCGCTCATGGAAAGAGCAAATGGGGGTAAATCAAATGCAAAAGCTGTCCATCCCGTAAGAAACGGAAAGCTTAAATAACAAAATAAAACGGCACTTACTCCGAAGGAGGGGGGTGTATGAAGCTAGAAGCCCCCTCCTCTGTGTGCCGACTCCTCAAGATCCTCTCCGTCGCCGATGGAAATCGCGAGAACCAAGTTGATTAGTCCAGTTTTAATGTAATAAAAACAGGTTTACAGAAAGGCAACGCGTTTCGGTGCAATATGCACCTTTTTCAAGCCTATTTAAACATATGTAGAAAGCCAGATTTTACTCACATTTATACATGTCAGGATAACACTTTACTTCTGTGTGCAGCGCCATATTTTGGGTGGAGCTACGTGATTCAGAGGGGAGGAGTCTGTGATGATAGGTAGGTGTGTACCACGTGTTCAGTTAGGTGATGTGGCCGTATAGGCCGGAAGTGTTACGTGGCGTTGTGTGCTTTTAACTTTCACTTTCGTGTGGCGTGGTCACGTTACTTGGGCGTGCCACGTCATCACGGAGAGTTCACGATCAAGGGGCTTGATGACGCGATCACGCTGTTAGTGCGTGCCGCGTCATTCTGAAGGAATCTGTAGAGGGATGGCGTTGGCACGTCTGATGTACGTGCCCCGTCATCACAGGGGTCCTTGGTCATGTGACTTGATGACGCAGCCACGCTGTCAGTGCGTGCTGCATCATTCTAGAGGGACCTGTATGTCGATAGTGCCGGCACGTCAAGCGAGCGCGCCGCGCGTGATGTAAGTCATGTGATTGGAGATTGTAGTTACTCAATCTCGGCATCATGCGTTGCTATGGTGGGCGGTACGTGGGTTACTTCCCCTACATGTTACGTCCCCTACACATCACATGAATGTTGAATGTGCTCATATTGTTAAAGCATTATCTGTCAGTAAACAGCCTGGATTATAAAGTGTATAACAATAAATATGTATAACAATAAATATGTAAAATGCATAACAGATATTTTTACAATAAATACATGTCATATACAAACAAAATAGAATAAAATAAAGCTCAAAGTAATTAGAATGCCAAGAAACCAAAAAGATTTCATTCTCTGTGCAATCAGATTCATCCTGAATAATAATTATTTCACACATAACAATAAAATCTACAAACAAAGAAAGGGAACCGCGATGGGGACGAAATTTGCGCCTGCTTACGCAAATCTATTTATGGGGGCCTTCGAGGAGAACATTCACGAATCGGACATCATTTTCTACCGCCGATTTATAGACGATATCTTCCTGATATGGAGAGAAGAAGAGGACAACTTGAATAAATTCATACAAGGATTGAACTGTAACGAATGGGGACTTGAATTTACAAGTACTATCAGTAAGAACCAGGCATGTTTTCTAGACATTGAAGTGTTTATAGAAGATGAGAAAATGCATACAAGAACTTTTTTCAAACCCACAGATACTAACAGTTACTTGAAATATAGCAGTTGCCATGCGAAGGGGTGGAAAAACAACATCCCATACGGGCAGTTCATCAGACTACGGAGAAACTGCTCTAAAATTGAAGACTTTAAAAACCAATCAACAGTTTTGAAAGAACGATTCAAGGAGAAGAATTACCCTACTCCCCTTATTGATACAGCTTACAAAAAAGCCCTAAATTTAGAACAAACCACCGAACAAATAAATAGAACGACTAATGAGAAAGATAAAGAAGAAACCGTAAAGGACATGAGTTCATTCAAGTCAGGCTTCATCACGAAATACAATATACAACACACGAATATACGTAAAATACTTCTGAAAAACTGGAATATTTTACAAGAAGACCCATTTCTCAAAGAAATTATTGCAGACAGACCACGCATAATCTTCCGTAAGAACAAGACGATAAAGGACCTGGTAGCCCCATCTCGCCCCAAACAACGGGAGAAGAACTCTGAGGAACCCACATGCATTAGCAATATGAAGCCGGTCAAAGGTGCATATAAATGTGGACTAACACGATGCAAATGCTGTACATCTATCATCAATGGCAAAAAAGATATTGCATTACCACAACCCGGAAAAAAACATACATTAAAATCTTTTATGACCTGTAGTACGAATTACGTTATTTATTTACTTGAATGCCCATGCGGCCTAAAATACATTGGCCGCACAATCAATGCCCTGCGAATACCTATCAACAAACACAGAAATAACATTATCAAAGGTTTTGAAAAACACAGTGTCTCCCGCCACTTCAAACTGACACACAATATGGATCCCACAGGACTCAAAGTGGTCCCAGTCGAAATAATTAAACCAGGTCTCTTCTCGTTATTGAAAAGAAGAGAAATGTACTGGATATACAAAATGCAGACATTATTTCCACAGGGGCTCAATGAAGCACTGGAAAAGAACTTTTAATAGGGATGGAAATATACATATACAAATTGTCTTTTATGCAATGAGTCATTTGAGATGTTATACATACCACAAGGTACAATCAGATATGCGACACACATTTGATGATCATATATGTTCTATGACCAATAGGTCTCTTTTAAGCCACTCCTATTTATTTACGAACCATTACGTACGTCAAGATGTAATCAGATAAACGATACACATCTGATGATTATATATGTTTTTAATGACCAATAAGTCTCTATTTATTTATTAAGTATAATAGGTTTATAGTCACTTGTTCTATCTCTATGAATGTGACAACA
Source organism: Eleutherodactylus coqui (assembly GCF_035609145.1). Taxonomy (NCBI): domain Eukaryota; kingdom Metazoa; phylum Chordata; class Amphibia; order Anura; family Eleutherodactylidae; genus Eleutherodactylus; species Eleutherodactylus coqui. The sequence goes on along the minus strand of NC_089843.1, from coordinate 183,372,492 downwards.
AAAAGGGGCTGTCTTCAGGTTTTTTCTTTTATAAATAGGATGCGCTATAATTTTAACTTTGATCAGAGGGATTATACCCACTTAAAAAGAATATCCATTGGCATGCAAGCAAGTGAATATATGGGTAGGAGGGACATATCTTATAACTCCATACATTTTTATCGATCAATAGGTCCCTTCTATGTTACTTTTTAATCTATACTTATATCTACTTTTGTAACACAATTTTCTTCTTTCCTTTAATGCATTAATTGGAACAAAAATGATGCAGCTTTATTAATGTATTTTATTCTAATTACTTTGAGCTTTATTTTATTCTATTTTGTTTGTATATGACATGTATTTATTGTAAAAATATCTGTTATGCATTTTACATATTTATTGTTATACATATTTATTGTTATACACTTTATAATCCAGGCTGTTTACTGACAGATAATGCTTTAACAATATGAGCACATTCAACATTCATGTGATGTGTAGGGGACGTAACATGTAGGGGAAGTAACCCACGTACCGCCCACCATAGCAACGCATGATGCCGAGATTGAGTAACTACAATCTCCAATCACATGACTTACATCACGCGCGGCGCGCTCGCTTGACGTGCCGGCACTATCGACATACAGGTCCCTCTAGAATGATGCAGCACGCACTGACAGCGTGGCTGTGTCATCAAGTCACATGACCAAGGACCCCCGTGATGACGGGGCACGTACATCAGACGTGCCAACGCCATCCCTCTACAGATTCCTTCAGAATGACGCGGCACGCACTAACAGCGTGATCGCGTCATCAAGCCCCTTGATCGTGAACTCTCCGTGATGACGTGGCACGCCCAAGTAACGTGACCACGCCACACGAAAGTGAAAGTTAAAAGCACACAACGCCACGTAACACTTCCGGCCTATACGGCCACATCACCTAACTGAACACGTGGTACACACCTACCTATCATCACAGACTCCTCCCCTCCGAATCACGTAGCTCCACCCAAAATATGGCGCTGCACACAGAAGTAAAGTGTTATCCTGACATGTATAAATGTGAGTAAAATCTGGCTTTCTACATATGTTTAAATAGGCTTGAAAAAGGTGCATATTGCACCGAAACGCGTTGCCTTTCTGTAAACCTGTTTTTATTACATTAAAACTGGACTAATCAACTTGGTTCTCGCGATTTCCATCGGCGACGGAGAGGATCTTGAGGAGTCGGCACACAGAGGAGGGGGCTTCTTGTTTCATACACCCCCCTCCTTCGGAGTAAGTGCCGTTTTATTTTGTTATTTAAGCTTTCCGTTTCTTACGGGATGGACAGCTTTTGCATTTGATTTACCCCCATTTGCTCTTTCCATGAGCGCATAACTGTTTTCACTTAAAACCTTTTCTTTGCTTTTTCCTTGGGGGCTCACTCTCCTGGTGAGAGTTCCCCCTTTATTGTTATTGCAGCTCTCCTCCTATTAGGAGGATTAGAGAGAAGCACATTGGGGAACCCGCTCTATATCCGTTTGGCGCTGTCTGAACCATTGTTTGTATATATACTTCGTTTCACGGATCCAAGAGGAGACCGGTCTTCCTTTTTTCAGACTAAGCGACAGGAGAATGGACATTTTGATGAGAGAATGGGAATCGCTTCCGATGAGAGTGACTGGCTCTCTACGTCGCGGTTTCGAGGACAATTCCTCCTTTAATATGAATTCCATCCCACAGGGATTCATTAATGAATGGACTTGGGGCTCCGGACAAATGGAGAACCCCCCGGATAAAAATCTTTTAAAATACAAACTTAAAGGGTGTATAGAAACACTGTGGAGACATGTAATTGATTGGTTTTTTTTAGGTCTGTATAAAGAAAATAAGATAGCCCCTAGGGGCTTAAGAGTGGGTATACCACCAGCATTTCTGAATGACAATACGTTCGCCGGGGAATGGAAACTAATGCTTATCACATTTTCCGATTTAATGCTTGATAAAATTATAGCCAAACGCATAGAGCTCGGTCTAACAGCTCTAAATGATTTATACTGCCTTGCCACTCACTGTAACGATGACGACTTTGCGTTTGCCTTAAACTACACAAACCATATGGAATCCAAGATCTTATCACGGAAGATAGTGAAACTTAAAAGAGATCTTGCTGACCTAGCCTCGAAAAAAATATATGCTTGGGAACATAAATTAAACACTACAGATAATGAAAACAATAAGGAAGCAGTTATTGATGACACTGAACTAAATACAGGAACACTCGTACCACAAACAACACTAACAAGAGATGATACCGAGCACTCCCAATCCATAATCCCTCTTATACAGAACATTCCAACGAATACCCCCCACCATAGATATAGTGCATACCCTCAAAATAACAGACAAAACTGGTACAACACACAAAACAACAGACAACCAAATCCTCCATACAGACCCTGGACTAACAGAGTCTATACAAATAGGAACTTTAGAACTAGGTTTAATAATGAAAGAATTGAAAGACCCGTATTTAGACCCCATTATAATAAGACCTATAGATATGACTATAGGAACAACCAGAAGGATTTTACCCCATTCCCCCCACATAACTACACACACTACCCCCAATACCAAAAGAGGATTGATCCCAGGAGTTCAACATTTATTCCCAATCGGTTCAATGGGAACCAAAATATCAATACCATCTCTAGGAGAAACGAAAATAATCAAAGTGACACAATGGCACCAAGGTTAAGAGTACCTGCGTTTCAAGATCGCTCTGACAACGCAAATCAGAGGAGAGCCATTCCGACTCAGAAGATGAGGAGCAACCAAACCAACAATACTATCCTTAGCTCCCAACCTCCGAAAACACCAGACTCCAACTACATCTCACCACAACTATTAGAAGAAACCCTACTGGGCGGCGCCACAGGATCAACCCCACCCTCTTTTTTAGGACGAGGGCACATACCATCACCAAGGGGCACGATTACCACATCAATGGAAATCTTAAAAGATCTAGACAGGATGAAGGAAAGTCTAAAAACAAAAGAACAAACAAACGGAAAAATCAACAACACCAGACCAACACAAGAACTAGTACCAAGAATGATTCAAAACCAACAAACATTAGTGAAAACCCCAGAACCACCCAAAAATCTAGAGACAATACAAAGAGAAGGAATAGAAGACCGGCAGAAGAGATCCCTAACTCCACAGACAAGAACACACCAAGACCCACCCAACCAGATGAGCCCGAGAACAACACGGAGCCACACAACGAGACTGCAACCCATCCCAGTCCCAAGAACAAAAATAACTCAATTCTACAATCCAACAAAAATACTCCCAAATCAACAGAGAAGACTATCAAAAGGAGAAGGGGGAGAAGAGGTGGCAAGAAGCAACACAAGAAAAATACAACAAAAGAACAACCCGACGACCAAATAGTGCACCGAGGTGAAGAAATATCTAAAGGTATTTTTAATATTTCAGACTATATCCTAAAAAGAAAGGAACTGGAAATTCTGGCGGATGGCCTATCGTTCAGCCCACGAATACATGCGAATATGTTCGATCTGTTCATAGATTTAAATGCTTTCATTCGTAAATTAACCCTAACCCGTCATTTCGAAATAAAAAAACTTTCAAAAGAAGACGTATATGTAGATACCACCGAACTAAACCACCCCACTATAGATTTAATAAAAACCAATCTAAGACCTAAAAGTCTTTTCTATCCCCTTGAAAGCAAAGGCTGCTACATAGAAACATTCTATCAGAAGACGCTGAAAGACCTCACCCTGATGTGCGACAAAGGAGTCCCCACTTCAAACTTCATAAAAAATAGAAAACAGAAAACCATATTATCAGGTCTGGCAGAAAACCAACAAATAGTTATAAAAAAAGCAGATAAAGGAGGTGCCACGGTTATCATGAACAAAGAATACTACGAATTTGAAGCCAAAAGAATTCTCAGTGACGTAGAATACTACACTGAATTGAAAGAGAACCCCCAAAAGAAAATCCTAACAGAACTCCACGACCTAATGGAAGATGCCATGACAACAAAAAAATGTATAACGAAAGAAGAAAAGAATTACATCTGTATAAAAGAACCTGAGACTCCGTATTTCTATTTCCTACCAAAAATACACAAGAATCGACAAAATCCCCCAGGTCGGCCGATAATCGCAGGAATGAATTCAGTAACAAGTGCACTTTCTGAATATATAGATCACCAACTGCAACGGTTAGTTATCAAACTACCGGCTTACCTCAAGGATACTAAGGATTTCCTAAACAACTTGAAAAAGGTAGACTGGCAACCTAATTACATCTTATGCACACTTGATGTAACAGCCCTTTACTCCAATATCCCGCATGAAAAGGGTATCGCGGCCGTCGACCATTTCTTAACAAAGGACTCTCTAATGCCAAGAAACCAAAAAGATTTCATTCTCTGTGCAATCAGATTCATCCTGAATAATAATTATTTCACACATAACAATAAAATCTACAAACAAAGAAAGGGAACCGCGATGGGGATGAAATTTGCGCCTGCTTACGCAAATCTATTTATGGGGGCCTTCGAGGAGAACATTCACGAATCGGACATCATTTTCTACCGCCAATTTATAGACGATATCTTCCTGATATGGAGAGGAGAAGAGGACAACTTGAATAAATTCATACAAGGATTGAACTGTAACGAATGGGGACTTGAATTTACAAGTACTATCAGTAAGAACCAGGCATGTTTTCTAGACATTGAAGTGTTTATAGAAGATGAGAAAATGCATACAAGAACTTTTTTCAAACCCACAGATACTAACAGTTACTTGAAATATAGCAGTTGCCATACGAAGGGGTGGAAAAACAACATCCCATACGGGCAGTTCATCAGACTACGGAGAAACTGCTCTAAAATTGAAGACTTTAAAAACCAATCAACAGTTTTGAAAGAACAATTCAAGGAGAAGAATTACCCTACTCCCCTTATTGATACAGCTTACAAAAAAGCCCTAAATTTAGAACAAACCACCGAACAAATAAATAGAACGACTAATGAGAAAGATAAAGAAGAAACCGTAAAGGACATGAGTTCATTCAAGTCAGGCTTCATCACGAAATACAATATACAACACACGAATATACGTAAAATACTTCTGAAAAACTGGAATATTTTACAAGAAGACCCATTTCTCAAAGAAATTATTGCAGACAGACCACACATAATCTTCCGTAAGAACAAGACGATAAAGGACCTGGTAGCCCCATCTCGCCCCAAACAACGGGAGAAGAACTCTGAGGAACCCACATGCATTAGCAATATGAAGCCGGTCAAAGGTGCATATAAATGTGGACTAACACGATGCAAATGCTGTACATCTATCATCAATGGCAAAAAAGATATTGCATTACCACAACCCGGAAAAAAACATACATTAAAATCTTTTATGACCTGTAGTACGAATTACGTTATTTATTTACTTGAATGCCCATGCGGCCTAAAATACATTGGCCGCACAATCAATGCCCTGCGAATACGTATCAACAAACACAGAAATAACATTATCAAAGGTTTTGAAAAACACAGTGTCTCCCGCCACTTCAAACTGACACACAATATGGATCCCACAGGACTCAAAGTGGTCCCAGTCGAAATAATTAAACCAGGTCTCTTCTCGTTATTGAAAAGAAGAGAAATGTACTGGATATACAAAATGCAGACATTATTTCCACAGGGGCTCAATGAAGCACTGGAAAAGAACTTTTAATAGGGATGGAAATATACATATACAAATTGTCTTTTATGCAATGAGTCATTTGAGATGTTATACATACCACAAGGTACAATCAGATATGCGACACACATTTGATGATCATATATGTTCTATGACCAATAGGTCTCTTTTAAGCCACTCCTATTTATTTACGAACCATTACGTACGTCAAGATGTAATCAGATAAACGATACACATCTGATGATTATATATGTTTTTAATGACCAATAAGTCTCTATTTATTTATTAAGTATAATAGGTTTATAGTCACTTGTTCTATCTCTATGAATGTGACAACAAAAACGGGGCTGTCTTCAGGTTTTTTCTTTTATAAATAGGATGCGCTATAATTTTAACTTTGATCAGAGGGATTATACCCACTTAAAAAGAATATCCATTGGCATGCAAGCAAGTGAATATATGGGTAGGAGGGACATATCTTATAACTCCATACATTTTTATCGATCAATAGGTCCCTTCTATGTTACTTTTTAATCTATACTTATATCTACTTTTGTAACACAATTTTCTTCTTTCCTTTAATGCATTAATTGGAACAAAAATGATGCAGCTTTATTAATGTATTTTATTCTAATTACTTTGAGCTTTATTTTATTCTATTTTGTTTGTATATGGCATGTATTTATTGTAAAAATATCTGTTATGCATTTTACATATTTATTGTTATACATATTTATTGTTATACACTTTATAATCCAGGCTGTTTACTGACAGATAATGCTTTAACAATATGAGCACATTCAACATTCATGTGATGTGTAGGGGACGTAACATGTAGGGGAAGTAACCCACGTACCGCCCACCATAGCAACGCATGATGCCGAGATTGAGTAACTACAATCTCCAATCACATGACTTACATCACGCGCGGCGCGCTCGCTTGACGTGCCGGCACTATCGACATACAGGTCCCTCTAGAATGATGCAGCACGCACTGACAGCGTGGCTGCGTCATCAAGTCACATGACCAAGGACCCCTGTGATGACGGGGCACGTACATCAGACGTGCCAACGCCATCCCTCTACAGATTCCTTCAGAATGACGCGGCACGCACTAACAGCGTGATCGCGTCATCAAGCCCCTTGATCGTGAACTCTCCGTGATGACGTGGCACGCCCAAGTAACGTGACCACGCCACACGAAAGTGAAAGTTAAAAGCACACAACGCCACGTAACACTTCCGGCCTATACGGCCACATCACCTAACTGAACACGTGGTACACACCTACCTATCATCACAGACTCCTCCCCTCCGAATCACGTAGCTCCACCCAAAATATGGCGCTGCACACAGAAGTAAAGTGTTATCCTGACATGTATAAATGTGAGTAAAATCTGGCTTTCTACATATGTTTAAATAGGCTTGAAAAAGGTGCATATTGCACCGAAACGCGTTGCCTTTCTGTAAACCTGTTTTTATTACATTAAAACTGGACTAATCAACTTGGTTCTCGCGATTTCCATCGGCGACGGAGAGGATCTTGAGGAGTCGGCACACAGAGGAGGGGGCTTCTTGTTTCATACACCCCCCTCCTTCGGAGTAAGTGCCGTTTTATTTTGTTATTTAAGCTTTCCGTTTCTTACGGGATGGACAGCTTTTGCATTTGATTTACCCCCATTTGCTCTTTCCATGAGCGCATAACTGTTTTCACTTAAAACCTTTTCTTTGCTTTTTCCTTGGGGGCTCACTCTCCTGGTGAGAGTCCCCCCTTTATTGTTATTGCAGCTCTCCTCCTATTAGGAGGATTAGAGAGAAGCACATTGGGGAACCCGCTCTATATCCGTTTGGCGCTGTCTGAACCATTGTTTGTATATATACTTCTTTAGGGGAGTGGAATGGTAATAAAATTCAATTTTGCCATTTTTTGGGGGGGAGGGGGTGAGGGGGGGTGGGAAACGTGGGTTTCTTGTTTTCATGGCATACATGGGGCGGCAAAAATGACATTTTAGCTTTCTTTTGTGGGGTAGTACAATGAAGATGATTGCAAATTTATACAAGTATAGTTTTACTTTTGCAGTACTACTTTTAAATATTAAAATATCGTTGGAGAAAAAAAGGAATTATTTTCTGCCACCATTCTGACAGCCTTAAATTTTTTTTTTCCATCAATCTAGTTGTGTGAGAGCTCATTTTTCGTAGGTTGTCCGGTAGTTTCTATTGATACCATTTTGGAGTTCATGTATCCAAAAATGTGCAATTCTTCCGTTGTTTAATCTTCTTTATGGCGACGTTCACCGTGCGAGATAAATGTGTTACCTTGATTAATTGGAGTTTTATGAACATGGCAATACCATATATGGTTTTTTATAATCATTATTATTAATATGGGAAAAGTATTTATTTTGAACTTTTACTTCCTTTATTTTTTTAACTTATTGTTACATATTGCTTTTCTTCCCATAGAGGACTTGAACTTGCGATCGTTTGCTCGCTTATACAGTAGAATATAATACCACAGTTTTATGTTATATCGCATTTTGACAGGCAGTCTATGAAGGTGTTCCATGGGCACGCTGGGGGCCATCCCGGTTCCCAAACAATGATCAGAACATTTAAATGCCGATGTTAGAATTAATAACGGCATTTAGAGGGTTACCAGCACTATTTTATTCTCATCCACCAACACCTCCTCAAAAGCACCATTATATTACTGGCAGGTACTGTATACGTCTCCACTGTACCCTGACCCTGGAAATCATACCTGAATGGTTCTTTCCTAGCTTTTACCACTACTGCCATCAGATGATCCACCTCTTTCTTGCCGCTGCTGATAGTACCAGATCTTAATTATAGCTGCTTTCACCACTAGGCTTCCAACGCAAAGGGGTTACCATTTCCTGTAAACCCCCACTTCTTATATTAAACTGCTTCCACCTATTTGAACTGTAAGTAATTGCAAATAATCACCCCTTATAATCTATTAACCTCTAACTGCTTATATGTCCCTCAACCCCCTTCATATTTCCATTTGCTTAGCTTTGCTAGTCTCTGCTCACACTTTATGTCATATAGGACCCACAATGCAAGTCCCCTATTATATCACAGCCAAATAGAAATATACTCTGGCTAGTTATTTAGGAAATCATTTAACATAATCATTTTTGGAACTTGCAACAAACTCAGGTACCCAGAGGATGTGAAGAAAAACATGAAGAAATGCAAACACCATGCACTCCAGAAATTTACTGAACGAGAGTAAATGCCCTAAGTGTTCAATTTGATCTGGCCTTGCATTCATTTTAGATTTTCATCTGTCAAGAAAGGACAAATGAACATTACTGTTAAAGAATGCAAGTCCCATGCCAATACTATTTATTTCAATGTATGAAGTGTTAATGGTCATCACACGGCTCATTTAGCATTTTAAATGTCAAATGGTAGCCAAGCACGGGATAAAACAAACATTACATGCCCATGACCTTACATACTTTAGAGTGCAAATACCAGGTTTTGTACATCAAGAAGAATTCATAGTTCCTAATGATAACATATAATAATTCCTGTATAAAATTGTGTAGAGCAAGGGCGTCAAACTCATTTTCACAGAGGTCCACATCAGCTTTATGACTGACTTCAAAGGGCCGATTGTAATTGTAAGAGAGTATAGTAATAGTGACCCCCATAGTGGCCACAGTATTAATAGTGACCACCCCAGTAGTAATTGGGGCCCCATAGTGGCCCCAGTAATAAGTTACCCCCATAGTGACCCAGGTAGTGACAGGGACGCCCATAGTGGCCCCAATAGTGCTAGTAGCCCCATAGTGGGGCCAGTAGTGACTCCAATAATAAGAGTAACCCCTATAGTGGCCCCAATAATAACAATGACTCCTATAGTGGACCCAGTAGTAATAGTGACCCCCCATAGTGGCCCTAGTGGTAACAGTGACCCCCATAGTGACCCCAATAATAATAGTGACCACAGTAATCAGAGTGGCTCCAATAATAAGAATGGTTTTCATAGTGGTCCCAGTAGTAATAGTGCCCTCCATAGTGACACCAGTAATAAAAGTGTCCCCCATAGTAGCCACAGTAGTAAGTGACCACAGTAATCAGAGTAGCGCCAATAATAAGAGTGGCCCCAATAGTGGCCCCATTAGTGATAGGGACCTCCATTGTGATCTCAGTAGTGATACTGACCCCTCATAGTGACCAGAGTAGTAATAGTGACCCCCTTAGTGGCCCCACTGGTATTAGTGACCCCCATTGTAACCCCAGTAGTAACAGTGACCCTCATAGTGGCCCCAGTAGTAACAGTGACCGCCCCGGTAGTAACAGTGACGCTCCCACAGTGGCACCAGTAGTAATAGTGACCCCCACATCAGCCTCAGTAGTAATTAGCCCCTGGGCGTCCAGCATCCCTGCAGACATTCCACTCACCCAGGTTGTAGCTCTGGTCTGGCCGCAGCTGCTCCTGAGCCTGTAACTGCTGGATGCTCCTGTTGGCATACCCGCAGCGTACAGGACGGCACGCACAGACATGGCAGGGAAGAGGTCAGTGATCACAGACTCTGCAGCGTTACCTATTGAATAGCAGCATTCCTTTAAATAAATGTATGACTTTTTACTAAATTTTTGAAACAATGATCGGGAAAAGCACCCCTTCTGGATGCCCCCCCTGGGGAGAAACAATGCCATCCCTCAACCCATCCACCCCTCAGGCATCCCCACACCCCACCGGGCGCCCTCCCTAAGGACACCCTTCTTGACTTCCTTCAAACCTTTCATATTTTCCACTGATGCAAGAACCCCCAATCCAAGTTTATTCCATTCTTGAGGGTATCAAAGATGACCATAAATTCATACTACCAAATTCTTCTGTGACGCTGCGACTTGAATTTGCTCTTCAGTGTGATAACTCTCATCTGTTCCATGTTGTGTCCATGACTAGAAAAATGTTTTGCCACAGGAAATTTCCTCTTTCCCTCTCTAATTGTGTGACGATGAGATCTCAGCTTGGCTCCCAGTTTTTGTCCTATTTGCCCGATATAAAGCCCCCAAACAGGACATTCACTGAACTGGATCAGGTACACAACATTGGACGTGGAACATGTGAATGTCACAGAGATCTTATAGTCCCGCTGTGTGTTGGGCATTTGTATCCTGTCCATGGTCAGTTCATGTGAGACTGTCTTGCAGCTCCTTACCTTTCAGAGAAATGTTTTTTTACAAGGATTTATAAAAAAGTGTGTCATGTTCCATAACATATTATGGAGCTTTCCCTCCAGAAGCATTGCTTTAAGGCTGCTTTCACACGGGCTACAAAATCGAGCGATTTTGCAGTGATACAGCATTGCTACAAAACGCATGTATGTGAAGCCCATGGTTTCTAATGGGTTCCTTTGCATTTGTGATGTTTTGTCTGATGCTATGTTGCTAGAAAAAAAAATCACAGCTCTATATGATTTGTAATGTTTTGAAGCCCATATTTCCCTATGGAGCCTCCTTGTTTATCGGATCGCAACGTGCGAACTTGCGATTTTCGTGCAATGTGATTTTAACTTTAGAGAGTACTATTAACTTTCTCAAGATAAAATCGCACAATTTTATTGCGCGAGAAAATCGCGTGCAGCAGCGATGCAATGCAAGATTTTTTCACAAGAAAAAGCATCACTGGCGCTACAAAATCTCGTGTACAAAGCTGCGATATCGCAGCAACTTTGTAACAACTATATCGCTGTTGACTGTGTGAAAGAGGCCTTATGGTAGACTATAATTTTGCCTCACAGAAACAACAGTGAGCAGCACAAGGGGTATTGTTGAATAGTAGGGACTCAGTGAAGTACCTTTAAAGGTCCATGCACGTCTTTGCCACTTGCATGACCTCACCTTTGACTCCAACCCAAGAAAAGTAACTTATATGAAGTATATTACAAATTTTACTTAGAAGTTTAGTAATACATACAGTTATGCTTCTAAAACATGGTTTTCCATGACGTTTGATAGAATCTTAAAGGGGTTGTCCCGCGCCGAAACTGGTTTTTTTTTTTTTTAACCCCCCCCCGTTCGGCGCGAGACAACCCCGATGCAGGGGTTAAAAAAACAAACCGGAGAGTGCTTACCTGAATCCCGGCGGTCCCGCGTCTTCATACTCACCTGCTGAAGATGGCCGCCGGGGTCTGCTCCCTCCGTGGACCGCAGCTCTTCTGTGCGGTCCATTGCCGATTCCAGCCTCCTGATTGGCTGGAATCGGCACGTGACGGGGCGGAGCTACACGGAGCCGGCATTCTGCACGAGCGGCCCCATTGAAGACAGCAGAAGACCCGGACTGCGCAAGCGCGGCTAATTTGGCCATCGGAGGCCGAAAATTAGTCGGCACCATGGAGACGAGGACGCCAGCAACGGAGCAGGTAAGTATAAAACTTTTGATAACTTCTGTATGGCTCATAATTAATGCACAATGTACATTACAAAGTGCATTAATATGGCCATACAGAAGTGTATAGACCCACTTGCTGCCGCGGGACAACCCCTTTAATACTGTAAATAAATTATATTTTCTGTATAGCGTGAACCAACTTGTCTTTTACCTCTGTTTTAAAGGGAACCTGCCACAAACTGTAAGCACAATAAACTACGTTATGGTGCTTATAGTTTAGGTGATGTGGAGTCCGGGGGCTGTGTTTCATTTTCACTTAGTACCCCATTCCTGTAGTGTCCACTGGTGAAGTCAGCATGCATAAAAAGCTTGACTCTTGACAGTAGGCTGTGTGCGCACACTTCCATATAGATTAATGGGAAGGAGCGCAAACTCCTTTTCGAAAAGAGTCAAGCTGATGTCTGTCTATAGACTTTGCTGTGGGACACAACAGGAATGGGGAACCAGGTGAATATGAAAATAAGTCCCCCGAACTCTATGTCACCTAAACTACAAACACCATAACTTAGTTTATGGTACTTATAATTGGTCACAAGTTCCCTTTAAATATTAAAACAGAGAACAATACAGTGCACCTAGAAAGCAAGCTCTTATTAGGATTCAGATACCTGCACATAATGAACAAGCAGACTTCTGTTAGTTGACTTTGTAACTAAGGTGATTCATAGCGTGCATGAGAAACCTTGCAGGAGAGCAGTAGATTTTACCTTGGGACACACTACTGTACTTGCCTTCCCACATTTGTAATGTCACATTGACTTGAGAAGCTTCAAGATTACTTCACTGGTTTGTAATTAGTTGAATTAGAGAAAACTTTGATCTGGCTATGACATGCTCAGGTCTCTTCTCACGCTCTTACATCTCTTGGAGGCTTTTCTTACAATTTATTCTAAACATTTATGTTAGTTTCCACTCTTAACTCTTCATTTCTAGTCTAGAACATAAATAGCCTACAAGGAGGTATAGTTACTGTATACCACCCATTAATATTTTCTTTAAAACTTAAAAAAAAAGCTTGATTCTTTTCACATCCGCCTTGAATGCTCTTTTTGGAGCAACATTAGCATGCCACTTTATTTTGCCTGGTAAAATGCTGGGTGGCATGACGAAAACCAGATTGACCTTGATGAACCGTCAATGAAGTCTGCCAAGTGTTGTTCATGCCCATCATGTGTTGGCATTTCCATTATTTTTATTATTCAGATGCGATGATGGAGCCGAATAATGGAAATATGTAACACAGGTGCGACTGAGCGTAAGAAGTCTAGATTTTTACACTGAATTATTTTCATAATCCCTCAAATGCTGTAGAGGACAAGTTGGGACAACAATAAGGAGATTTGTCATTAGCTGTGAATTGTGTTTAATCTAGTAGAACACTCTGAAAACAAATATGGCTGTACAACCCCAAGTATAACAAGCATGTGTAAAAGTTAAATCTATTACTGCGTACATTGGCTACCTGCCTCTCCAAATAAGTTAAACCCATTATCGTCACCAGCATTATGTGTATAGGGATGTTTGACTGCTACAGTAGTAAAGTAGGGACAATGATTATATGCTTATGTTTTTGGAATATGATGTTCAGGTGTCAATCTATTTGGACTTGTAGAATAAAAAACTTCTTAGTGTTTTTAAAAAGTCATTGGGGCAAATACTGTATGTACTTACATTTTGCTATACATCTTGTTTGGTAATCCTGTCTCCAAACACAGGTTCCACAGTCCACGATAACTAGGACAATTGTTTGTTTACATATCCATACCTTCCAACTTTTTGGACAGTCAAAGAGGAATACTTATGGTTTGTTGAGAAAGATCTCTGTTTTTATGCACATTTATATACATGAATAGCTTATGAACCTTTTTAATTTATGGGATTTTTTACCAAAAAAAAGAGTAAAGTAATGAAGACTTGCTCATTTAATCACTTCTCTACACCATAAGATGCTGCAGTCATTGCTGAACGGCATCTAAATGTCTTTACAGAAAAAAAAATAAAAACTTTTTTTTTCCCTTGCAAGGGCTTTAAATATTGACCCTACACATATCACCCCATCCATATTACATTATTTATCCAATACAGTAAATTCCTTAAAAAAAAACAAAAATAAATGTCAATATAGCAGTTTTCTGTTCACCTTTCTTCCCAAAACAGAAAAAAAATATATTAAAAAATTGTATATACGTGAAAATAGTAGCAATAAAAACTGTAAGTTGTCTTACAAAAAGCAGGCTTGATACAGTTCTGGTCTGGTCCTGAAATGTGATGCCACACTAAAAGTATTTCCAAGAAAAAAAGTACTTATATTGTGCAAAGGTGGTAAAACCTGTATAAATTTGGTGTTGTCATAATCATAATGACCGACAGAATAAAGGTAACATTAATATTTATACCATAACAGATTTTTCTCTACCCCCCCCCCACACACATAAATACTAATAAACGTTATTCAATAAATTGCATGTATTGGTTTCTATAAAAAGTAGAACTCGTCTTGCAAAATACACAATATCATAGAGCTACATTGATGAAAAATCCAAAAAGTTAGAACCACTGGAAAACAAAAGAAAAAACTATTTTCTGGCTCTTAAAGCTAAAATTTGTTATGTCACTAAGGGGTCAAAATGCACTTAAAGGGGCTGTCCCGCGCCGAAACGGTTTTTTTTTAAATTCAATAGACCCCCCGTTCGGCGCGAGACAAACCCAATGCATGTGTTAAAAAAAAACGTTTAGTACTTACCCGAATCCCTGCGCTGCGGTGACTTCTTCCTCACCTTACTAAGATGGCCGCCGGGATCTTCACCCATGATGCACTGCAGGTCTTCTCCCATGGTGCACCGTGGGCTCTGTGCGGTCCATTGCCGATTCCAGCCTCCTGATTGGCTGGAATCGGCACACGTGACGGGGCGGAGCTACGAGGACCAGCTCTCCGGCACGAGCGGCCCCATTCACCAGGGAGAAGACCGGACTGCACAAGCGCGTCTAATCGGGCTATTAGACGCTGAAATTAGACGGCACCATGGAGACGAGGACGCTAGCAACGGAGCAGGTAAGTGAATTACTTCTGTATGGCTCATATTTAATGCACGATGTACATTACAAAGTGCATTAATATGTCCATACAGAAGTGCTGAACCCCACTTGCTTTCGCGGGACAACCCCTTTAAGGCAACTGAGTTCTGCATCAAATATATTTACATGAGACATAAATTCAAAATCTTCAATAAAAAAGTTACATTTTCGGGAGGGGTTTTATAATTTTTGGGCGGATAATTTACATTTTAGAACAAGAATCATCTACATACAGAAATTTTAATTGTACTAGTCATAAAATTAGATACAGCATGGGGTCAGATATACAGCTACAAATCACATAGAGAGTTTATGTAGCAATATAGAAAGTTTATTGTGCAAATCTATTTCCTAGATCAAAATGAAGAACAATTAAGGAGAAAAGGGGAACTGAGAGATTTCGGTCAAAAGTGTGAACAGGGGAAGGTGGGAGATAAAACATTGCATAGAAGATATTCCTGTTTGACCAGCAGGTGGCAAGCAGCATTACATACAGACAGCAATAAAATCAGAGAAAACAGTGAGGAGCAAAGCATCTCTAGCATCATCTCATCCCTGCTGGCTGGAGCATTCATGTCTTGCTGTGCACTGCCCTTAATGTGTAGAAAAGTGCAGCAGAAATGGTGAGCATGTGTGTCTCTCCTTATGTTAGGTAGTGATTGCATGTATATACTTTAAGCACAATTTTTAATCTATCACCATGGTATACACTAAGATGAATTCTGTTATGTATCTATGCAGTAAGTTAGGCTCTGATGCTGTAGCCATACAGTAAGTCTGGTTCTTGTCTGATGACATGGTTGAAGGATTCCAACAGGTCTGGAAGGGTTTGGCAACCCCTCTACTCTAAGTAAGGGTCAAAATGTAGGTAGGTGCAAAATGTCAGTCTGGCCCACCGTACCCCCAAACAATTTTTCTTCTTGATCATCAGCCATGTTTCTTCTGTATCATCCTATAAGATCACAGGTCTCAAGACATATGTCTCCTATATGAAATAAATAGAAATTTAGTACATATCAGAGACAGAATAAGACAACTTTTATGACATGGCCGACAGCTCTACTTGCAGTATGGTGGTAGAGCTTTAAATAATGCAGTCCCCATATAATGCACTGAAAATGTTTACCGTGTTCACAAAAGATGCCTTCCTTGATTAGAACCATCAATTTTCTTTTTTCTTCTCTATTTGGGCCCAGGCCACCATGATGATTTCTTCCAGCTAGAACTTGTCTCTTTACACTGTGTTATCTGGTGTTACATAGGACTGCAGATAGCATCTACTACATTATCTGTACTCACAGAGGTGTCACTGTGTTATATATGAGGTTACATAGGACTGAAGGTCAGATCTACTACATTATCTGTGCTCAGAGAGTTATCACTGTGTGCTACATGTAGGGTTACATGAGATTACATTTAACATATATGTAATTTTTTCATGCATCATGGATCACAGGGGCAAACATGTATTCTAATTGTAAGGTCCTGAAGCTGTATAAAGAAAGAGACCAAGTACAGAGAAGTAGTGTGAAATGAGATACAAAATACAGAAACTGCCCACCTTGTAAGACATGAGCGGTATTGCTTATGGCCACATGACAACAGTGAAGTTATCTCATTTCCCAGTGAAATAAAAACCACATCTACTGATTAATGAAGGATATAGATGATGGGATGTATATCCAGTAACTCAGCAACCAGAAATTAGTACAATCTTACCTGAAGTGGAAAAGCCAGGAAGAATATAGGCTTTTCCAATAACAATAATCGGGGTGGCTTACTGTGCTGAGTTCCTTTCCTCTCCCATTAATAAATGGGTAGATAATGCCACCACATAGTCCTTAAGGGCTGTAACTGTTTGTCTTTATTTTTGTTTGGTGTGCCCCATGGGTTATATTTTAACGAATTATAATAAAATTACGTTTTAATAATTAATCTATACTGTGAAGGATCATGGATGGTCATGGATCAAAAAAAATAAAAACATAAAAGGTGGTAACACAGCCTTAGGCTTTGTTCACACTTCTGAAGATGCCTCCTTCACAGACTTCCATGAATGGCACACAGATGTACCTATTATTGTCAACAGGGTCCATTTAGCGGCATTAGTTTCCAACACTGGTCAAATCTGTCCTGACTAAGGATTCCACTTTCCACATAATGGAGCATGAAAAAAGAACCCCAAGAGCAAAAGTTATATATCACTCACATGTGGTGCAGGGTCGGGGAAGGACATATGATTTTGTGGTCTGATGGCAGCCTTGGTGTCAGGAATCAAACTGGAGACCGCCTGCATTGCAGTCAGTGGCTTTCACTGCTGAGCTATCCAGTTACCCTGCATGACTCCCAGCCTTGTTCCAGGATTCAAGTTATTTAGTTCCTGCCTCCTGGTCCTGACCCCACCTCTGCTCCTGATTGGGCTCATTATAAAAGCCTGACCCTGCCACTGCATCAGCACATGATTTTGCTGCTCCTCAGGATTGACTAATCAAGCTCCACTTCTGCCTGCTTCTTTGCTTTTGTGACAAGACCTCCTGATACTGACTTCTGGCTTTCCATCTGACTACATTACCTTCCTCATCCCTTGTACTGCAAAACCAAATCCCCTTATTTGGACTCTAGCCTACAGTACTAACCCTGGCCACTGCACAGTGTACAGAGCTGTGTGCTTCTTGCAACAAAACAGCTAGAAGTGGGTCAATCCCTTTAACCCCTTGAGTGGCAGGTTTTCTACCACCCTGTCGTGCCCACCAGGGCAGGTTTTTTAAAATGGTCTAATCATTGAATTTCAACTAGTTTTGCAGTTGCGTCTCAAGAGCCATAACTTTTTCATTTTTCCATTGACACGGCCATATGAGGGCTTGTTTTTTGCGGGACAAGTTGTGATTTTTTAAACAGGGGGGAGGAAAAAAAGAAATGGGGAAAAAAGAAAAAAAGGGGCCATGTCATTAAGGGGTTAAATAATGTATTAACTTCCTTCTCTGGGTCATTACGACGCATGGATACCACATGTGTGATTGTATTTTTGATTTTTTACAAAGTAAAGGGAGACAAGTGTTTTTTTTGTTTTTTTAATAATTTTTTTACTTTTTATTTTTTTAAATTTTTTTAAATTTTTTTTATTTTTTGTCCCTTTAGGGGACTTCCACAGGGACCCATCAGGACCCCTGATCACATTCCGGGGGTCCGATGATGACAGCCCTTTACATGCTGCAGTGACAACCCTTTACATGCTGCAGTCACATAGACTGCAGCATGTAAAGGGTTAACACAGCAGAGATCGGAGGTTTTCTCTGATCTCTGCTGTAAGAGCTGGTACATAGCTGTCTTCTGACAGCTAACAACCAGCTCTCCCTGCCACAGAGACCATCGGCTTGCTTCTGACAAGCCGATGGTCTCTATGGCAACCTGTAAACAAAGCAGGAGGTTGCCGACATGTCGGCAATATCTTCTGCTGTTTTTTCAAAGCCCTTGCACTGCTCTGTGTGGGTCTGTGCAGACAGAGCACACTGTCACAGCTTGTGGCATTGTGCTCTGCAGCTCCCATAGTGATACATAGCCCGGAAATCTTCCGGGCTATGTTGCTATGAGCAGTGGAGCTCGTCCCCGGAAATTTTCTGGGCGTGCCACTCAAGGGGGTTAATATGTAGACTGAGAAAGACTCCTAACGCATATATTAAACAGAGCCTATGATGGATGTCTAACAGTGGTACCTGTTAACCATAGACTTTAATGACATCCATTTAATGAATAGCGCATAAACTTTTTAATAAACAGATGTCATTATAGCTTGTGAGTGATGGATGCCACTGTTAGGCATTCATGTAATGCATCCATCTATATGGATGACATTCATTTAATGGATATGTCACCAAGCTGTGGAAAAGCACATGAAGTAAATTTTTAATGAATGCCTGCGATGGATGCCATACACTGGCATCCATAACTTAAAGGCTATTTTAAAGTATAAGCCTAATGTATTAACCAATTAGTACTATCTAAAGATGCCCCTTATATACGAAGTGTTAGCACCTACTTGCAGCGAGTACGATGAATACATATTTATGAGGGAAAATAGTTTAAATTAAAAATAATATTTTTTCCCTGTTAATGGTTATATTTTAAAAAGACTCTGTCAGCTACTTTGAGTCCTATGTAGAGATGAGCGAGCACCAAAATGCTCGGGTGCTCGTTACTCGAGACGAACTTTTCGCGATGCTCGAGGGTTCGTTTCGAATAACGAACCCCATTGAAGTCAATGGGCGACCCGAGCATTTTTGTATATCGCCGATGCTCGCTATGGTTTTCGTTTGTGAAAATCTGGGCAATTCAAGAAAGTGATGGGAACGACACAGCAACGGATAGGGCAGGCGAGGGGCTACCTGTTGGGCTGCATCTCAAGTTCCCAGGTCCCACTATTAAGCCACAATAGCGGCAAGAGTGGGCCCCCCCCCTCCCAACAACTTTTACTTCTGAAAAGCCCTCATTAGCAATGCATACCTTTGCTAAGCACCACACTATCTCCAACAAAGCACAATCACTGCCTGCATGACACTCCGCTGCCACTTCTCCTGGGTAACATGCTGCCCAATCCCCCCCACGACCCAGTGTCCACAGCGCACACCAAACTGTCCCTGCCCAGCCTTCAGCTGCCCTCATGCCACGCCACCCTCATGTCTTATTATAAGTGTGTCTGCCAGAGGAACCGCAGGCACACACTGCAGAGGGTTGGCACGGCTAGGTAGCGACCCTCTTTAAAAGGGGCAGGGCGATAGTCCACAATGCTGTACAGAAGCAATGAGAAATCCAATCCTGTGCCACCTCCATCTGGAGCTGAACACGTGGGCATAGCAATGGGGAACCTATGTGCCACACACTATTCATTCTGTCAAGGTGTCTGCATGCCCCAGTCAGACCGCGTTTTTTTATAAATAGTCACAGGCAGGTACAACTCCGCAATGGGAATTCCATGTGCACCCACAGGATGGGTGGCTCCCTGGAACCCACCGGCTGTACATAAATGTATCCTATTGCAGTGCCCTGGACAGCAGAGCTAACGTCAGATTAAATGCAGGTGGGCTTCGGCCCACACTGCATGCCCCAACCGGACCAGGGTTTTTAATTCATAGACACAGGCAGGTACAACTCCCTATTGTGAAGTCCCTGTGGACCGACAGCATGGGTGGGCGCCAGGAAGCCACCGGCGGTACATAAATATATCCCATTGCAGTGCCCATCACAGCTGAGGTGAAAGTTTCAACGCTTTAATGAGCATTGAAACGTCTAAAAATTGTTTAGAAAAATTATATGACTGAGGCTTGTGGGCCTAAGAAAAATTGCCCGTTCGGCGTGATTATGTGAGGTTTCAGGAAGAGGAGCAGGAGGGGGAGGAATATTATACACAGATTGATGAAGCAAAAAGGTCCCCGTTTTTGATGGGGATAGAGAACGATGCTTCCATGCGCGGGTGCAGCCTACGTATTGCTTAGGTATCGCTGCTGTCCGCTGGTGGAGAAGAGAAGTCTGGGGAAATCCAGGCTTTGTTCATCTTGATGAGTGTTAGCCTGTCGGCACTGTCGGTTGACAGGCGGGTACGCTTATCTGTGATGATTCCCCCAGCCGTACTAAACACCCTCTCTGACAAGACGCTAGCCGCAGGACAAGCAAGCACCTCCAGGGCATACAGCGCGAGTTCAGGCCACGTGTCCAGCTTCGACACCCAGTAGTTGTAGGGGGCAGAGGCGTCACGGAGGACGGTCGTGCGATCGGCTACGTACTCCCTCACCATCCTTTTACAGTGCTCCCGCCGACTCAGCCGTGACTGGGGAGCGGTGACACTGTCTTGCTGGGGAGCCATAAAGCTGTCAAGGGCCTTAGAGAGTGTTGCCCTGCCTGTGCTGTACATGCTGCCTGATCTCCGCGCCTCCCCTGCTACCTGACCCTCGGAACTGCGCCTTCGGCCACTAGCGCTGTCGTATGGGAATTTCACCATCAGTTTGTCCGCCAGGGTCCTGTGGTATAGCAACACTCTCGAACCCCTTTCCTCTTCGGGTATGAGAGTGGAAAGGTTCTCCTTATACCGTGGGTCAAACAGTGTGTACACCCAGTAATCCGTAGTGGCCAGAATGCGTGTAACGCGAGGGTCACGAGAAAGGCATCCTAACATGAAGTCAGCCATGTGTGCCAGGGTACCTGTACGCAACACATGGCTGTCCTCACTAGGAAGATCACTTTCAGGATCCTCCTCCTCCTCAGGCCATACACGCTGAAAGGATGACAGACAAGCAGCATGTGTACCCTCAGCAGTGGGCCAAGCTGTCTCTTCCCCCTCCTCCTCATCTTCCTCCTCCTCCTCACCGCGCTGAGATATAGACAGGAGGGTGCTCTGACTATCCAGCGACATACTGTCTTCCCCCGACTCTGTTTCCGAGCGCAAAGCGTCTGCCTTTATGCTTTACAGGGAACTTCTCAAGAGGCATAGCAGAGGAATGGTGACGCTAATGATTGCAGCATCGCCGCTCACCACCTGGGTAGACTCCTCAAACTTATCAAGGACCTGGCAGATGTCTGCCAACCAGGCCCACTCTTCTGAAAAGAATTGAGGAGGCTGACTCCCACTGCGCCGCCCATGTTGGAGTTGGTATTCCACTATAGCTCTATGCTGCTCATAGAGCCTGGCCAACATGTGCAGCATAGAGTTCCACCGTGTGGGCACGTCGCACAGCAGTCGGTGCACTGGCAGATTAAACCGATGTTGCAGGGTGCGCAGGGTGGCAGCGTCCGTGTGGGACTTGCGGAAATGTGCGCAGAGCCGGCGCACCTTTCCGAGCAGGTCTGACAAGCGTGGGTAGCTTTTCAGAAAGCGCTGAACCACCAAATTAAAGACGTGGGCCAGGCATGGCACGTGCGTGAGGCTGCCGAGCTGCAGAGCCGCCACCAGGTTACGGCCGTTGTCACACATGACCATGCCCGGTTGGAGGCTCAGTGGCGCAAGCCAGCGGTCGTTCTGCTCTGTCAGACCCTGCAGCAGTTCGTGGGCCGTGTGCCTCTTATCTCCTAAGCTGAGTAGTTTCAGCACGGCCTGCTGCCGCTTGCCCACCGCTGTGCTGCCACGCCGCGCGACACCGACTGCTGGCGACGTGCTGCTGCTGACACATCTTGATTGCGAGACAGAGGTTGCGTTGGAGGAGGAGGAGGAGGGTGCTTTAGTGGAGGAAGCATACACCGCCGCAGATACCACCACCGAGCTGGGGCCCGCAATTCTGGGGGTGGGTAGGACGTGAGCGGTCCCAGGCTCTGACTCTGTCCCAGCCTCCACTAAATTCACCCAATGTGCCATCAGGGAGATATAGTGGCCCTACCCGCCTGTGCTTGTCCACGTGTCCGTTGTTAAGTGGACCTTGGCAGTAACCGCGTTGGTGAGGGCCGTACAATGTTGCGGGAGACGTGGTCGTGCAGGGCTGGGACGGCACATCGGGAAAAGTAGTGGCGACTGGGAACTGAGTAGCGCGGGGCCGCCGCCGCCATCATACTTTTGAAGGACTCCGTTTCCACAACCCTATACGGCAGCATCTCCAGGCTGATCAATTTGGCTATGTGCACGTTTAACGCTTGAGCGTGCGGGTGCGTGGCGGCGTACTTGCGCTTGCGCACAAACACTTGCGCTAGCGACGGCTGGACGCTGCGCTGACAGACATTGCTGGATGGGGCCGAGGACAGCGGAGGTGAGGGTGTGGGTGCAGGCCAGGAGACGGTAGTGCCTGTGTCCTCAGAGCAGGGTTGGATCTCAGTGGCAGGTTGGGGCACAGAGGGAGAGGCAGTGGTGCAAACCGGAGGCGGTGAACGACCTTCGTCCCACCTTGTGGGGTGCTTGGCCATCATATGTCTGCGCATGCTGGTGGTGGTGAGGCTGGTGGTGGTGGCTCCCCGGCTGATCTTGGCGCGACAAAGGTTGCACATCACTGTTCGTCAGTCGTCTGCACTCTCAGTGAAAAACTGCCAGACCTTTGAGCATCTCAGCCTCTGCAGGGTGGCATGGCGTGAGGGGGCGCTTTGGGAAACAGTTGGTGGATTACTCGGTCTGGCCCTGCCTCTACCCCTGGACACCGCACTGCCTCTTGCAACCTGCCCTGCTGCTGCCCTTGCCTCCCCCTCTGAAGACCTGTCCTCAGTAGGCGTAGCAAACCAGGTGGGGTCAATCACCTCATTGTCCTGCTGCTCTTCCTCTGAATCCTCTGTGCGCTCCTCCCTCGGACTTACTGCCCTTACTACTACCTCTCTGATAGACAACTGTGTCTCATCGTCATCGTCCTCCTCACCCAGTGAAAGCTCTTGAGACAGTTGCCGGAAGTCCCCAGCCTCATCCCCCGGACCCCGGGAACTTTCCTATGGTTGGGCATCAGTCACGATAAACTCCTCTGGTGGGAGAGGAACCACTGCTGCCCAATCTGAGCAGGGGCCCGAGAACAGTTCCTGGGAGTCTGCCCGCTCCTCAGAATGTCTCATTTTCATGGAGTGAGGAGGCTGGGAGGAAGGAGGAGCAGCAGCCAGAGGATTCTGAGTTGCAGCAGTGGACGGCGCAGAACTGTGGGTGGACGATCGATTGCTGGAAGCACTTTCTGCCATCCACGACAGGACCTGCTCACACTGCTCATTTTCTAATAAAGGTCTACCGCGTGGACCCATTAATTGTGCGATGAATGTGGGGACGCCAGAAACGTGCCTCTCTCCTAATCCCGCAGCAGTCGGCTGCGATACACCTGGATCAGGAGCTCGGCCTGTGCCCACACCCTGACTTGGGCCTCCGCGTCCTCGGCCACGTCCACGTCCTCTAGGCCTACCCCTACCCCTCAGCATGCTGTATTACCAGTAATGCAGAAACAGAACGCTGTAATTAAATGTGCCGCTTATTGACCTGTGGTTGGAGGCTGACTTTGCTTACGGAACGCCAGAAAATAATTTGGCGCAAGCCTGCTGTAAGACTTAGCTGGCTGCGTATGATTTTGTAGAACTACTACACCCAGCACAGACAGACCCAGAACACTGAGCACAGTCACAGGCAGGCCAAATAGATTTTTTGCCCCAAATTTTTTAGCAAAGGCCCACTGCCTATATTCAATCAATAATATGTCTTCTGTCCCTGCCTAAGCACTTCTGTCCCTGGAGTATGTCACAGAACTGCAGAGTGTTGCACTGTGAACTGCAACACAGCGGTGATTTCAGAGCCCAGACAGAGCCAGGAAATAATTTGGCGCAAGCCTGCTGTAACACTTAGCTGGCTGCGTATGATTTTGTAGAACTACTACACCCAGCACAGACAGACCCAGAACACTGAGCACAGAGACAGGCAGGCCAAATAGATTTTTTGCCCCAAATTTTTTTGCAAAGGCCCACTGCCTATATTCAATCAATAATATGTCTTCTGTCCCTGCCTAAGCACTTCTGGCCCTGGAGTATTACTGCAGGGCGCAATGCTCTGCACGGCCGATATACAAAAAAAAAAAAAGTGCAACACTGCAAAAAGCAGCCTCCACAGTACTGCACACAGTTAGATGTGGCCCTAAGAAGGACCGTTGGGGTTCTTGAAGCCTAAAATACTCCTAACGCTCTCCCTATAGCAGCTCCGGCACCAGCAGCACTGTGCTTGATCTATGTCAGAATGCATCTATGGCGAGCCGCGGGAGGGGCCGATTTATATACTCGGGTGACACCTGATCTCGCCAGCCACTCACTGCAGGGGGGTGGTATAGGGTTTGAACGTCGCAGGGGGAAGTTGTAATGCCTTCCCTGTCTTTCAATTGGCCAGAAAAGTGCGCTAACATCTCAGAGATGAAAGTGAAAGTAACCCGAACACTGCGTGGTACTCGTTACGAGTAACGAGCATCTCGAACACGCTAAAACTCGAACGAGTATCAAGCTCGGACGAGTACGTTCGCTCATCTCTAGTCCTATGAACTAAGCTTATGCGCTCAAAATCGGTGATTCACTGAGTCTGGGGGTGTAAGTTTCATACTAACCTTCCCATCATTCCCTAGGTATCAGTGTTTGAGAGGTGCACTAAGTAGTCCTCTCATTCTACACTTAGAATGGTAGGACTACGTAGCACGTCACTCACTGCATTGCAACAGTGACACCAGAGTAATGCTGGAGAAGGTAAGAAAAAACACATCACCGGACTTAGTGGGTCAGCTACTTCAAGCCCATTAGCTTGGATTAGAGAGCTCAAAGTAGCTGACTGATGCCCTTCAATCATTTTTGTTCTTTTCTCTGTTTTCATTCAACTTAGCTCATTTGCTCTTTTTACCCAATAGTTTTAGAGCTCTAATTTCACAGTATTTCCTCTCTAATGATATCATCTCTAAGCACAAGGCATCTACCGTTTAAATGGTTCTCAAGAAAAATGATGGGAAAGTTGATGGAAATGCGCATAGCACTCATTGACACTTTATATTACATTGCACTGCAATTACCGTAAATTCCAGTAAGCAGAGTTCGTGGACCATGACTACAGATACTACACTGTCTGATTTATATCCAGAGAATACACTGAACTATCATAGAACGGTATTAATACACATAGCACATCTGTGAATGCAACAAATTAAAGGGGTTGTCCCGCGCCGAAACGGGGTTTTTTTTTTTTTTAACCCCCCCCCCCCCCCCCCCCGTTCGGCGCGAGACAACCCCGATGCAGGGGTTAAAAAAAACAAACGGAGAGTGCTTACCTGAATCCCGGCGGTCCGGCGTCTTCATACTTACCTGCTGAAGATGGCCGCCGGGGTCTGCTCCCTCCATGGACCGCAGCTCTTCTGTGCGGTCCATTGCCGATTCCAGCCTCCTGATTGGCTGGAATCGGCACGTGACGGGGCGGAGCTACACGGAGCCGGCATTCTGCACGAGCGGCTCCATTGAAGAGAGCAGAAGACCCGGACTGCGCAAGCGCGGCTAATTTGGCCATCGGAGGGCGAAAATTAGTCGGCTCCATGGGAACGAGGACGCTAGCAACGGAGCAGGTAAGTAAAAAACTTTTTATAACTTCTGTATGGCTCATAATTAATGCACAATGTACATTACAAAGTGCATTAATATGGCCATACAGAAGTGTATAGACCCACTTGCTGCCGCCGGACAACCCCTTTAATGTAAACTATAAAATTACTTAAATCTGCGACAATTTTTTGGATCTGTTTGCTTCCATTAGCGGATTGTTCCACCATTAAATATCTTAATTGTTGTATAGATCATAAAGAATGAACAATGCCTACCACTTACATGGTCTTCCATTTACATAGCAATGCATATGTCCCCCTAATGAGCTGAGTGAATTTGCAAATCTGTCTAATATTTGAATGTAGCCTTTACTAATAACTTCATAAATGCTGTATTACCTTGGCTTAAACATTGACCACTGAGTACATGATTTTAGAAAGTAATTATTAAAGACTGTGGGACATACTGTACATAGTTGGACTGGCGTTTCATAAAGAGTGCTTCAGCGTTCCTGTGACAATTTATTAAGAAGTGCAAGCATCTCTGTAGGCCTACGTTGGTTTCTTTTATTAGTTATGCACATTTCTGGCATACATTATTGTAAATGCAAGAGGGTATGTGGCTATGAAAAAGTGCTGGGGCCTGGAATAAACCCACCAAATTTTGGTGCAATTGTAACTTTTGTACACCTGAAAAACTACAGCAAAACTAACTTAAAAATGACTGTGCATGATAAATCCCCCCATTGTGTTCTGTTGTGTGGGTTGGCATAAAGCCAGCCTGATCTTTTCCTTTCATGACTAGTATACCACTTTTTAAAGGGGGAGTTATAGTTTATCAGTAAAAACACTTCTGCATAAAGTAAAATAACAAATAGTGATATATTCACTTCTCCCTGCTCCCACTGTGTCCCGTGTCATTGCTCGGTCCTCCGCATCTATGTTTGCTGACAGGCAACAATCCTGCCTGGTTTATGGGACATCACTGGTGATGCATGCGAGCACTAAGCTCTGTTATTGGTTGCAGAGCCTGTGGTATCTCATAAATAGGCTGGGACAGCTTGTAAATCTGATGTGAGAAGGGAGGGTCAGAGCAGTGCTGCCTAACAGCGGGATCGGGGAGAGTTGAGTATATCACTATTTGTTATTTTACTTCATGCAAAAGGGCTTTTACCTATAAACTATAACTCAGATAATCCCTTTAACATGTTTGACAATGTTTTAGCAGGGACTTTAGTATCAACATTTAATAGAAGTATGGGTCCCTAGTAGAGATGAGCGAGCGTACTCGGAAAAGCACTACTCGCTCGAGTAATGTGCTTTATCCGAGTATCGCTGTGCTCGTCCCTGAAGATTCGGGTGCCGCTGCGGCTGACAGGTGAGTCGCAGCGGGGAGCAGGGGAGAGCGGGCGGGAGAGAGGGAGAGAAAGATCTTACCTCTGTTCCTCCCCGCTCTCCCCTGCAGCTCCCCGCTCCGTGCCGGCACCCGAATCTTCAGACTCGAGCACAGCGATGCTCGAATAAAGCAAATTACTCGAGCGAGTAGTGCTTTTCCGAGTACGCTCGCTCATCTCTAGTCCCTAGTGTAATCCTTCTCAGGTTTAGAAACTGACATCACTGAATTTCCTACCAGCGAACAGATTTTAGGAAGTATGTTCTAATGCAACATATCAGGTTGGAAATAACTATCTCATCCTGTATTTCTGAACCGTTTTCTCTTTTTTTGTTTGTTTGTTTGTACTTTCCTTTTTCTGGAATTGTTCAGTTAATAGACGGGAAATGGAGAATATTCTAATTAATGTGCTACAGTTAAAGGAATGTATATTCTGAATGAAAATTTGAAAATGATAAATAAAGAATTAAAAAAGAAAAAAAGGAAACTTACATTATATCTGTTTCCTACATAGAGGCAAGGAGTTCTCCCTTCTTCATGCCTCATGATGTACCTGTGAGAGCTGAGGGAGCAGTACAGACTCATATGTCTGATGTATTTCCACTGGGAGTCCATCTGTCCCAGGGGCCTCAGAGTCATTCTTGCTACTTCATGTATTTCTGCCAGAGGTAATGGAGCATCTATATTTTATGACTATCTTGTGAAAGAATTGCAACCTCAATTCTAAAAAAGTTGGAACACTGCGTAAAATGTAAATAAATGTCAATAAAAAAAGAATGCAATGATTTGGAAATCTCATATAACCATGTTTTATGCACAATAGAACATAGAACACATATCAGAAGGGGAAAGGTAGAAAATGTTCCATTTCATTTTAGAAAATTAACTCATTTAGAAACTGATGGAAGCAACACATCTCAAAAAAGTTGGGGCAGGGCCATGTCTACCATTGTGTAGCAACCACTCTACTTTTTACAACAGTCTGTAAATGTCTGGGAAGTGGGGAGACCAATTGCTGGAGTTTTTGGAGAGGAATGTTGTCCCATTCTTGTCTGATGTAGGATTCTAGTGTTATGTCCACCCGGCGCACTAAGGCACCATGCCTCAGTACAGTTGCAAGATTGTGTCCATTTAAAACCACAAACACACTATAGTGTTGCATAGACCAATTGCACCTCTCCCGGCCAAGATGGAAGGACTCATGTCCCTTATTAACCAGGGAACATGGCGCACCCTTGCCTAAAAGGGGGGTGATTGTCCCGATAAGGACGGCCCCACTGTCTTCATCTGGGACCTAGCTATGCATTATCAGGAACCTGGAGAAGTGCACAAAGCACACATAGGACATGACACTGTTCACCTACACACTGAACACAGAACACGACAGTTCACCACTCATGTCTGGCAACCTGCACATACAGAACATGTCGCTGTTCACACCAACACACAAGGTTACACATACCACATGGAACAGGACTGCAACATAGAACACATATCTGGCTGCCTGCACAAACATACCAACTATGTCACTGTTCACACCAACACACAATGTTATGCAAACTACATAGAACAGGACTGCACATAAAGCACATGTCTGGCCACTTGCACAGACATACCACACATATCACTGTTTACACCTACATAGCAGTTTATGCATATAACCCCACCCAGAGTTCACATGCATAAAGATGGTAAACCATAGCTAGTCCAAGTGTCCTCACACCAGGAGAATAGAAAGTCAACCACCGTTCTGATATTGGGAACAATGTCAGGCATCACCAATCTGACACACACATAGGACATCAGACATCTGGAAACTGCACCTACCCGGGGATAGGGAGAAACCTGTGGGCCGCCTGTACCTGTGTTGTCACCGTACCATGCACTACACAATGCATGCACCACAGAACGCAAGGAGGGGAGGGACAGCAGGTGCACAGACTGTCTTCAGGGAAGAAGAGAGATTCTTCAGACATGCATGCAACCAGCAGCTCTGAGTGGGATTAACCATGATATATAAAGCACTAAAAGGACCAGCAATCTGTCACCAGAGTTTACTCGTATTTATCTGCTGCAGACTAGGGGGATTGGCTGGTGGAGAATACCACACCCAGCCAACTCAATTAACCCCTACCTATGAAGGTGTGTACAAGGAAACCTGTAGAACCACAGGTCCCAGATGCACAACCTTAACATCTAGCTTCTCAAAAGTCCTGGATCTTCTTGCCAGATTTTTCATTTTATAATGCGCTAAATGTTTCCTATTGGTGAAAGGTCTGGACTGCAGGTGGCCGGTTCATCACCCGGACTCTTCTGCTGAGCCATGCTGTTGTGATGGATGGGGTATGTGGTTCAACAATGTTTTGCTGAAATATGTAAGGCCTTCCCTGAAAGAGATGACGTCTGGATAGGAGCATATGTTGTTCTAAAATCTCTATATACTGCTCAGCACTGATAGTGTCTTTCAAGCTGTGTAAGCTGCCCATGCCATAAGCACTACCGCAACCCTGTACTATCAGAGATGCAGCCTTTTGAACTGTGCGCTGATAACAAGCTGGGTGGTCCCTCTTCTCTTGAGTCCTCAGGAGCCGGCATCCAGGGTTTCCAAAAAGAATTTCAAATTTTAATTCATCTGACCACAGAACAGTTTTCCATTTTGCTTCAGATAATTATAAATGAGCTTTGGTCCAGAGAAGATGCCGTCATTTCTAGATTTTGTTAATAAATGGCTTCTTCTTTGCATGATATAGCTTTAATTTGCATTTCTGAATTGCACAGCAAATTGTGTTAGCAGACAAGGATATTTGGAAGTATTCCTGATCCCATGCAGTAATTTGCATTACTGAATCATGCCTGTTTTTAGTGCAATAGATCTCAAGCTTCCAATATTGACCATCGGCCTTGTTCTTTGAGTACATGAACTTCTCCAGAGTCTTTAGATAATATTATATACTCTAGATGGTGGGAAATTCAAAGTCTTTGCAATTTTAAGTTGAGGAACATTTTTTTGACATTCTTCTACAATATTTAGATGTAGTTTTTCACAGATTGGTGAACCTCTGCCTTTGCATCTGAGAGACTCTGCTTCTCTAACATGCTCTTCCTATACACAGTCATGTGACTTAATTGAAAATTGAACCTCCATCTATGTTTCATTACTACCACTTAATTTTCCAGCCTTTTGTTACTCCTGTCCCAACTTTTGTGAAATGTGTTATTGCCATCATTTTCTAAAATAGTTATTTTTTTTAATGAAATTGAAAAATCTATCCCTTGCAACTTCTGATATGTGTTCTATATTCTATTGTGGATAAAATATGGTTATATGAGATTTCCAATTCACTGCATTCTTTTTTTCTTTTCATTTTTTTACTTTTTTCTCAGTGTCCCAACATTTTTGGAATTTGGGTTGTCAAAGATCTAAACCTTTACGATATCTCTGGTTGTCACTATGTGTATTACTTCTACTAGTCTTGTGCAAGCACTTACATTATTTCTAGAGATGAGCGAGCACCAAAATGCTCGGGTGCTCGTTACTCGAGTCGAACTTTTCGCGATGCTCAAGGGTTCGTTTCGAGTAACGAACCCCATTGAAGTTAATGGGCGACTCGAGCATTTTTGTATATCGCCGATGCTCGCTAAGGTTTTCATTTGCGAAAATCTGGGAAATTCAAGAAAGTGATGGGAACGACACAGAAACGGATAGGGCAGGCGAGGGGCTACATGTTGGGCTGCATCTCAAGTTCCCAGGTCCCACTATTCAGCCACAATAGCGGCAAGAGTGGCCCCCCCACAACAATTTTTAGTTCTGAGAAACCCTCATTAGCAAGGCATACCTTAGCTAAGCACCACACTACCTCCAACAAAGCACAATCACTGCCTGCATGACACTCCACTGCCACTTCTCCTGGGTTACATGCTGCCCAAACCCCCCGCACGACCCAGTGTCCACAGCGCACACCAAAGTGTCCCTGCGCAGCCTTCAGCTGCCCTCATGCCACATGCTGGCCTCATAGCCACACCACCCTCATGTCTATTTATAAGTGCGTCTGCCATGAGGAGGAACCGCAGGCACACACTGCAGAGGGTTGGCAGGGCCAGGCAGCAACCCTCTTTAAAAGGGGCAGGGCGATAGCCCACAATGCTGTACAGAAGCAATGAGAAATCCAATTCTGTGCCACCTCCATCAGGAGCTGCACACGTGGGCGTAGCAATGGGGAACCCATGTGCCACACACTATTCATTCTGTCAAGGTGTCGCATAGCTCAATCCACACTGCAAGGGGAAAGCCGTCTGCGCTCTGCCCCCTACCCAAGTCAGTCAGTGTCTTTGTGCCAGACAGGTCAAACACCACGATGGGAGCTAAGTTTGCACCAACAGCATAGGTGGGTCCTAGGAAACCCAAGACATGAACCAAAAATTGATCTGACTGGCCAAACATGGCACCGCCGCCACGACATAGGCCTTGGCCCCCCGCTTCAGCAATCCTAGGCAGGAAGCGGACTTTCACTGCACCCAGGACATAGGCCTCTGCACAAACCCTCAGCAATCGCGGGCCTACAGCGGACTCCAATGCTAGTGTAGCTGTGCACGTCTCATTAGCACTGTATTGCTCCTGTAGTTTGTCCCAATGCAGTGCCCCGGAAAGTAGAGCTAACGTCAGATTAAATACAGGTGGGCTTTGGCCCACACTGCATGCCCCAGTCAGACCGAGGTTTTTTATAAATAGTCACAGGCAGGTACAACTCCGCAATGGGAATTCCGTGTGCACCGACAGCATGGGTGGCTCCCTGGAACCCACCGGCAGTACATAAATATATCCCATTGCAGTGCCCAGCACAGATGAGGTAACGTAGGGTTTAATGCAGGTGGGCTTCGGCCAACACTGCATGCCCCAGTCAGACTTGGGTTCTTTATAAGTAGACACATGCAGTTACAACTCCGTGTGGACCGACAGCATAGGTGGGTCCCAGGAAGCCACCGACGGTACATAAATGTATCCCATTGCAGTGCCCTGGACAGCAAAGCTAACGTCCAATTAAATGCAGGTGGGCTTCGGCCCACACTGCATGCCCCAGTCAGACCGGGGTTTTTTATAAATAGACACAGGCAGGTACAACTCCCTATTGTGAAGTCCGTGTGGACCGACAGCATGGGTGGCTCCCTGGAACTCACCGGCAGTACATATATAAATCCCATTGCAGTGCCCAGCACAGCTGACGTAACGTCAGGTTTAATGCAGGTGGGCTTCGGCCCACACTGCATGCCCCAGTCAGACTGGGGTGCTTTATAGGTTAACACATGCAGTTACAACTCCGTGTGAACCGACAGCATGGGTGGCTCCCTGGAACCCACCGGCGGTACGTAAATAAATCCCATTGCAGTGCCCAGCACCGCTGAGGTAACGTCAGGTTTAATACAGGTGGGCTTTGGCCCACACTGCATGCCCCAGTCAGACTGGGGTGCTTTATAGGTTGACACATGCAGTTACAACTCCGTGTGGACTGACAGCATAGGTGGGTCCCAGGAAGCCACCGGCGGTACATAAATATATCCCATTGCATTGCCCAGCACAGCTGAGGTAACGTCAGATTAAATGCAGGTGGGCTTTGGCCCACACTGCATGCCCCAGTCAGACTGGGGTTTTTTATAAGTAGACACAGGCAGGTACAACTCCCTATTGTGAAGTCCGTGTGGACCCACAGCATGGGTGGGTCCCAGGAAGCCACCGGCGGTACATAAATATATCCCATTGCATTGCTCAGCACAGCTGAGGTAACGTCCAATTAAATGCAGGTGGTCGTCGGCCCACATTGCATGCCCCAGTCTGACTGGGGTTTTTAATACATAGACACTGGCAGGTACAAATCCCTAATGTGAAGTCCCTGTGGAGCCACAGCATGGGTGGCTCCCTGGAACCCATCGGCGGTACATAAATGTATCCAATTGCAGTGCCCTGCTCAGCAGAGCTAACGTCACATACAATACAGGTGTGCTTCGGCCCACAGTGTATGCCCCAGTCAGACTGGTAATATGTACCTTAACAGTAACCGCGTTGGTGGGAATATGGTGGCGACTGCAGACCTAGTAGCGCGGTTTTATTTAGTTGGTTTTCGGAATGTGGCCAGGATTAAGTGGGCCGTGGCGGGGGGATGGTGGGGGGGCTCTCTTGTGTCAGTAAAGGTGAAATTCTTGGACTGCCACTAGACGGACCAATGCAAAGGTATTTGGCAAGAATGTTTTCATTGTTGGAGGAGGAGGGGGATGTTTTTGAGGCACTACGTGTCCTCTCCACGTGTCCGTGGTTATATGCACCTTAACAGTAACCGCATTGGTGGGAAATGGCCTCGCCACCATCATGTCTTTGGGAAGCCTCTGTTTCCACACCCCAGTGACATAGCATTAGCAGCGGTATAGGCAGAGCCCAGAATTAGAAACATTTCAGCAGTAGCATTAGGGACAGGCCCCAGTAACATATCACTAGCAGCATTATAGGGGGAGCACAGTATTAGTTCCATTTCAGTAGAAGTAGCAGTCCAGACAGGCCCCAGTAACAATTCCGAAGCAGCAGTATAGGGGGAGCACAGTCTTAGTTCCATTTCAGTAATAGTAGCAGTCAAGACAGGCCCCAGTAACAATTCCGAAGCAGCAGTATAGGGGCAGCACAGTATTAGTTCCATTTCAGTAGTAGTAGCAGTCAAGACAGGCCACAGTAACATTCCCGTTGCAGCAGTTTAGGGAGATAACAGTCTCTTTCACATTTCAGTAGTTGCAGTATAGACAAGGCCCCAGTTACATTTATGTAGCAAAAGTGTGGGCCAACCCCACACACCTTGCTGTAGCATGAGTGCAGGCGAAGCCCATAAAAATTACTTGGATTACACTGTAGGCGAGGGCCCAAAAAAATTGGTGTACCAACAGTACTAATGTACCTCAGAAAAATTGCCCATGCCCAACCAAGAGGGCAGGTGAAACCCATTAATCGCTTTGGTTAATGTGGCTTAATTTGTAACTAGGCCTGGAGACAGCCCAGTTAAAATAAAAATTGGTTCAGGTGCAAGTTTCAACGCTTTAATGAGAATTGAAACGTATAAACATTGTTTACAAAAGTCATGACTGAGCCTTGTGGGCCTAAGAAAAATTGCTCGTTCAGCGTGATTACGTGAGGTTTCAGGAGGAGGAGCAGGAGGAGGAGGATGAATATAATACATAGATTGATGAAGCTAAAAGGTCCCCGTTTTTTATGGTGATAGAGAACGATGCTTCCATCCGCGGGTGCAGCCTACGTATTGTTTAGGTACCGCTGCTGTCCGCTGGTGGAGAAGAGAAGTCTGGGGAAATCCAGGCTTTGTTCATCTTTATTAGTGTAAGCCTGTCGGCACTGTCAGTTGACAGGCGGGTACACTTATCCGTGATGATTCCCCCAGCCGCACTAAACACCCTCTCTGACAAGATGCTAGCCGCAGGGCAAGCAAGCACCTCCGGGGCATACAGCGCGCGTTCAGGCCACGTGTCCAGCTTCGACACCCAGTAGTTGTAGGGAGCAGAGGCATCACGGAGGACGGTCGTGCTATCGGCTACGTACTCCCTCACCATCCTTTTACAGTGCTCCCGTCGACTCAGCCTTGACATGGGAGTGGTGACACAGTCTTGCTGGGGAGCCATAAAGCTGGCAAAGGCCTTGGAGAGTGTTCCCCTGCCTGCGCTGTACATGCTGCCTGATCTCCGCACCTCCCCTGCTACCTGGCCCTCGGAACTGCGCCTTCTGCCACTATCGCTGTCGGATGGGAATTTTACCATCAGTTTGCCTGCCAGGGTCCTGTGGTATAGCATCACTCTCGAACCCCTTTCCTCTTCGGGTATGAGAGTGGAAAGGTTCTCCTTATACCGTGGGTCGAGCAGTGTGTACACCCAGTAATCCGTAGTGGCCAGAGTGCGTGTAACGCGAGGGTCACGAGAAAGGCATCCTAACATGAAGTCCGCCATGTGTGCCAGGGTACCTGTACGCAACACATGGCTGTCTTCACTAGGAAGATCACTTTCAGGATCCTCCTCCTCCTCCTCGTCCTCCTCCACAGGCCATACACACTGAAAGGATGACAGGAAAGCATCATTGGTACTCTCAGAAGTGGGCCAAGCTGTCTCTTCCCCTCCTCCTCATGCTCCTCCCCCTCCTCCTCCTCCTCCTCCTCAACGCGCTGAGGACTTGCGGAAATGTGCGCTGAGACGGCGGACCTTTTCAAGCAGGTCTGACAAGCGTGGGTAGCTTTTCAGAAACCGCTGAACGACCAAATTAAAGACGTGGGCCAGGCATGGCACGTGCGTAAGGTTGCCGAGCTGCAGAGCCGCCACCAGGTTACGGCCGTTGTCACACACGACCATGCCCGGTTGGAGGCTCAGCGGCGAAAGCCAGCGGTCGGTCTGCTCTGTCAGACCCTGCAGCAGTTCGTGGGCCGTGTGTCTCTTCTCTCCTAAGCTGAGTAGTTTCAGCACGGCCTGCTGGTGCTTGCCCACCGCTGTGCTGCCACCCCGCGTGAGACCGACTGCTGGCGACGTGCTGCTGCTGACACATCTTGATTGCGAGACAGAGGTTGCGTAGGAGCAGGAGGAGGGTGGTTTAGTGGAGGAAGCATATACCGCCGCAGATACCACCACCGAGCTGGGGACCACAATTCTGGGGGTGGGTAGGACGTGAGCGGTCCCAGGCTCTGACTCGGTCCCAGTCTCCACTAAATTCACCCAATGTGCCGTCAGGGAGATATAGTGGCCATGCCCGCCTGAGCTTGTCCACGTGTCCATTGTTAAGTGGACCTTGGCAGTAACCGCATTGGTGAGGGCGCGTACAATGTTGCGGGAGACGTGGTCGTGCAGGGCTGGGACGGCACATCGGGAAAAGTAGTGGCGACTGGGAACCGAGTAGCGCGGGGCCGCCGCCGCCATCATGTTTTTGAAAGCCTCCGTTTCCACAAGCCTATACGGCAGCATCTCCAGGCTGATCAATTTGGCTATGTGCACGTTTAATGCTTGAGCGTGTGGGTGCGTGGCGGCGTACTTGCGCTTGCGCTCAAACAGTTGCGCTAGCGACAGCTGGACGCTGCGCTGAGACACATTGCTGGATGGGGCCGAGGACAGCGGAGGTGAGCGTGTGGGTGCAGGCCGGGAGACGGTTGTGCCTGTGTCCTGAGAGGGGGGTTGGATCTCAGTGGCAGGTTGGGGCACAGGGGGAGAGGCAGTGGTGCAAACCGGAAGCAGTGAACGGCCTTCGTCCCACCTTGTGGGGTGCTTGGCCATCATATGCCTGTGCATGCTGGTGGTGGTGAGGCTGGTGGTGGTGGCTCCCCGGCTGATCTTGGCGCGACAAACCTTGCACACCACAGTTCGTCGGTCGTCTGCACTCTCAGTGAAAAACTGCCAGACCTTTGAGCACCTCGGCCTCTGCAGGGTGGCATGGCGCGAGGGGGCGCTTTGGGAAACAGTTGGTGGATTATTCGGTCTGGCCCTGCCTCTACCCCTGGCCACCGCACTGCCTCTTCCAACCTGCCCTGCTGCTGCACTTGCCTCCCCCTCTGAAGACCTGTCCTCAGTAGGCTTAGCAAACCAGATGGGGTCAGTCACCTCATCGTCCAGCTGCTCTTCCTCCGAATCCTCTTCCTCCCTCTGACTTACTGCCCTTACTACTACCTCACTGGTAGACAACTGTGTCTCATCGTCATCGTCCTCCTCACCCACTGAAAGCTCTTGAGACAGTTGCCGGAAGTCCCCAGCCTCATCCCCTGGATCCCGGGAACTTTACAAAGGTTGGGCATCGGTCACGATCAACTCCTCTGGTGGGAAAGGAACCATTGCTGCCCAATCTGGGCAGGGGCCCGAGAACAGTTACTGGGAGTCTGCCTGCTCCTCAGAATGTGTCATTTTCATGGAGTGAGGAGGCTGGGAGGAAGGCGGAGCAGCAGCCAGAGGATTCAGAGTTGCAGCTGTGGACGGCGTAGAAGACTGGGTGGTCGATAGATTGCTGGATGCACTTTCTGCCATCCACGACAGGACCTGCTCACACTGCTCATTTTCTAATAAAGGTCTACCGCGTGGACCCATTAATTGTGAGATGAATCTGGGGACCCCTGAAACTTGCCTCTCTCCTAATCCCGCAGCAGTCGGCTGTGATACACCTGGACCAGGAGCTCAGCCTGTGCCCACATCCTGACTTGGGCCTCCACGTCCTCACCCCTGCCCACGTCCTCTAGGCCTACCCCTACCCCTCAGCATGCTGGATTACGAGATTAGCAGAAACAGAACGCTGTAATTAAATGTGCCGCTTATTGCCCTGTTGGAGGCTGACTTCGCGTACGTAATGCACTGCAGAGCCAGGAAACAATTATGCGCAAGGCTGGGTATTAATTCACCAACTACTACACCCAGCAGAGACGCTGTAAACGGAAGGCACTGACAGGCAGGCCAAATCTTGTTTATTTTTGAACTTTGTGGGAACAACCACACTGCCTGTGATATGCACTGTATTTCGATTGCCCTGTTGGAGGCTGACTTCGCGTACGTAACGCACTGCAGAGGCAGGCAACAATTATGCGCAAGGCTGGGTATTAATTCAACAACTACTACCCCCAGCAGAGACGCAGTAAACTGAAGGCAGTGACAGGCAGGCCTAATATTGTATATTTTTTAACTTGGTGGGAACAACCACACTGCCTGTGATATGCACTGTATTTCGATTGCCCTGTTGGAGGCTGACTTCGCGTACGTAACGCACTGCAGAGGCAGGAAACAATTATGCGCAAGGCTGGGTATTAATTCACCAACTACTACACCCAGCAGAGACGCTGTAAACGGAAGGCACTGACAGGCAGGCCAAATCTTGTATATTTTTTAACTTTGTGTGAACAACCACACTGCCTGTGATATGCACTGTATTTCGATTGCCCTGTTGGAGGCTGACTTCGCGTATGTAACGCACTGCAGAGGCAGGAAACAATTATGCGCAAGGCTGGGTATTAATTCAACAACTACTACCCCCAGCAGAGACGCAGTAAACTGAAGGCAGTGACAGGCAGGCCTAATATTGTATTTTTTGGAAGTTTTTGGGAAAAAGCCCACTGCCTATCTAGCCAGTATACCTCGTATGCCTCACCAGTACTGCCTCTATACTGAGCAAAATGACTGCAGACTGAGGACGCTATGGTCTGCACGCCCGATATACAAAAAAAATAAAAATTGTGCAACACTGCTAAAAGCAGCCTCAACAGTACTGCACACGGTCAGATGTGGCCCTAAGAAGGACCGTTGGGGTTCTTGAAGACTAAAATAACACCTAACACTCTCCCTATAGCAGCAGCAGCATCAGCAGCACTTTCCCTGATCTCTCTCAGCGTGCATCTGTGGCGAGCCGCGGGCGTGGCAGATTTAAATACTCGGGTGTCATCTGATCTCCCCAGCCACTCACTGCAGAGGGGTGGTATAGGGCTGGAACGTCACAGGAGAAAGTTGTAATGCCTTCCATGTCTTTCTATTGGCCAGAAAAGCGCGCAAATTTCTCAGAGATCAAAGTGAAAGTAACTCGAACATCGCGTGGTGCTCGTCTCGAGTAACGAGCATCTCGAACGAGTATCAAGCTCGGACGAGTATGCTCGCTCATCCCTAATTATTCCCTAAAACTTTCTTATATTTTGCAGGGTTCCTGTATTGTTTTCCCCTGATCAATAACCAGAAATAAAATTATTTTAGTGTCAAACTTTTTATTTATCTTATTGGTCATCCATCTACCCAGACTATTGGCTTAATTTAAGTAGCTCTACTGAAGGAATGTTTGCTTTGAGCT
Source organism: Eleutherodactylus coqui (assembly GCF_035609145.1). NCBI lineage: Eukaryota > Metazoa > Chordata > Amphibia > Anura > Eleutherodactylidae > Eleutherodactylus > Eleutherodactylus coqui. Next base: position 183,333,052 of record NC_089843.1, on the reverse strand, counting down.
TTCTTCAGCAAATATTCTTTATAATTAGAGATGAGCGAGCACCAAAATGCTAGGGTGCTCGTTACTCGAGACGAACTTTTCGCGATGCTCGAGGGTTCTTTCGAGTAACGAACCCCATTGAAGTCAATGGGCGACCCGAGAATTTTTGTATATCACCGATGCTCGCTAAGGTTTTCATTTGTGAAAATCTGGGCAATTCAAGAAAGTGATGGGAACGACACAGAAACGGATAGGGCAGGCGAGGGGCTACATGTTGGGCTGCATCTCAAGTTCCCAGGTCCCACTATTAACCCCTTAACGACTGCCCCATCGGGAAACTACGTCCTCAGTAAGTGGGCTTTAATCCTAGAGGACGTAGTTTTATGCATCCTCTTTGGATTGATGCCCACTTGCCTGAGGACGTGACAGCCCCATGCTGTCGGTACCCGCAGGTAGCCGACAGCATGGAGCTGTCATCCCAGGATGCGGGCAGTCCCTCCCGGCATTGCGATCGACGCTATCCAATGGATAGCGCTGATCGCAAAAAAGTAAAGAAAAGTGCGTAAAAAGTTAGATATTCAGCTGCCCTGATGGATCGGATCCATCAGAGCAGCTGAAAATTCTTACTTGGCTTGTCGGCGGTATCCCCCGGAGATCGGGTCCTCCCGGACCCGTCGGCGGTCTTCTGCGCATGCGCGCCAGACGATGACGTCAGGCGCATGCGCAGAAGCCCGGGAGCCCCCGGCAAATTTGAAATCTCCTGGCTCCCGGCTCCTGAAGGTAGCCGGGAACCAGGAGGTGTTACCGGGGACCGCTGTGAGCGGTCCCTGGGCACGCGATCGTCGCTATCCATTGGATAGTGGCGATGGCGAAAAAGTTAAAAAAAGGTAAAAAAATAAGTTAGTTTCACCTCCCCTCATGGATTGGATCCATGAAGGGAGGTGAAAATACTCACCTAAGTCCTCCCCGATGTCCCGATGTCCCGGGACCCGAATCCCAGTCTGCGCATGCGCGCCCGATGATTGACATCGGGCTCGTGCGCAGATGGGCTCGAGCCCCGGGAAATTTAAAATCCCTCTGCTCTTGGCTGCCATGTGATCATGTAAAGTAAAAAAAAAAAAACGTAAAAAGTGAAAAAAAAGTGTAAAAGTAAAGAAAAAAGTATTAAAAAAGTTATAAAAAGTTTAAAAAAAGTTAAAAAAGCTTGCGTTTCATCTCCCCCCACGGATCATATCCGTGAGGGAGGATGAAATGACGTACCTAAGGCCCACGGATTAATCCGCGGACCTTACCCCAGCTTCTGCGCACGCGCCCGTCGCCAAAATGGTGGACGCATGCGCAAAAGCTGTGGATTGCCAGGATAATTTAAAATCTCCCTGCTCCTGGCTACAAAACTTAGCCGAGAGCCTGGAGATTTCACGGGGGGCCGCGGTGAGCGTTTCCTCGTCACGTGTTCGCCGTTATCCAATGGATAATGGCGATCACGTAAAAGTAAAAAAAAAGGTGAAGCTTCATCTCCCCTCACCAATGCGATCGGTGAGAGGAGATTAAACTTTTTACCTCCGTATTTGCACCCTGACGCGATCTTCCTCCGTGAACTTTCACGGATCCTGCACATGCGACCGCCGGCAAAACAGTGAACACATGCGCAGGAGTCGGGGAGCACAGGAAATTTAAAATCTCCTTGCTCCCAGCGACCAACAGTCGCCGAGAGCCTGGAGCAGTGACGGGTGGCCTCGTTGAGTGGTCCCTGATCACGTGATAAAAAGGTAGCGATTAGAGATAAGCGAACGTACTTGTCCGAGCTTGATGCTCGTTCGAGTATTAGCGTGTTCGAGATGCTCGTTACTAGAGGAGAGCACCACGCGATGTTCGAGTTACTTTCACTTTCATCTCTGAGACGTTAGTGCGCTTTTCTGGCCAATAGAAAGACAGGGAAGGCATTACAACTTCCTCCTGTGATGTTCCAGCCCTATACCACCCCCCTGCAGTAAGTGGCTGGCGAGATCAGGTGTCACCGGAGTATATAAATCGGCCCCTCCCGCGGCTCGCCACAGATGCATTCTTACAGGGCTCAGGGAAAGTGTTGCTGATGCTGGAGCTGCTATAGGGAGAGTGTTAAGAGTGATTTTAGTCTTCAAGAACCCCAACATTCCTTCTTAGGGCCACATCTGACCGTGTGCAGTACTGTTGAGGCTGCTTTTTGCAGTGTTGCACATTGTTTTTTTTTTTGTATATCGGCCGTGCAGAGCATTGCGTCCTCAGTCTGCAGTCATTTTACATAGTATAGGGCCAGTAGTGCTGAAGCAGGGACAGTGAAAAACGCGAAAGACATATACTGTCTATATAGGCAGTGGGCTTTTCCAAAAAAATTTGGGACAAAAAAATCTATTTGGGCCGCCTGTGACCGTCCTGAGTGTACTGCGTCTCTGCTGGGGGTAGTAGTCCTAATTAATACGCAGCCATCTAAGTTTTACAGCAGGCTTGCGCAAAATTCTTTCCTGGCTCTGCGTTGCCCGTTACATCATTGCTGTCATCCTGTCCAGAGGGAAACAGTCTGCACTGTAGAAATTTTACATAGTATAGGGCCAGTAGTGCTGAGGCAGGGACAGTGAAAAACGTGAAAGACATATACTGTCTATATAGGCAGTGGGCTTTTCCAAAAAAAATTTGGGACAAAAAAATATATTTTGGCTGCCTGTGACCGTCCTGACTGTACTGCGTCTCTGCTGGTGGTAGTAGTCCTAATTAATACGCAGCCAGCTAAGTGTTACAGCGGGCTTGCGCAAAATTCTTTCCTGGCTCTGCTGTGCGTTCCGTAAGCGAAGTCAGCCTCCAACCACAGGCCAATAAGCGGCACATTTAATTACAGCGTTCTGTTTCTGCACTACTGGTAATACACCATGCTGAGGGGTAGGGGTAGGCCTAGAGGACGTGGACGTGGGCGAGGACGCGGAGGCCCAAGTCAGGGTGTGGGCACAGACCGAGCTCCTGATCCAGGTGTATCGCAGCCGACTGCTGCGCGATTAGGAGAAAGGCACGTTTGTGGCATCCCCACATTCATCTCACAATTAATGGGTCCACGCGGTAGACCTTTATTAGAAAATGAGCAGCGTGAGCAGGTCCTGTCGTGGATGGCAGAAAGTGCATCCAGCAATCTATCGACCACCCAGAGTTCTGCGCCGTCCACTGCTGCAACTCTGAATCCTCTGGCTGCTGCTCCTCCTTCCTCCCAGCCTCCTCACTCCATTACAATGACACATTCTGAGGAGCAGGCAGACTCCCAGGAACTGTTCTCGGGCCCCTGCACAGAATGGGCAGCAATGGTTCCGAATCCTCTCCCACTGGAGGAGTTTGTCGCGACCGATGCCCAACCTTTGGAAAGTTCCCGGGGTCCGGGGGATGAGGCTGGGGACTTCCGGCAACTGTCTCAAGAGCTTTCAGTGGGTGAGGAGGACGATGACGATGAGACACAGTTGTCTATCACTCAGGTAGTAGTAATTGGAGTAAGTCCGAGGGAGGAGCGCACAGAGGATTCGGAGGAAGAGCAGCAGGACGATGAGGTGACTGACCCCACCTGGTTTGCTAAGCCTACTGAGGACAGGTCTTCAGAGGGGGAGGCAAGTGCAGCAGCAGGGCAGGTTGGAAGAGCCAGTGTGGTGGCCAGGGGTAAAGGCAGGGCCAGACCGAATAATCCACCACCTGTTTCCCAAAGCGCCCCCTCGCGCCATGCCACCCTGCAGAGGCCGAGGTGCTCAAAGGTCTGGCAGTTTTTCACTGAGAGTGCAGATGACCGACGAACTTTGGTGTGCAAGGTTTGTCGCGCCAAGATCAGTCGGGGAGCCACCACCACCAGCCTCACCACCACCAGCATGCGCAGACATATGATGGCCAAGCACCCCACAAGGTGGGACGAAGGCCGTTCACCGCCTCCGGTTTGCACCACTGCCTCTCCCCCTGTGCCCCAACCTGCCACTGAGATCCAACCCCCCTCTCAGGACACAGGCACTACCATCTCCTGGCCTGCACCCACATCCTCACCTCCGCTGTCCTCGGCCCCATCCACCAATGTCTCTCAGCGCAGCGTCCAGCTGTCGCTAGCGCAACTGTTTGAGCGCAAGTGCAAGTACGCCGCCACGCACCCACACGCTCAAGCGTTAAACGTGCACATAGCCAAATTGATCAGCCTGGAGATGCTGCCGTATAGGCTTGTGGAAACGGAGGCTTTCAAAAACATGATGGCGGCGGCGGCCCCGCGCTGCTCGGTTCCCAGTCGCCACTACTTTTCCCGATGTGCCGTCCCAGCCCTGCACGACCACGTCTCCCGCAACATTGTACGCGCCCTCACCAACGCGGTTACTGCCAAGGTCCACTTAACAACGGACACGGGGACAAGCACAGGCGGGCAGGGCCACTATATCTCCCTGACGGCACACTGGGTGAATTTAGTGGAGGCTGGGACAGAGTCAGAGCCTGGGACCGCTCACGTCCTACCCACCCCCAGAATTGCGGACCCCAGCTCGGTGGTGGTATCTGCGGCGGTGTATGCTTCCTCTACTAAACCACCCTCCTCCTCCTACGCAACCTCTGTCTCGCAATCAAGATGTGTCAGCAGCAGCACGTCGCCAGCAGTCGGTGTCGCGCGGCGTGGCAGCATAGCAGTGGGCAAGCGTCAGCAGGCCGTGCTGAAACTACTCAGCTTAGGAGAGAAGAGGCACACGGCCCACAAACTGCTGCAGGGTCTGACAGAGCAGACCGACCGCTGGCTTGCGCCGCTGAGCCTCCAATCGGGCATGGTTGTGTGTGACAATGGCCGTAACCTGGTGGCGGCTCTGCAGCTCGGCAGCCTCATGCACGTGCCATGCCTGGCCCACGTCTTTAATTTGGTGGTTCAGCGCTTTCTGAAAAGCTACCCACGCTTGTCAGACCTGCTCGGGAAGGTGCGCCGGCTCTGCGCACATTTCCGCAAGTCCAACACGGACGCTGCCACCCTGCGCACCCTGCAACATCGGTTTAATCTGCCAGTGCACCGACTGCTGTGCGACGTGCCCACACGGTGGAACTCTACACTCCACATGTTGACCAGGCTCTATGAGCAGCATAGAGCTATAGTGGAATACCAACTCCAACATGGGCGGCGCAGTGGGAGTCAGCCTCCTCAATTCTTTTCAGAAGAGTGGGCCTGGTTGGCAGACATCTGCCAGGTCCTTGGAAACTTTGAGGAGTCTACCCAGATGGTGAGCGGCGATGCTGCAATCATTAGCGTCACCATTCCTCTACTATGCCTCTTGAGAAGTTCCCTGCAAAGCATAAAGGCAGACGCTTTGCGCTCGGAAACGGAGGTGGGTGAAGACAGTATGTCGCTGGATAGTCAGAGCACCCTCCTGTCTATATCTCAGCGCATTGAGGAGTAGGAGGTGGAGGAGCATGAGGAGGAGGGGGAAGAGACAGCTTGGCCCACTGCTGAGGGTACCCATGCTGCTTGCCTGTCATCCTTTCAGCGTGTATGGCCTGAGGAGGAGGAAGAGGAGGAGGAGGAGGAGGAGGATCCTGAAAGTGATCTTCCTAGTGAGGAGAGCCATGTGTTGCGTACAGGTACCCTGGCACACATGGCGGACTTCATGTTAGGATGCCTTTCTCGTGACCCTCGCGTTACACGCATTCTGGCCACTACGGATTACTGGGTGTACACACTGCTCGACCCACGGTATAAGGAGAACCTTTCCACTCTCATACCCGAAGAGGAAAGGGGTTCGAGAGTGATGCTATACCACAGGACCCTGGCGGACAAGCTGATGGTAAAATTCCCATCCGACAGCGCTAGTGGCAGAAGGCGCAGTTCCGAGGGCCAGGTAGCAGGGGAGGCACGGAGATCAGGCAGCATGTACAGCACAGGCAGGGGAACACTCTCTAAGGCCTTTGACAGCTTTCTGGCTCCCCAGCAAAACTGTGTCACCGCTCCCCAGTCAAGGCTGAGTCGGCGGGAGCACTGTAAAAGGATGGTGAGGGAGTACGTAGCCGATCGCACGACCGTCCTCCGTGACACCTCTGCCCCCTACAACTGCTTGGTGTCGAAGCTTGTCCTGCGGCTAGCGTCTTGTCAGAGAGGGTGTTTAGTGCGGCTGGGGGAATCATCACGGATAAGCGTACCCGCCTGTCAACCGACAGTGCCGACAGGCTTACACTCATAAAGATGAACAAAGCCTGGATTTCCCCAGACTTTTCTTCTCCACCAGCGGACAGCAGCGATACCTAAACAATACGTAGGCTGCACCCGCGGATGGAAGCATCGTTCTCTATCACCATCAAAAACGGGGACCTTTTAGCTTCATCAATCTGTGTATTATATTCATCCTCCTCCTCCTGCTCCTCCTCCTGAAACCTCACGTAATCACGCCGAAGGGCAATTTTTCTTAGGCCCACAAGGCTCAGTCATATAACTTTTGTAAACAATGTTTATACATTTCAATTCTCAATTGAATAAAGCATTGGAACTTGCACCTGAACCAATTTTTATTTTACCTGGGCTGCCTACAGGCCTAGTTACAAATTAAGCCACATTAGCCAAAGCGATTAATGGGTTTCACCTGCCCTCTTGGTTGGGCATGGGCAATTTTTCTGAAGTACATTTGTACTGTTGGTACACCAATTTTTTGGGGCCCTCACCTACATTGTAATCCAAGTAATTTTTAGCCCACCTGCATTAAAGCTGGCGTTACCTCAGCTGTGCTGTGCACTGCAATGGGATATATTTATGTACCGCCGGTGGGTTCCAGGGAGCCACCCATGCTGTGTGTCCACAGGGACTTCACATTAGGGATTTGTACCTGCCAGTGTCTATGTATTAAAAACCCGGTCAGACTGGGGCATGCAGTGTGGGCCGAAGACCACCTGCATTTAATCGGACGTTACCTCAGCTGTGATGGGCAATGCAATGGGATATATTTATGTACCGCCGGTGGCTTCCAGGGAGCCACCCATGCTGTGGGTGCACACGGAATTCCCATTGCGGAGTTGTACCTGCCTGTGACTATCTATAAAAAACCGCGGTCTGACTGGGGCATGCAGACACCTTGACAGAATGAATAGTGTGTGGCACATAGGTTCCCCATTGCTATGCCCACGTGTGCAGCTCCAGATGGAGGTGGCACAGGATTGGATTTCTCATTGCTTCTGTACAGCATTGTGGGCTATCGCCCCGCCCCTTTTAAAGAGGGTCGCTGCCTAGCCGTGCCAACCCTCTGCAGTGTGTGCCTGCGGTTCCTCCTCATGGCAGACACACTTATAAATAGACATGAGGGTGATGTGGCATGAGGGCAGCTGAAGGCTGCGCAGGGACAATTTGGTGTGCGCTGTGGACACTGGGTCGTGCAGGGGGGGGGGGGGGGTTGGGCAGCATGTAACCCAGGAGAAGTGGCAGCGGAGTGTCATGCAGGCAGTGATTGTGCTTTGTTGGAGGTAGTGTCGTGCTTAGCTAAGGTATGCATTGCTAATGAGGGCTTTTCAGAAGTAAAAAATTGTTGGGAGGGGACCACTCTTGCCGCTATTGTGGCTTACTAGTGGGACCTGGGAACTTGAGATGCAGCCCAACATGTAGCCCCTCGCCTGCCCTATCCGTTTCTGTGTCGTTCCATCACTTTCTTGAATTGCCCAGATATTTCGGTGATATACAAAAATGCTCGGGTGGCCCATTGACTTCAATGGGGTTCGTTATTTGAAACGAACCCTCGAGCATCACGAAAATTTTGTCCCGAGTAACGAGCACCCGAGCATTTTGGTGCTCGCTCATCTCTAGTAGCGATCTACCCTAGGTCGGTCTCACATGACCGGATAGGAATTTCGGATTCCGCATGCGTCTGATCCGCGGTAATACGCAGATCAATCGCATTGGATTACACAATTCTGCTCACATTAGCAGGTCGGAAATGCGTAATCCACTCGCAGAAAAGAGAACGCAGCAGGTTCTATTTTACCGCGGATATCCGCAACATAGACCCCATTGTGCTCCATGGTCACGGATATATCTGCAGCCCATACGCAACTACATTGTAAACGGCTGCGGGTACCCGCGTCATCGCTAAGCGACGGTGCGGGAAATACAAACAAAAAAAAGTACTGCGCATGACCGCCTGTGTGAGTAGGCAGTTATGCGCAGTACATTACGCGGCCGTACGCAGGGTCACAGCCGGGCTCACAGATGGGATGCGCTGCGGGCCTCCGCAAGCGGATTCCACCAACGGCTGCGTGTGCCCGGCGTTATTCAGACTGCTACCTGTAATACGCAATTTACAAGAAGCCCCGGGAACGCTTGCCTTCATGCAGTTCCAGGAGCACCTTGTTGAGCGTCTTCTGTGCGAGACCGCCGCACCTCAGCAAGCTTACGGAGACTCACAGAGTGCCACTTTTTACGCCCTATACCCACCACTGAGGTCAAGAAATGACCCCCAAAAAGCATAAGAGGAGGGGGATACACGTTTTTTTTGCCCCATGTACCCATCCCAACCAGCCTCCGTAATTACCCCTGTCTTCGGAAATACCACACAGTTCCCATTATTACTTTTATCTAAGATTTGGGGAACGCTGAAAAGGGTGCGGAGTGTGTGTGTGTGTGTGTGGGGGGGGATTTTTAGGGAGTCAATTTTTATTCCGTACGA